>NC_053436.1:72948547-73279061 GCF_007990345.1 Gossypium hirsutum
TCACAAAATGGCATGTATAGCTAGACCCAAACGTATTACGGTAGTCCTAGAATCGACTAAACCATGCTCTGATACCAATCAAATTGTAACACCCCGTGCCCGAGACCGTTGCCGGAGTCGAACACGAGGTGCTGACCGACTTAGTTCATTTACTTGCACAGTTCATTTTAAAAAATTCCAGACAGCTGGATAACTGTGTCTCTGTCACCTTAAAAATCATATCTTGAGTTCCACAACTCGAAAATCAGTTTCGTGATTTTTCCCTGAAACTAGACTCATATATGCATCTAAAATTTTTTTTCTATAATTTTTGGTCAGGCCAATTACTACAGTTTATTAGTTAAAGTCTCCCATGTTACAGGGATCGACTACACTGACCTTCGCGTATTACGACTTGGATATCTCCCTGTACAGGGCTTCAATACTGATTCCGTTTGTTTCTATAGAAACTAGACTCAAAGAGTAATCTATAAATATATGGAATGACTCCTAATTATCTCGGGTCAATTTATAATGAATTTCCAAAGTCAGAACAGGGAATCCATAAACCATTCTGGCCCTGTTTCACGAAAACCTAAATATCTCTTAACATACAACTCATATGACCGTTTCGTTTCTTCCATATGAAATTAGATTCATCAAGGTTCATTTACATAATTTATTCACTATTTAATTCCATTCCTACTTTTTGTAGTGATTTTTCACATCCACATCGCTGCTGCTGTCAGCATCTGCCTTTAAGGTAGACTTTACCTATTTCATAGTTTCCATGATTCAATTAGCCCTTTTTTTTTGCATACATAGCACAAAGTATAATCATGATTAACCATTCCAATGGCTAATCGTTTCCAAACATTTCCATACCTCTTAGTGATCAACATACAAAACGATTATAGTACTATGCTAAAAACGTATATAAGCCATTTTCGCATGGCTATCCAAATTTACACAAAATCCATGGGTACATGACCAACAACAAGAAGGACTACCCTTTTTGTTGTTGGTCATGTATCCTTTGGATTTGTATAATATTGGATAGCCATGTGAAAATGGCTTATATATGTTTGAGCATAATGGTATAATCATTTAGTATGGATATGGTTATTGAGAGGTGTGGATATGCTTAACAAGGATTGGCCATGGGAATGGTCAATCACTATCATAATTTGTGCTATTTATGCTAAAAGGGCTAGTTGAATCATGGAAACTATGAAATAGGTAAAGTCTACCTTAAAGGCATATGCTGACAGCAGCAGTGATGTAGATTTGGAAAATCACTAAAAATAGTAGGAATAGAATTAAATAGTGAATAAATTATTTAAATGAACCTTGATGAATCCACTTTCATATGGAAGAAACGAAACGGTTATATGAGTGGTATGTTAAGAGATAATTAGGTTTTCGTGAGACAGGGCCAGAACGGTTTCTGGATTCCCTGTTCCGACTTTGGAAATTCATTATAAATTAACCAGAGATAATTAGGAGTCATGCCATATATTTATAGATTCCTCTCTGAGTATAGTTTCTATAGAAACAAACGGCATCAGTATTGAAGCCCTGTACAGGGAGATATCCGAATTGTAATGCATGAAGGTCAGTGTAGTCGTACCCTGTAACAGGGGAGACTTTGACTGATAAACTGTACTAATTGGCCCTGCCAAAAATTCTAGAAAAAAATTTTGTAGATGCATATATGAGTCTAGTTATAGGGAAAAATCACGAAACTGATTTTCGAGTTGTGAAACTCAAGATATGATTTTTAAGGTGACAGTGACGTAGTTAGCCAGCTTGCCTGGAAAATTTTAAAATGGATTGTGCAAAGAAGTGATTTAAGTCTGCAAACCCCTCGTGTCCGACTCCGGCGACGGACCCGGGTACGGGGTGTTACAATTTTATTGGTATCAGAGCTACGGTTTAGTCGATTCTAGGACTACCGTAATACGTTTGGGTCTAGCTATACATGTCATTATGTGATTATTTGATAGTGTGGTGATTTCTGACAATTGAAAATGTGTTTATTTATTGTAATGAATTCCGATCCCGATCGAGCTGTAGCAGATGGTATTGAGAGGATTGAGACATGCTTATGACGTGTCAGTATTGAGAAGGGTATAACATAAGTAAGTTTTGAGTAATTGAATTTGGTATTTAACTTAAAATGCCATGATATACATGTATGATAGATGAATGATGTCCCATTGTCCTTATCATAAAAGGTTATTAGAGAAATGAACAAAGGAAGAGATTGGGGATATATGCTTTTGTGTGATTGCTTATTGAGCTGAAAGTTTAGTAAAAGAAGCATACATGTATTAGATTTGAATGATATTTACGACTTAAAGTCAAGAATCATGTTATATGTTTACATGTGAATGAATTGATTAAATTATAAATGTGATTTGTGCCATGTGAAACATGATAACATGTGAATAAATATGTATGAGACTCAGTGATGTGAATCCGAGTTTAAAGACCCGCTGACTATATGAAGAGATTATGTCCGGGTAAAGACCCGATGGCTATGTACAGAGATTATGTCCGGATTAAAATTCGCTGGCTTTGTGTGGAGATTTCATCTGAGCTAAAGGTCTCGACGATGATCCGGGCTAAGTCCCGAAGAGCATTCGTGCTAGTGATGTATCCGGGCTAAGTCTCGAAGAGCATTCATGCTAGTGATGTATCGGGGCTAAGTCCCGAAGAGCATTCATGCTAGTGATGTATCCAGGCTAAGTCCCGAAGAGCATTCATGCTAGTGATGTATCCGGGCTAAGTTCCGAAGAGCATTCGTGCTAGTGATATATCCGGGCTAAGTCCCGAAGAGCATTCATGCTAGTGATGTATCCGGGCTAAGTTCTAAAGAGCATTCGTGCTAGTGATATATCCGTGCTAAACCCCGAAGAGCATTCGTGCTGGTGTTATATCCGGGCTAGGTCCCGAAGAGCAATCATGATGGTGATGTGTATTCGGGCCTTCGTGCCTAGTAGGCTTCGTGTCGGTAATTTGAGCAAAGTTTAAGTATTCATTACTATACGAATTCAAATTTAAATGAGATGATATGTTTAAAAGTGTTCATACATGATGTTTATAGACTTGGTTAAGTCATTTCAATGTGTAATAACGAATGAATAAGAGCACTATGTGTGTGAATGATTAGAGGCACTATGTGTGTGCGAATTCCTTTAATCGAGCACTATGAGTGCGAGATCGGTCAGTGGGCACTAAGTGTGTGAAGTGGAATTCATGTGAGACCTCATCTGGGACGAAGGCATTGATTTGAGATAGTATGTAAGACCATGTCTGGGACATGGCATCGGCTCGATGTGTGAGCATATGTAAGACCATATCTAGGATATGGCATTGTAAGAGCTATATGTGCTTAATGAGTATCCGTAATGATTTCGAATGATTCAACGGGTATCGTTAACAGTGATTAAATATGCTAAATGAATTCAATGTTCAGGTATGTGGAAGTTGATTTTCTGTTGGAAATAGGTTAAGTTGAATAGTGAGATATGATGGAGTTATAAAGGATATTTATTGGGATGTTTGAGTATATGTGTACTTTCGGTCAGGTTACAGCTTATACATGAATGAAAATGTGGGTTACAAATATGTGGGTTGATGATGTGAATTATACATGTTAATATGTACTTAATATGTGTTTGAAATGCAATTGTGAATTAAGTTAAGTGATTATTGCTTATGAAATCAAGAAAATGAGATATATGCGCATACTTGTAGAAATGTTTATGTATTTGTTTTAAGATAAGAAAATGATTTTATAGATCGATGCGAAATCAATAATGAATTACAATTGCTATCGATGAGCTAATGTCTTTGTGGATATAATTCAATAAGAGGACGTTATCCTAAACTATGCATCGGTAGAAATTTTCGGGGACGAAAATTTCTTAAGTGGGGGAGAGTTGTGACAGCCCTAAAATGACCCTAGTCGGAAAGCGGTTTCGGGACCGCTAAACCGAGTCACCAAATTATTTGAATATGATATTTATTGTCTAAAATATGTGAATATGAATGTGTGAAAGTTTTGAGCTTCGATTTAGTCGATTGCATGTGAATTTAATTAATAGGACTTATGTGTGGTACTTTTAAAAGGTGATAGGTTAATCTATAAGGACCTATTAGTGCATGTTATGAAAATAATGGGCTTGCATGTCAAATTTCCACCTATGACAAGTAGTGGCCGGCCATGTTATGGGTTAAAGCCTATTATAAACATTTTTGTGTTAGTGATTTATGTTAGAAATAATAAAATAAAAGGTTAGTAATAAAGTAATAAAAAGGGAGGGGTGATGAAAACAAAGTTGTCTCATCCTTGCTCCCCCTATTGCCGTGACTTGAGGAAGGAAGAAGAAGAGGATTTTCTTGCTTCATGATGGGTTGGTTGATGTTTAGGAAGAGGTATGTTAATGCTCTTTCATTGAAAGTCTTTGTATATTTGGAGTGGTCATCAAGTATAGAAGCTAACTCATGGCAAATGTTTTTGTAAATTTATGAAGATGACATTCGGTCATGGATGTTTGTATTTCTTTGATGTTGTTTTGATTGCTTAGGTGTATTGAGGGTTGATTATAGATGAGTTGAGCTTGGTAAAATTGAATATTTGTGGCTTAATTGCTTAATGACAATTGGCTATGTTGAAATGCCAAATTAGTGCTAAATTGTAAGTATTTAATTGAGTGTTCGAATATGAATTTAAGAAGAATGATACATTCGACTATGCTTTGATGTGCTTGGATTATTGTTCATTGAGTAAGAGATTGAGGAATGATTAGAAGAATTTGAATGCTAAACTAGTTGATTTGTTTATAATGTCCGATTATGATCAATTATAGAGATGTGAATAAAAATTTGTTTGGTGATATATATATATGTATTCGGCAATGGGATAAAATGTGTATCAAGGTAAGTTTCATGGTGATTATGCTTGTGATGTTGGGTTAATATTCGGCATTGAGTAATGTTGGGGTAAGGTGATTAATCGGCTATGAAATTAGCTAAATTAAATAAGCATGAAACCGAGTCATGGTATGTTTTATCGAATATGATACATATTGAAATCTATTGTTTTAGATATAGATTAAATGATATGTGATTGCCCAATGTGATAGTTAAGTGAATAATATTGGTTAAGTACTTAAGCGAATCTATTGTTTTACTTAAGCTTAAGAGCAAAGAGGATCAAAGTCGGATGGGGGAAAAGAGAAAGTAAACAAATAGCCGTGGATATCTAGTCGTCGACTACTTCCGAGGTAAGTTTTAAGTGATTAAACGTTGAGTAAATTCAATCATAATAGGACATAATGAGTTGATTTAATAAGATATGATGTGGCCATGATATGTCTTAAACTCAAATGGTAAGTTCATATGTGTTTGGACTTGGAAAGTTAAGAGCAAACTGTAATAATTTGCTTTGGACAGCAGCAGTAACATGATTTTAGAAAATCACTATAAATTGTTGGTGTGGAATTATAGGCTGAATAAAATATGTAATCAAGGCTTAATTAGTCTAGTTTCTTATAAAAGAGACCTTGTGAGCAAACAAATTTCCTATAAAGAGATATTTAAAGTTGTGTGAGACAGTGTCAGAATGACTCCGAAATCCCCTGTTCTGTTTTTAGAAAATCATTATAAATTGTACAAAAATGGTAATAAGATAAAATTTATATGCTTAGACTCCTTAATGAGCCTAGTTTCAAATGAAATCAAATACAACACATTTTGAATTCTGTAAAATGAGAAATTTTATTCGTAGTGAAGAGTGGTCAGATTAGTCAAACAGTGAAACAGGGGAAATTTTAATAAAAATCTGGTATTGATTGGCCAAACCTAAAATTCTGAAAATTTTATGGATGGAAGATATACGAGTCTATATTCAGGGAAAATTAACGGCAAGTGATTTGGAGTTTTGTACCTCCAGTTATAAATAATTTAGTGACTACTGCTCAGGAAAACAGCTCGTAGTGAATATGTGATTTTGTTGTAAACATGGATAAAACTTGTTTTAGTTACTCATAAGCTATTGATTAAACCCATACGTGAATTCTAAATCGTGATATTGTAAAACGATACATGAGTGTTAGATGGATCTTTGATATTAAAATTTGTGAAATTGTAAGTTTATGAGTATTCGAATATGAAATGATAGTATGGCGTGAAATTGAATTATTCATTGGGAAATGATTAATGTAGATTCGGCCAAGACAAAGTGTATACATGATAGTATATGTGATATGTGAAGTATATTTGGATAATTGTGATGTGAATGTATATATATGTGATAAGGCCTAATGGCCGGTGTGATGAATGTGAAAGTGTATATATATATGATAAGGCCGAATGGCCGATGTGATGAATGTGAAAGTGTATATATGTGATAAGGCTGAATGGCCAATGCGATGAATGTGAAAGTGTATATATATGTGATAAGGCCTAATGGCCGATGTGATGAATGTGAAAGTGTATATATGTGATAAGGCCGAATGGCCGATGTGATGAATGTGAAAGTGTATATATGTGATAAGGCCTAATGGCCGATGTGATGAATGTGAAAGTGTATATATGTGATAAGGCCTAATAGCCGATGTGATGAATGTGAAAGTGTATATATGTGATGAGGCCTAATGGCCGATGTGATGAATGTGAAAGTGTATATATGTGACACGGCCGAGTGGCCAACGTGATGGATGTGAAAGTGTATAAATGTGATAAGTCCCGAAGGGCAATTGTGTCAGTACTATATCCGGGTTAAAACCCCGCAGGCTTTATGCGAGAGTATTATCCTGATTAATGTCCGTAGGCTTCGTGCTCGTACTATATCCGAGCTTTAAAGACCCGACGGCTAAATGCTAGGATTCAAGTAAGACTTTGATATTGAGTATCTGCATTAAGTTACCATCAAATAAGTATTATGTATTCAAGATGTTCAGGTACGTATTACTTAATCATCGGTGGAGTGATTTCGAGGTGAATTATCAGTATCAAAGAGGTAGGTAAATGTGATTAATATTATAACTCCAAATGTGAGAATGTGCTTTGGAAATATTTGACCATCTAGGTCATTATTATTCGAAAGTATATATGTGGGAGCCAAGTGTTGCGTTTAATGATATTATAGATCGAGATGAAGCTCTAGATTAACTTCATCGAACAGTTGAAATGAATGACCAATGATAGTGATTGAGAACACTTTGTTTTGCTTAAAACTTACTAAGCATTAAATGCTTACTCCGTTCTTTGAATCTCTGTTTTATAGATTTTGGTTCGTCAGCTATCGGACTCGGGATTATTGAAGTCGAAGTCGCCCACACTATCAAAGCCCTTTTGGTACACTTTTGGTTGAACTCTGAAAATGGCATGTATAGGACTACCCTTTTTGTTGTTGGTCATGTATCCTTTGGATTTGTATAATTTTGGATAGCCATGTGAAAATGGCTTATATATGTTTGAGCATAATGTTATAATCATTTAGTATGGATATGGTTATTGAGAGGTGTGGATATTCTTAACAAGGATTGGCCATGGGAATGGTCAATCACTATCATAATTTTTGCTATTTATGCTAAAAGGGCTAGTTGAATCATGGAAACTATGAAATAGGTAAAGTCTACCTTAAAGGCAGATGCTGACAGCAGCAGTGATGTAGATTTGGAAAATCACTAAAAATAGTAGGAATAGAATTAAATAGTGAATAAATTATTTAAATGAACCTTGATGAACCCACTTTCATATGGAAGAAACGAAACGGTTATATGAGTGGTATGTTAAGAGATAATTAGGTTTTCGTGAGACAGGGCCAGAACGGTTTCTGGATTCCCTGTTCTGACTTTGGAAATTCATTATAAATTAACCAGAGATAATTAGGAGTCATTCCATATATTTATAGATTCCTCTCTGAGTCTAGTTTCTATAGAAACAAACGGCATCAGTATTGAAGCCCTGTACAGGGAGATATCCGAATTGTAATGCATGAAGGTCAGTGTAGTCGTACCCTGTAACAGGGGAGACTTTGACTAATAAACTGTACTAATTGGCTGACCAAAAATTCTAGAAAAAAATTTGTAGATTCATATATGAGTCTAGTTTCAGGGAAAAATCACAAAACTGATTTTCGAGTTGTGAAACTCAAGATATGATTTTTAAGGTGACAGTGACGCAGTTAGCCAGCTTGCCTGGAAAATTTTAAAATGGATTGTGCAAAGAAGTGATTTAAGTCTGCAAACCCCTCGTGTCCGACTCCGGCGACGGACTCGGGTACGGGGTGTTACACGGATGTAGTCGCTTAGCACAAAAGCCTTCGGGACTTAGCCCGGATATCATTCGAGTAACCATGCACATATATCAATAAGTCATGACACATTCATATTTCATTTTCATTACCAAAGCTCAAACACAAGACACTTATCACATTTGCAATTTCGGCTCAATAGCCACATACAAGAGCATGATTTTGATTTACTTAAGACATAATCTAATCGAATCATAATTTAAGTCCCATTACTCGAAAACTTACCTCGGATGTTGTCGAACGATTCCGATGGCTATTCGACCACTTTTTCCTTCCCTTTATCGGATTTAGTTCCCCTTTGCTCTTGAGCTTAATTTAACAAATAAATTGATTTAATCATTTGAGCATCGAAAAGAGGAACTCAAGGTACTTGGCCCACATATATTCATTAGACATTAAAGTCACATATGTACGGAATCATGAATCAAACTCAACACATTAGTTAATACTCTACTTAGCCGAATTTTCTAAGTCAAGATAAAGCCTTCAATATGCTTACCTATGGCCGAACAACACATCAACCTATGTACTCATTCATGTGGCCGATTATGCATGTCTATGTTGAGGCCAATTATATACTCAATACCACACACAAATGGCATACCTTTTACTAACTAATGCATTACATATTATAACTCAATACGCATCCATCATGTACTCCATAACCGAAACACCATCATATGTAAATATATACCTTTAGATATTGTATATGTCATACCAATACGTCATGTGCAAACATATATATATGTGCAAGAGCCGAATCTCAAAGTTGATTATAACTAAACATGAACATAAATCCAAAACACAAATCTTACCTACCATGCAATAAGCATAAATCATACTTATGGATATACCATGGCCGAATACATCACAACACCATACCATTTCAATTTTGGTCATGGTTAAACAAAGAACTTAATGTCTCACTCAAAAATGCTAAAAAGAAAATCCAAGAGTCATTAATCCACCATCACATGTATCATTAACAAGCTTCATATTTAGCATGCAATGGCATTAACACAAAATCCACCTAGGCCGAATATCATCCCCATGACATAGCAAAGATTTGAACCATGGGCTAATTAGAACTCAAGCTAGCAACTAAAAACATGCATGAATCTCATGGCACAACCTCAAACATACCATAATCTAGATACAAGTATGGCCAAACCTCCTCCTAATCCTCTTCCAAACCAAACATGAAGCAAGAACTCCTTCCTTCTTCCTTAGAATTTTATGCCAAAAGAAATGAAAAAGGATGAACAATTTTTTTTTTCTTTTCTCCAACTCACGGCAATGGGGGGGAACACTCACACACATTCTTTTTTTTTTGTTTTCTTCCTTCCATTTCTTATTAGTTTATTGCCCATGCTTCTTATTTTATTTTTCCATTAACACAACATGTTTCATGACATGTTTTGCCCATCATCCCTTGTCATGGCCGGCCACTAGTACTTAAATGGGGGGAAATTGACATGCAAGTCCACCCCTTTGATTACATGCACTATTAGGCCACTTGCATTTGCCTAGCACATTTCTAAATTTTCTCACATAAGTCCTATCAACTAAATTCACACGCAATTAACTAAATCGAAGCTTAAAACTTTCACACATTTATATTCACATATTTTAGGCAATAATTATCACATTCAAATAATTTGGTGACTCGGTCTAGTGGTCCCGAGATCGCTTTCCGACTAGGGTCACTTTAGGGCTGTCACAACTCTGCCCCACTTAAGAAATTTTCGTCCCCAAAAATCTTACCGGTAAATAGGTTTGGGTATCGTTCTTTCATCGAGCTCTCGGTTTCCCAAGTAGCTTCCTCGATCTCGTGTTTGAACCAGAACACCTTAACTAACGGAACCCTTTTGTTTCGCAACTCTTTCACTTCACGAGCTAGGATACGCATCGGTTCTTCTTCATAACTCATATCGGCTTGAATTTCAACCTCTGATGGGCTAATTATGTGCGATGGATCAGATCTATAGCGTCGAAGCATCGAAACATGAAAGACGTCGTGAATCTTTTCAAGTTCAGGGGGCAAAATCAATCGATACGCAACTGGACCGACTCGTTCGGATATTTCGTATGGCCCGATGAACCTCGGACTCAATTTGCCCTTACGCCCAAATCTGAGTATCTTTTTCCAAGGTGAAACTTTAAGAAACACCTTATCTCCCACCTGATACTCAATGTCTTTTCGTTTCAGATCCGCGTACGACTTCTGGCGATCTGAGGCTATCTTTAGACTTTCACGGATTACTTTTACTTTCTGTTCAGCATCTTTAATCAAATCCACTCCGAAAATTTTACTTTCACCGAGCTCGGTCCAAAACAATGGTGTACGGCATTTACGCTCGTACAAAGCCTCGTAAGGTGCCATCTTAATACTTGATTGAAAACTATTGTTGTAAGCGAATTCAATCAATGGTAAATACCGTTCCCATGAACCACTAAACTTAAGGATGCAACATCTCAACATATCCTCAAGTATCTGAATTACCCGCTCGGATTGACCATCGGTTTGTGGATGAAAAGAGTGCTAAAATGCAGCTTGGTACCCAAAGCTTCTTGCAATTTCTTCCAAAATTGTGAGTGAATCTCGGATCTCTATCCGACACAATAGAAATCGGTACCCCGTGTAATCTCACAATCTGAGAAACGTACAATTTAGCTAGTTTATCCAATGAAAAATCCGTACGCACGGGGATAAAGTGAGCCGACTTAGTCAGTCTATCAACAACAACCCAAATCGCATCCTTCTTACTTGCTGACAATGGCAGTCCGGACACAAAGTCCATTGTGACTCGATCCCATTTCCATTTGGGTATCATGATCGGCTAAAGTAATCTTGAAGGCACTTGATGTTCCGCTTTCACTTGTTGACATATTAAACATCTCGAAACAAAGTCAGAGATGTCTCGTTTCATACCATGCCACCAAAACCGACGTTTCAAATTGTTGTACATTTTCGTACTCCCCGGGTGAATTGACATTCGGCTACAATGGGCTTCGTTCAGAATCATCGAAATGAGTTCCGAATTCCTTGGAACACACAAACGACTTCTGAACCTCAAACAATCATCATCATCAATTTGAAACTCCGATTCCTTGTTCGGAACACACTTAGCCTGTTTTGCAACCAATTCATCATCGACTTTCTGAGCTTCACGAATTTGATGAATCAATAATGGTTTGGCTTTTAATTCAGCTACTAACACATTGTCGGGTAGAACAGACAAGTGTACATTCATCGCTCGCAAAGCAAACAGTGATTTCTGGCTTAAGGCGTCCGCAACCACATTAGCCTTTCCCGGTTATAATTAATGACAAGCTCATAATCTTTCAACAACTCAAGCCAACGCCTTTGTCGCAGATTCAAGTCTCGCTGGGTCATCAAATATTTGAGACTTTTGTGATCCGAAAATACATGGCACTTCTCACCAAACAAATAATGTCGCCATATTTTCAAAGCAAATACGATGGCGGCTAGTTCGAGATCATGGGTCGAATAATTTCTCTCGTGTGGCTTCAATTGTCTCGACGCATAGGCCACAACTCGACCTTCTTGCATCAATACGCAACCCAACCCAAGTAGGGATGCGTCACTATAAATGACAAACTCTTTGCCTGATTCGGGTTGCACTAAAATTGGAGCTTCAGTCAAATAAGTTTTCAGTTGATCGAAACTTTTTTGACATTTCTCCGTCCATTCGAACTTAACATCCTTTTGAAGTAGCTTCGTCATTGGTGTGGCTATCATCGAGAAACCTTTTACAAATCGTCGGTAATAACTGGCGAGCCCCAGGAAGCTCCGAACTTCGGTAATATTTCTTGGAGGCTTCCAGTTAAGTATGGCTAAAATTTTGCTCGGGTCAACTCGAATACCCGATGCGGATACCACATGACCCAAGAAGCTAACCTCTCTTAACCAGAACTCACACTTACTGAACTTAGCATATAACTGCTTATCCCACAAAATTTGCAACACTAATCTCAGGTGCTCAGCATGTTCGGTCTCATCTCTTGAATAGACCAAGATGTCATCAATGAACACAACTACGAATCGGTCCAAATACTGTCTGAAGATCCGATTCATCAAATCCATAAATACCGCAGGGGCATTAGTGAGCCCGAACGGCATCACTAAGAACTCGTAGTGACCATACATCGTTCTGAAAGCAGTTTTGGGTACGTCCGAATCTCGAATCCGCAACTGATAATAACCCGATCTCAAATCTATCTTTGAAAACACTGAGGCTCCCTTTAGTTGATCAAACAAATCATCAATACGCGGTAACGGATATTTATTCTTTATCGTCACTTTATTCAGTTGACAATAGTCAATGCACAACCTCATGGTTCCGTCCTTCTTTTTCACAAACAATACTGGTGCACCCCAAGGTGAGAAACTTGGTCGAGCGAAACCTCTATCCGTCAATTCTTGCAACTGAGCTTTCAACTCTTTTAACTTGGTTGGTGCCATACGATACGGAGCTATCGAAATCGGCGTAGTCCCAGGTACAAGCTCAATACCAAACTCTATCTCCCGAATAGGTGGCAAACCCGATAATTCTTCGGGAAAAACATCCGGGTATTCACAAATTACTGGTACCGACTCAAGTTTCTTTTCTAATTCCTTGTTATCAAGTACATACGCAAGGTATGCTTCATACCCCTTCCTTACATATTTCTGAGCCAACATTGAGGATATTACAGCTGGCAACCCATCCAAGTCCGTAGACTCAACTCGGATTACTTCGTTATTTGCGCACCTCAAATCAATAGTCTTGCTTTTGCAATTCACAACCGCATCATGCACGGTCAACCAATCCAACCTGAGAATAACATCAAATTCATCAAACGGCAGAAGCATCAAGTCCGCCGGAAAACAGGAACCTCGAATTACTAGGGGACATTTCTTACACACTTTGTCGACAAGCACGTAACGACCCAAGGGATTTGACACCCGAATTACGAACTCAGTAGACTCAATAGGTAAAGTCTTACTGGATGCTAAGGTTTCACATATATAAGAATGAGTAGAACCGGGGTCAATCAAAGCAATTACATTAGTATCAAAGAGAGTAAAAGTACCGGTAATAACATCAGGCGAAGAAGCATCCTCGCGGGCACGTATAGCATAAGCTCTAGCAGGCGCACGAGCCTCAGATCTGGTTGTAGCATCTCTAGATCCTCTCTGACCGCCACTAGCATTGCCTGTGTTTCTAGACGGTCTACCCCGAGCAGTAGTAGCACCTGGTTTCCCACTCTTTCTTACATTTTGTTCAGGCAACCTCGGGCAATCCTTGATAAAGTGGTCAGCTGATCCACACTTATAGCAGGAGCGGTCATGGAACCTACAGCTCCCCGAATGCCATTTACCACAATGCTGACACTCCGTTCTGTCTCGATGTTCATTCCCAACACTGGCGACCGAAGTGCCTCGTGTACCCACAGGGGGTCGATCACGATCTCGTCTAAAAAGGCCCGAAGTGCCTCTAGACCGGCCCACATCATCTCGAAATTTCTTCGATGCCTGTTGAAGAGACTTTCCCAAGGATCTTTTATGAAACTCTCCAGTTCCCACATCAACTTTTTGTTTTTCTTTTCTAAGCTCTTCGGCTTTACAAGCTCGCTCGACAAGTACTACGAACTCTCGTATTTCAAGAATGCCAACGAACATTTTTATATCTTCATTCAGCCCATCCTCGAAGCGTTTACACATGATAGCCTCGGACGAAACACATTCCCGAGCATATCTACTAAGTCTAACGAATTTTCGCTCGTAATCAGTAACTGACATAGAACCTTGCTTAAGCTCAAGAAATTCCTTCCGTTTTTGATCAACAAATCTCTGACTGATATACTTTTTTCGAAACTCAGTTTGGAAAAACTCCCAAGTTACTTGCTCCCGGGGCACAACAGAAGTCAGAGTACTCCACCAATAGTAGGCAGAATCGCACAGCAAGGAGATAGTACACTTTAGGCATTCATCGGGTGTACAAGATAGCTCATCGAGTACTCGGATAGTGTTGTCCAACCAAAATTCAGCTTGCTCGGCATCGTCGCTATCCGTAGCTTTAAATTCAGTAGCCCCATGTTTTCGGATTCTGTCAACTGGAGGCTTATTTGACCTTATTTGGTCAGTTACCAGAGGTATTGTAGGTGCGGGGGTTGTATTAGTCGGGAATGGAGGTTGTGGAACAGCCGTATTAGTTCGAATGTATTGGTTGAACCAATCATTCATCACGCTATAAAAAGCTTGCCTAGCCTCATCATTCGGATTGCTAGCAATCGGTTGAGAGTCCGCCAGAGCTGTCCCTTGTGCGGGAGCATGTGCCACACTCTAAAGATCATCAGCTACCGCTCGGTCGGGATCGGGATCCATTACTATAAATAAACACATTTTCAATTGTCAGAAATCACCACACTATCAAATAATCACAAAATGGCATGTATAGCTAGACCCAAACGTATTACGGTAGTCCTAGAATCGACTAAATCGTGCTCTGATACCAATCAAATTGTAACACCCCGTGCCCGAGACCGTTGCCGGAGTCAAACACGAGGTGCTGACCGACTTAGTTCATTTACTTGCACAGTTCATTTTAAAAAATTCCAGACAGCTGGCTAACTATGTAGCTGTCACCTTAAAAATCATATCTTGAGTTCCAAAACTTGAAAATCAGTTTCGTGATTTTTCCCTGAAACTAGACTCCTATATGTATCTACAATTTTTTTTCTATAATTTTTGGTCGGTCCAATTTGTACAGTTTATTAGTTAAAGTCTCCCATGTTACAGGGATCGACTACACTGACCTTCGCGCATTACGACTTGGATATCTCCCTGTACAGGGCTTCAATACTGATTCTGTTTGTTTCTATAGAAACTAGACTCAAAGAGGAATCTATACATATATGGCATGACTTATAATTATCTCTGGTCAATTTATAATGAATTTCCAAAGTCGGAACAGGGAATCCAGAAACCGTGCTGGCCCTGTTTCACGAAAACCTAAATATCTCTTAACATACAACTCATATGACCATTTCGTTTCTTCCATATGAAAGTATATTCATCAAGGTTCATTTACATAATTTATTCACTATTTAATTCCATTCCTACTGTTTTTAGTGATTTTTCACATCCGCATCGCTGCTGCTGTCAGCATCTGCCTTTAAGGTAGACTTTACCTATTTCATAGTTTCCATGATTCAATTAGCCCTTTTTTTTTGCATACATAGCACAAAGTATAATCATGATTAACCATTCCAATGGCTAATCGTTTCCAAACATTTCCATACCTCTTAGTGATCAACATACAAAACGATTATAGTACTATGCTAAAAACGTATATAAGCCATTTTCGCATGGCTATCCAAATTTACACAAAATCCATGGGTACATGACCAACAACAAGAAGGGTAGTCCTATACATGCCATTTCAAAGTTCAACCAAAATTGTACCAAAAGGGGGCTTTGATAGTGTGGGAGACTTCGACTTCAAAAAATCCCGAGTCCGATAACTGACGAGCCAAAATCTATAAAACAGAGAAACAAAGAAACGGAGTAAGCAATTTATGCTTAGTAAGTTTTGAGCAAGGGATTCCAGCACAACAAAAGTATAGCATTCATATAGCTAAACGGATAATTTCATATGCACAAATTCTCAATATCATACTTACTTCACATTACCAACCCTTATGTTCATACACAAAAGATCAACTTAGCCAAAGGCCGGTAGCTCATTTATCGACTGAGCGAATACAGATTTGTAAGGGATCAACTAATTCAAAGAACACACGAAACATACCTCATCGCTGGGATTTTACGAGCGTATTAATTTAAATTTTTTTACAGCAAGATCGCTCATTCCCAAATCAAGCATCTTCGGGGTTTAGCCGGATATAACCACTCGCACAAGGCCTTCGGGTCTTAACCCGGATATGGTCACTAGCATAAATGCCTTCGGGACTTAGCCCGGATTTAGTCGCTAGCACAAATGTGTTCGGATCTTAGTCCGGATGTAGTCGCTTAGCACAAAAGCCTTCGGGACTTAGCCCGGATATCATTCGAGTAACCATGCACATATATCAATAAGTCATGACACATTCATATTTCATTTTCATTACCAAAGCTCAAACACAAGACACTTATCACATTTACAATTTCGGCTCAATAGCCACATACAAGAGCATGATTTTGATTTACTTAAGACATAATCTAATCAAATCATAATTTAAGTCCCATTACTCAAAAACTTACCTTGGATGTTGTCGAACGATTCCGATGGCTATTCGACCACTTTTTCCTTCCCTTTATCGAATTTAGTTCCCCTTTGCTCTTGAGCTTAATTTAACAAATAAATTGATTTAATCATTTGAGCATCGAAAAGAGGAACTCAAGGTACTTGGCCCACATATATTCATTAGACATTAAAGTCACATATGTACGGAATCATGAATCAAACTCAACACATTAGTTAATACTCTCCTTAGCCGAATTTTCTAAGTCAAGATAAAGCCTTCAATATGCTTACTTATGGCCGAACAACACATCAACCTATGTACTCATTCATGTGGCCGATTATGCATGTCTATGTTGAGGCCAATTATATACTCAATACCACACACAAATGGCACACCTTTTACTAACTAATGCATTACATATTATAACTCAATACGCATCCATCATGTACTCCATAACCGAAACACCATCCTATGTAAATATATACCTTGAGATATTGTATATGTCATACCAATACGTCATGTGCAAACATATATATATATGTGCAAGAGCTGAATCTCAAAGTTGATTATAACTAAACATGAACATAAATCCAAAACACAAATCTTACCTACCATGCAATAAGCATAAATCATACTTATGGATATACCATGGCCGAATACATCACAACACCATACCATTTCAATTTTGGTCATGGTTAAACAAAGAACTTAATGTCTCACTCAAAAATGCTAAAAATAAAATCCAAGAGTCATCAATCCACCATCACATGTATCATTAACAAGCTTCATATTTAGCATGCAATGGCATTAACACAAAATCCACCTAGGCCGAATATCATCCCCATGACATAGCAAAGATTTGAACCATGGGCTAATTAGAACTCAAGCTAGCAACTAAAAACATGCATGAATCTCATGGCACAACCTCAGACATACCTTAATCTAGATACAAGTATGGCCAAACCTCCTCCTAAGCCTCTTCCAAACCAAACATGAAGCAAGAACTCCTTCCTTCTTCCTTAGAATTTTCGGCCAAAAGAAATGAAAAAGGATGAACAATTTTTTTTTTCTTTTCTCCAACTCACGGCAATGGGGGAGGGAACACTCACACACATTTTTTTTTTGTTTTCTTCCTTCCATTTCTTATTAGTTTATTGCCCATGCTTCTTATTTTATTTTTCCATTAACACAACATGTTTCATGACATGTTTTTCCCATCATCCCTTGTCATGGCCGGCCACTAGTACTTAAATGGGGGGAAATTGACATGCAAGTCCACCCCTTTGATTACATGCACTATTAGGCCTCTTGCATTTGCCTAGCACATTTCTAAATTTTCTCACATAAGTCCTATCAACTAAATTCACATGCAATTAACTAAATCGAAGCTTAAAACTTTCACACATTTATATTCACATATTTTAGGCAATAATTATCACATTCAAATAATTTGGTGACTCGATCTAGCGGTCCCGAGACCGCTTTCCGACTAGGGTCACTTTAAGGCTGTCACACTAGTCAGAACAGTGGTTTCGGGACCACAAATCTAAGTCAAAAAAATATTTTAATATTATATTCTATGCTTAAAATATGTGAATTGATATGTGTGAAAGTTTCGTATGAAAATTTTATCGTTTGTGTGCTCAATTTGCAAAAAGGACTTAATCGCGTAAAATGCAAAAGTGGCAATCCAATTGTTAAAGCACTAAATTGCTATGGTTTAATAATTGCTAGGTCCTTAAAATGGAAATATGCCACTATTATGGTTGATGGATGGTAATGGCTATTAAATTGATGATTTTGGTGTTATTTTATTAAGGTTATTTTAGTAATTATTTAATTAATACTTAATAAATAAAGCCAAAATCAATATTTGGTTCATCTTCTTCATTAAATGACCAAATATCACAATGAAAATTAGGGTTTGAATGCTCAAAATAGTTCAACACTTTGGGGGAGCAGTTATAAGTCCATTTTGACTTGGTTTTTAGTAATTTCTAGATTTTTGGTATCATTGTTATGTATTATAGTTGGCCCATGCTTTAATTTTTGGATCGGTTTATGAATTTGTGAGTTTCCATTGATGATAGCTTAATGTTTTTGTTGTTTGGTGATGAAAAATAAATATTTGTTAATAGATTATTATATTTTGTTAAGTAATTTTTGATAAAAATCCAAATTAGGGATTTATTTATAAATTTTGTTAATTGAGGAATTAATTGTGATATAAATGGAATTAATGGGCTGCTAAGGACTTAAGGAAAATTTGACCAAGCATGAGTGGTGAAATTTTGAATATTTTTGTGTTTTGTGAAATAGGGACTAAAATAGTAAAAAATGTAAAATGTTAAGGGCTAAAGTGCAAATTTCCCTTTTATGTGTTTTTGAATGAATTTGAGTAAATATGTTATTAAACAAGCCAAATTTGTATTGAATTAGATCAAGAAATGAGGAAATCGAATTTAGATCTGGGAAAGTCGAAAATTATCGAATAGTCATTTCGGTCCGTTCGTGTTAATACGAGGTAAGTTCATAAGTAAATAAATGCAATTAAATTGAAATGTATAGTCATTATATGTGCTAAATTAAGTTGTAAAGGAATATGATTGTGAAGTGAAGTATGTAAAATGTGAATTGAATTTGAGACACTAAGTGTGCGATAAATGAAATAGCTACGGCTATTAAAATGGCACTGAATGTGCGAGATTATAACAACATTAGCTGAGTAAATGACACTAAGTGTGCGATACAATTATAGCTTCGGCTAATTATTTGGCACTAAGTTTGCGATATGATTATAGCTTCGACTAATTAATTGGCACTAAGTGTGCGAGTTCGTTGAATGTTTAAGGACGATTGAATGAATTATTGTTTCAAGCATTAAAGTGACAAATGTGATAGATAAGAATGTAATGGTACAGGTATGTATGGAGCCTATGTGGTTGATGATGTTAAGTATGAAGTAGATGAAAAATTATGTAAATGAAAGATGAAATGAGTTGGATTGGATATCATTATTAATACTATTTAAAAGATTAAAGATGTGGGTTGAAAGTATGATATGGCTTTCAATAAGGGTGAGTAATATGATGTGTTATATATACACATTATATGAAATTGTGGTCTTCTGTTTTGGTTATGAGATTTAGGAAACATGAAACATGGCTTTGATGATGATTGCTTCGTTCAAAAACTTGAACAGATAATGAAATTAAAATGGTTGAGTTGGCTATACGATTCATGTATGTGAATTTGGTTTATGTGAATAAAGAAAATTATGAATGTTTGAGTTTGGAAGTGTTTATAAAGAAATAGATATAAATTTATGTATGATTTGTAATAAATGACCATGGTTTGGTCGGCGATGAAATGAATATGGGTGAGCTTGATTTATATGAATGAGCTAACGGTTGTTAGTCGAGTTTGAAAGCATGGGTATATGTTCATTAATAAATAAGTTAAGTGAATTATTTAATGTGATTATATGAATTTACGAGTACTGTAACTCCCTCACGCCCGAGACCGTCGCCAGAGTCGAGCTTGAGGTGTTACTAAACTTAATTTATCATTTAAAGAATTTTAAATCAATTATTCCAACTTTCGCAATAAATTGTCAATCTGCGACATAGTAGCTTAAAAATTCATATCTCAAGTTTCTAAACTCAAAATTAAGATCTGTAAATTTTCCCTGAAACTACACTCATATATCTATCTACTAATATTTTTTCTAGAATTTTTGGTTGGGCCAATTAGTACAGTTTATTAGTTAAAGTTTACCCTGTTTCAGCATTCGACTGCTTTGACCTCTGTTCATTACAAACCGCTTTTCTATTTGTACAGAACTCAAAAGACTATGCCGTTTGTTTCTCTTAAAACTAGACTCAATAAGGAATCTGTACATATAAATAATGACTTCTAATTATATTTTCACAATTTTTAGTGAATTCTAAAATTGTTCTGGCCTTGTTTCATAAATTTTAAATATCTTATAAAATATAACTCATTTACCTATTTCGTTTCCTTCAAATGAAAATAGACTCATCAAGATTCGATTCCATAACTTATTCATCATTTAATTTCGTTTCTACTATTTTTAGTGATTTTTCAAATTCAAGTCATTGCTGCGGCAATATTCTCTTTTATAGCAAATTTTACTTTACTATAGATTTTCATGGCCTAAATAGTATTTTAAATATACATGACATCAAATATGATTTAGATTGGTCATTCCAATGGCTAATCATTTACAAACCCTTTTATTACCATATCATAAGATCATTTACACAAAGTGAGTATAGTGCTATACATGCCACACTCAAAATATGCAAGCCATTTTACCAATTTAGGGCTTCGGATAGTGTGAACAAGCCTTCAACCTATCCCGATTCTCAACCCGGCTTGTCAAAACTACAATGAATGAAAAGGAGGGAGTAAGCATAAATGCTTAGTAAGTTCACATGCAAATAACAAGTAACATGATCATGCAATCCAACATAAACATCATTAAGACACTCATGTCATAAGAATACTTACTATCTTACCACAATTTTGTCTTACCAAATTCTCAACCAAGGATTAAACTCATACCTGTTCATTTTCACTTCTTCAACATGTTCCTCATTAAATTACTTTCGTTTTAAGTACTCTCTCTATTCTCTTATGATTCTCCCGTTGAACACATTGGAATATAATTCGGGATACGCGGATAGTATGCACGTAAGTGCTATACTCATAGCTAAACAAGCTCAATAGCTTCTGAAATCTATGAAGTCAAGCTACCATGTAACCCACCCATAAACGAACTCGGACTCAACTCAACGAGCTCTAGCGTTGGCATCTATAAGTGACCTTGGACTCAACTCAACGAGCTCGGATGCCTAGTTACATCTCACGAACTCAGACTCAACTCAACGAGTTCCGAACTCAACCATCCTAGTGACATGTCACTTGTACCCTAATCTATTCCCAAGGTTCAAATGGGATTCTTCTCAATTACACATTTTGATCGCCTTCTTCGAAATATAGAAACCGATATTTGCTAGCATCTCATACTTATCAAGTTGTTCATATAATTTGCATATTATCAAACAATAATTCATAAAGCATAATATTTCATGGTAATAAATATCATATCATATAAATAGCATTAAATCACTTAAAATAAAAAATATGTTACTTTATTTACACATGAACTTACCTCGATACAAAATTTTAGCAATCGAGCCTATTCCTCGTAAACTTTGTTTTTCCCTCGATCATGACTTGAATCTTGTTTCTCTTGATCTATAATACCAAATTAATTTATTTAATACATACATTCATCAAAACAGCTCCTAGTACGAACTTTGGAAAAATTACCATTTTGCCCCCAAACTTTTGCATATTTACACTTTTCCCCCAAGGCTCGTAAATTAAACCTCATCCTATTTTCTTATGTTTTATGACATTATGATCATTTTTCCTTTCTATAGCAACATCAAATTCACACTCTAACATGTACTTATGAATATTAGGTATTTTTACCGATTAAGCCCTTTTTCTCGTTTTCACTTAAAACCAAGTAGCACAAGTTGCCTAACATAATTTAAAACCTCATATTCTATCAAAAAACACCAAAATACACAAATTTCACCTATGGTTATTTTTCCAAATATGAACCCTAGGTTGAATTATTGCTAGCATAAGCTAAATCGAGCTACCGGGATTCCAAAAACATAAAAATCATTAAAAATGGGGCTTGAAATCACTTACTATGAAGCTTGGAAGTTGAAGAAACCCTAGCTATGGAGAGAGGTAAGGTTCGGCCAAGGTAAGAAGAAGATGAACACATTTTGGCCTTAATTTCCCTTTTAATTAATTTTAATTACCAAATGACCAAAATACCCTTAGTACCTTTCTTTGAAAATTTTCATGTACAAGCCCATTTTTTGTCCAAAATTTTAGAAATTGGTCAAATTGCTATTTAAGACCTCCTCATTAATATTCTAAAGCAATTTCATACTAAAAACTTCTCGAATGCAAGTTTTGCAAATTATTTGATTTAGTCCCTAATTTCAACTTAAGCACTTTATGCATAGAATTTTGTCACGAAATTTTCACACAATCATGCAATCATATCATAAACCTCAAAATAATTATAAAATAATTATTTGTATCTCGAATTTTTGGTCATGAAACCACTATTCTGATTAGGCCCTAATTCGAGATATTACAAGTACAATGAAGGTATAAATGATTGAGATTTGTAAATTTTGGTTTAGTGATATTGGTTTATAAATATCATTGAAATGATTTAATTGCTTATGACTTCTATGCTTTCAAAGCTTACTCCGTGTATTTTCCTATATTTATAGATTTTTCGAAGATCTGCTCTGGTTGGAAGTCAATAGAGACATCACCACACTATTCGGTTATCATTTCGGTAATTAATGTTTTGAGATTTGGTTATATGGCATGTATAGGCTAGAAGTATGTGAATATGTTTGGTGATGTATATATCTAGCCATGTGATTTGGCTTGATTATGGTTGTGTATATGAATGAGTTATTGGTATGATATATGTGATGCAATATAATATATATGATGTGTTTTGAATGGCTATAGAAATTGGTCATTTTGGTAAGTATTGGTATATGTTTATTTGAGAAAGTGGTAAGTTATGATCATGAGATTGAATGGTGCAAATTAGAAGCATTGAAACATATGTATTGGTATGATTTTGGTATAGATTTGGGATTTTTTGGTTGGTGAATTGAGAATGAAATTTGTTGATAATGTAATGGCATGATTGATACATGTTTGGAGTTGTATTTGGCTGAAAATGTTGCATATATGATGCTTGATTTTGGAATTGTTGGGAGGAGTTGGAACACCGATACCCCTATGGCATAGCGGAAAAAATATATATATATTCCGGCGATTCAAACTACGGATCCATGTGCAAGGAACGAATCAAGGTGAAAAAGGTTTCAAAATTACTGAAACGTCGATCTGAGTATGCAGTGAAGCCTCAGCAATGAGAATACTATTTTGCTTTCGAATCCAAGCTGCCATATTTATGATCTCGACCTCTACGTAATCCACCCAGTTGACAATGAACTGAAGAAATCCCCAAAACTATTTCCAGAGATATTTTGCTTGACAGCTGCTAGACCTAGTAGCAAAGCTTTGGGTTTGTATATATATTCACTTTTTAGGGTTTTTCTCCCTTTCTATATATAACTCCCCTTATAATTGGTATGTATATAACGAATTCTTAATTTATTAAATTTTAATCCGAACATATTAATCATAATTAAAATAAATAAATATAATAATGTTTTAACCGAAAATTATAATTACATTAATTATAATAAAGATTTTGGTAAACTATATTTATTTAAATTTATATACGAACCAAATTCATATATTAATAGAATTATGTTCGCCTTATGTGTACAACATCCTTGTACATATAATATGTTCAATATTTGATTGCCCAATTAAATTAATTCTATAATTAATTTAATTCATGTGACAACCAAACACAATACCAACTATGTTTTCTTCCGTTCATTTCAGCCATAGGGTGTGACCCTGTATGTTATTGTAACATTAGCAGTAATACTAGAATGATCCTAATGTTGCAAACAATGAGTGGCATCTAGCAATGCATCATTGCTAACTAAGTTACAACAAGTCATGATTCGACATAACCTTTTGTGATTAACCTTTCATGCAATGATTCTTAAGTCCTTTATCTCTAGAATGGACATTGGAATAGTCACACTTGCATAGTCCATCCCATGTTTCTTGATACCTTGAGTAGACTATGATACACAAATAAGTATGACATCTCATATCAACTTATTTGAGCATGGCCATGCATTTCTAGTCTAACTCAATCAAGTTCCCTAAGATATTACTCCTATTATGTATGAGAGACTTATCCTATATTGATCAACCATATCCCTCTACATAGATTGTGGTATATCCAACATCAGCCTTTATAAAACAACCAGTTAAGGTGTACATTTGACTGTATCAAAATATACAGCTCACGATGTTGGGATAATGATGATCTCAAGTCTGAGGATCATATACATATTAATCACTATGAGTAATGTTGTGAAAATTACATAATAATCCAAGAAACATACGCATAGCGGGTCAGTCCAATATGTTGTTCTCTAACACACATATTCATGCATTGATTTTGACACTCCATAACAATGACAACTCTTTATCATCAATCAACTACATGTTAGTCTTAATGCATTATTGTTGTCCTAGTAAAAAATAATACTTGACTAAGGACCTTTTAAGAATAATCATATTATTCTCAGGACATTATTATAAAACAGTTTATTTATACACACAGAAAAGAAACTGAATAATGGCAACGCCTTATATTAATAAACATGGTAAATCAAGTATGTTATTACAACCATCTCATGATTGATCTTTGGGCATACTCTTACAATCTCCAAATAGCACTAAGACCAATCACTCATATATCTAATACCAAGTGACTTAGTGTGACGATCATGCTTCTGCTGTGTCAGGGGCTTGGTCAGGGGATCAGTAATGTTATCATTTGTAGGTACTCTGATATCTGTATATCCCCTCGATTGGTAATCTCTCGAATAAGATGGTAGCGCCTAAGTATATGTTTGGATCGCTGGTGAGATCTGGGTTCTTTAGCTTGTGCAATGGCTCCATTGTTATCACATCGGAGGTCTATAGCATTTGATATGCTAGGCACAACCCTTAGTCCAGTAATGAAATTTTTGATCTAAACCACTTTTTTTGCTGCCGTACTGGCTACAATATACTCGGCTTCTGTTGTAGAATTGACTACTATACTTTACTTTGAACTCTTCCAGCTCACAGCACCACCATTAAGACAAAACACAAAACCTGATTGCAATCGAGAATCATCCTTGTCGGTTTGGAAGATGGCATCCGTATAACCTTTTACACTTAACTCTTCCTCACCTCCATATATTAGGAACGTATCCTCTGTTCTTCTCAAGATCATAAGGATATTCTTGACTGTGGTCCAGTGACCTTCACCGGGATCTACTTGGTACCTGCTTGTCATACTTAAGACATATGAGACATCTAGACGGGTACATAACATGACATACATGATAGATCCAATAGCAGAAGCATATGGAATTTTACTCATGCGTTCTCTCTCTTGTGGAGTTGAAGGACACATTTCCTTCGAGAGTGAAATACCATGTCTCATAGGTAGGAATCCTCTCTTAGATTCTTCCATGTTGAACCTTTTCAATATTGTATATATGTATGTACTTTGGCTTAAACGTAGTAGTCGTCTTGATCTATCTCTATATATCTTGACTCATAATATGTAAGTGGCTTCGCCCAAGTCCTTCATAGAAAAACTTCCTAGCCAAGTCTTAATAAACTGCAAGGTATGTAATATCCTGATTTTGGGGTTAGTCGAAACAATGGTTTCGGGACCACGAATCTAATGAGGAAAATTTCATTTCTATTATATTTTTATGGTCTACAGTTTCATGGAATGATTTCGTGAAAATTTCGTTCGAAAATTTCAACGTTTGGGCACTCAATTTAGTAAAAAGAACTAAATTGTAAAAAGTGCAAAAGTTGAGTTTTACATGTTAGTGGTGTCTAATTGTCATGAAATTTCAAATGGGAGGTCCTTAAATTATAATTAAACCATTGTATAACTTGTTAGAAAAAAAATGGCCTTGGTTGGGTAAAATTTGAAAGAATAGTAAAAAGGGCATTTTGGTCATTTAGGGATAAAATGAATTAAAAGACAAATTTTAAACCCCAAATGTGTCCCTTTCTTCTTGATACAGTAGAATGTACCAAGAGCAGCCATGGTTAGGGTTTGGCCAAGCTTCCAAGCTTAATAGTAAGTGATCCCGAGCTCCGTTTTTAATGTTCTATGTATTTTTGAAATCCCGATAACATGATCTGCTCATTTCTACCATTATTTTGAGCTAGGATTTATGTTTAAAAATTTACCCATGAATGATATGTATGTTTAATGGTAGAATATGAAACTTGAAATTGTGTTAAACAACATTTGCTAAAAGATTTTACGTGAAAACAAGTAAAACGACATAATCGGTAAAAATACCTAATGTTCATAAGTACATGTTAGAGAGAGAATTTGATGTTTCCATAGAAGGGAAAAATGACCAGCATGTCATAAAACATAAGAAAATAGGATGAAGTTTAATTTCTGAACCTTGGGGCAAAAGTGTAAATATGCAAAAGTTTAGGGGTCAAAATGAAAATTTGCAAAAATATGATTTATGGACCCATTTGAATAACGTGAGTAATAAATGAGCTATAGTTCTAATGTTAGATCAAGAAAATCGAGATTCTGGCTAAAATCGAGAAAATACCAAGTAGTGGATATAAATGGTAAAAATGGTCATTTTCGTATACGAGGTATATTCATATGATTTTTAATAATGCAATGTGTATTTTAATGTTATTGCTTTGATAATATATGAGATGCAAGTTTATATGTAAATAATGTATTGTTTTATTATGTTATAATATTTTATTTTGTGACATGTGGTATAAGTTTTAGTATTGTTCAATTTATGGACACAAACGGTGATTTTTGTGGTTGATGAATTGAGATTAAATGAGGAAATCTTGGTTGAACCTTCGGAATGGAAAAACGTGGTGCTAAGTGGATATACCACGATTACACATATTGATACATGTAACGTGGTGCTAAGTGGATATGCCATGGTTACATATATTGATTCATTAACGTGGTGCTAAGTGGATATACCACGGTTATACGTGTAACGTGGTGCTAAGTGGATATACCATGATTACACATATTGATACATGCAACGTGGTGCTAAGTGGATATACCACGGTTACATATATTGATTCATTAACGTGGTGCTAAGTGGATATACCACGGTTAAACATGTAACGTGGTGCTAAGTGGATATGCCACGGTTATACATGTTAATTTGAAAAGTGGCGCTAAGTGCGTATGCCACAATTACATGTTAGCCCAATAGTGTGGTATTATGTGCATATACCACTAGTTGGGCATTGATAACAGAAGGTGGAGCTATGTGCTAAAACCACCAGATATTGCTACTTTCTGAAGTATTCATCAGGAGAAACAAGTTTGCTAAATGAAATTCAACGTGAAAAAAAATGTGGGATAATATTGGAATATGAATATATGAGTTTTGAATTATGAGTTAGATATGTGATTGAATTTTTGATAAGATGAATATGGATAAGTATTATCTTGAAAGTTGATAATAAGAAATTTTAGTGGAGGAATGAAATTTGGGATAAACAGTCTAAAACAGCAGCAGGGGAGTGACTTTGAAAAATCACCAAAAATGGTAGAAGTTGAACTAGAAGTGGAATGATATATGGAATTAAATCTTATTGAATCTATTTTCATATAAAAGAAATAGATCAAACAAAGAAATTATTTAATTTGAGATATTTATATTTTTGTAAGACTGGTTCAAATTGATTTCGTGATCCCCTGTTCTGAATTGTAAAAATCATTAAAAATTTTAAAAAAATATTTAAGGAACATAATTTATATGGTTGGATTAATTATTGAATTTATTTTCAGAATAAAGAAACAAGAACCTCATTTGAATTTGGTATCAAAATATAATTAAATTTTAGTGAAGAGTAGTTAGAGCTGCTGATCCGCGAAACAGGGGAGACTTCAATGAATAAAATGTATTAATTGGCCCAAAAAAAATTTTTGAAAATTTTATGGTAAGAATATATGTGAGTCTAGTTTCTGAAAAATTAACATATCTTAATTTGGATACTGTAACTCGAGTTATAAATAAATTACCGAGTATGACTCGAGTAGACAGCTTGACCAGAATATGAATAAAAGTGTAATTGTAGTTGTTTTACCTAAGGAAACATATTGGTCAATTGCTTATTAATTTCATATGGACTTACTCAGTGTAAAGCTTACCCCTTCTCCATTTCTTTTAGTATTGGCAGGTCGGCTTAGGGTTGGAGATTGTCGGAGGCAGCATCACACTATCAGAACGTTGATGTGAAGTGTTGATAAATTTCAAGTGTTTTCAAGTGAGTGGCATGTATAGAGACTTAGTCTTTATGATAGTTGTTAGTATGATTTGGCCAAACGTATTGGATTATGATGGTTAAATTGTATATAGCCACGTGATATGGTTTATATTCGGTCATTGGGTTGTAAACCTAATTGTTTATTCATGCTTGATCCATTGCTATAGGATATGTCATGCTTATGTGGTGAATAAATTATGATCATTAGATACGACCATATTCTAATGTAAAGGTGTAAGGTAAGAATAAGTAATACTATTGTTAAAAAATGAAATTTTATAGCCCGTATTTTAGTTGGATGTTTGTATGTTTTTCCGGCAATGCCTCATACCCTATCTCAGTCTCAGGTACGGGTAAGGGGTGTTACATTTAGTGGTATTAGAGCTATGGTTTAGTCAGTTCTCGGATTAACCTAGCATGTGTAAAAGTCTAGCTATATATGCCACGGATTCGTGATAGTGTGATGTCTCTCGACACATATGAGAACCGTTTTGTTTAAGTAGAGGTATTCTCCAACTGAGCTACACCGACCATGTTTAATGTGATGCGAAGGTAATTGAGTAAAATTATGATCATGATGAGTCCCGATTCAGAAAAGTATGAATAAAAATTCATGATATGTACGTGATAATGCGTGAGATGAAAGTTCGTGTTGTAATGAATACCCATGCTTGTTTGATGCTCATATGATGTAGTGCACTTGGCTTACTTGATAAGGTGAATGGGATAAATAGACACCCCACCTTTAGGTTTCAGTGCAACCTTTCCTTTTCCAGGATTGGGCCTACCTTTGCCCTTGGGCTTTGTCTGAACTTTAGTTTTTCCCTTGCCCTTGTTGTTACGGACCATCAGTATGGGATTAGGTCCAATCTTTTTCATGTTGCCTTCAGTAGTTCGCAATATACTGAGCAACTGTGGCAGAGTCTTGTCAATTTCATTCATATTAAAATTGAGGACAAACTGGCTATAGCTATCCGACAACAATTGTAGAATTACATCAGTGGCCAACTCTTGGCTCAATGGAAACCCAAGCTTAGACAATCTTTCAATATAACCAATCATCTTAAGGACATGAGGTCCTACTGGGCTTCCTTCAGCCAGCTTGCATTGGAATAGGGCTTTAGAGATATTGAACCTCTCTTTTCGTGATTGCCCCTGATAAAGTTCTTTCAGGTGCTCGATCATATCATAAGCAACCATGTCCTCATATTGCTTTTGAAGCTCAGGATTCATAGTAGCAAGCATAAGACATCCAACGTCTACCATGTCATCGAAATGTTTCTTGTAAGCATCTCTATCAGCCCTCGAGGCATTAGCGAGTGGTTCATTAGGAAGTGGTTGTTCAATGACATATAATTTCCATTCTTGTTTGAGGACAATCCTCAAGTTACAGAACCAGTCAAGAAAGTTCAAACCATTCAAATTGTCCTTCTCATGGACTGATCGCAATGAGAATATATTAGTGTTTGCAGCCATAATATATCTACAACAATAAATATGCATGTGAATAAATCTACCAAGTTTATATCAATCATTAAAAGGAATTTATTATATGATGTTCCCACTACTTTATTTCAAAATTAATAACCCTCATATATTAATTTCAGAAAGACTTTCTTGAAAGTATTTCTAGTGGGTTAAGGATCCATATTTACCTCCTCTTAAGTCAGCTTTGGCTTTACTCTCAAGATTATGGTTATTTAGGTAAGCAACACTTGCTAATTACATCATATGTAACTCCTACAATTTGGTGAACAACTCTTGTTCTAATCATCTTATGATTTATCCAAATTACTTGCCTCTAGGTTTCTAATCCTATTAGAGTAACCTAGTTAAGTCATTAACCAATTTTTAACCAGCGAATATCACTTGTTTATTCTTTGCGTTTAACCAAGATAAATACTAGTACTTCGCTTTGGCAAAATCTACATAGTATTGATCGAGGCCTTAACGAGGGAAAAAATTGGAAGGCCATGTTGACTTAATATTTTAATAGAGGGATTTTATTAAAGTTGTTGTATCTCACCAATTATGGTCTACTTCAATCCATTTAATCTTTTAATTGATCTCATCAATTAATGGGGTTTATTATTACCAAATTTGCATGCTTTAGACATCCATAGTATCTCATACATGAATAGATAAAGCAATAAATAAATGCAATAGTTATAGGCTATAAACTATGGTGGTTCAACCCAAGCCAATGGGAGAACCAATAGGAAACCTAAAGGTGTAAGCCGTTTCACAAGCTGTCGGTCCACATTAGTTGGCCCATCTTCCTTCTCGTCTAGTCCACAGTAACTTTTGCAAATTACAATATTCAGACACTCGTTTTACATACGAGGGAGTAAGATGAGAAGAGAAATATAAGAGAATAATAGTAAGGCACGAGACGCAGGCCGTTTTTATAAAATTACAACCTTTTATCAAATGGGTCATCGGGCTATAACTATGCATTTCAACCACCGTGCATTTCAAAAATAGCATACATCATTCAACGTTTTGCTAAATGAATTATAAAATATCCTTTCAACCTTTTATGGCCCATCAAGTTTTATTTATTACAAAACATACTGAAAGATGATGGGGATTTGAAGCGGTACGAACTGCATACCCCAGTCAAATGAAACCTCACAATTTGATAACTTTTATCAACAGAATCGTGTTTTTAGGATTTGAATCCTTGAGGTTTCATATCAGAACAACCCTCGTTCCACTAGCCAGTTAACTCTTACTAGAAATTGTAAATACCACCGTCGCATTATTATAGATTTTTAAAGTTAACAGTAATAACATAAAACCGAATAGGCCATAACACCATGATTAACATTTAATCAATTATCGAAAGGAACAGTAATCAGTTTATGCTTAGACGATATAAACAGTAAAAAATCGTAATAAAATTAAAGCATGCATCTCATACAATTGCATTACCCAAGTATTTAAACCCGAGTCCGTACCACACAAGTAGCTCTGATACCACTATTGGAATGCCGATACCCCTATGGCACAGCGAAAAAAATATATATATTACAGCGATCCAAACCATAGATCCATGTGCGAGGAACAAATCGGGGTGAAAAAGGTTTCGAAATTATTGAAACCATAATCTGAGTAGACAGTGAAGCCTCGGCAATGAGAATACTATTTTGCTTTCGAATCCAAGCTGCAATATCTAGGATCCCGACCTCTATGTAATCCACCCAGTTGACAATGAACGGAAGAAATCCCCAAAACTATCTTCAGAGATATTTGGCTTGACGGCTGCTAGACCTAGTAGCAAAGCTTCGGGTTTGTATATATGTTCACTTTTTAGGGTTTTTCTCCCTTTCTATATATAACTCCCCTTATAATTGGTATGTATATAACGAATTCTTAATTTATTAAATTTTAATCCGAACATAATAATCATAATTAAAATAAATAAATATAATAATGTTTTAAACGAAAATTATAATTACATTAATTATAATAAAGATTTTGGTAAACTATATTTATTTAAATTTATATACGAACCAAATTCATATATTAATAGAATTACGTTCTCCTTATGTGTAGAACATCCTTGTACATATAGTATGTTCGATATTTGATTGCCCAATTAAATTAATTCTATTATTAATTTAATTCATGTGACAACTAAACACAATACTAACTATGTTTTATTCTGTTCATTTCAACCATAGGATGTGACCCTGTATGTTCTTGTAACGTTAGCAGTAATACTAGAACGATTCTAATGTTACAAACAATGAGTGGCATCTAGCACTGCATCATTGCTACCTAAGTTACAATAAGTCATGATTCGACATAACCTTTTGTGATTAACCTTTCATGCATTAATCCTTAAGTCCTTTATCTTTGGAATGGACACAAGTCATGGAATAGTCACACTTGCATAGTCCATCCCATGTTTCTTGGTACCTTGAGTAGACTATGATACACAAATAAGTATGATGTCTCATATCAACTTATTTGAGCATGGCCATGCATTTCTAGTCTCACTCAATCAAGTGGCCTAAGATATTACTCCCATTATGTAGGACGGACTTATCCTATATTGATCAACCATATCCCTCTACATAAATTGTGGTATATCCAACATCAGCCTTTATAAAATAACCAGTTACGGTGTACGTTTGACTATATCAAAATATACAGCTCACGATGTTGGGATAATGATGATCTCAAGTCTGAGGATCATATACATATTAATCACTATGAATAATGTTGTGACAATTACATAATAATCCAAGAAACATACTCATAGCGGGTCAGTCCAATATGTTGTTCTCTAACACACATATTCATGCATTGATCCTGACACTCCATATTAATGACAACTTTTTATCATCAATCAAATACATGTTAGTCTTAATGCATTATTGTTGTCCTAGTCAACAATAATACTTGACTATGGACCTTTTAAGAATAATCATATTATTCTCAGGACATTATTATAAAACAGTTTATTTATACACATAGAAAAGAAACTGAAATAATAATGGCAACGCCTTATATTAATAAACATGGTAAATCAAGTATGTTATTACAACCATCTCATGATTGATCTTTGGGCATGCTCTTACACCCAAATGGGTGGCATATTGGCCTTGCAAATAGCCTATTTTTTCCCACATGAGCAGGGACATGGTCGTGTGTCTCTACCAGGTTGCTCGAGGGCCATTTCAAAATAAGCCTGGGCAGACCACACGGTCACGCACACACAGGCATGTGCCAGGCCGTGTGGCCAAGTCAGTTTCGACCACGGGTTAAACACACGGGCGTGTCTTGTGGCCATATGGATAAGTCAGTATGTATGCCCTGTTTCACCACGGCCTAGACACACGGGCGTGTGACCGTTATAACTTAGAAAATTTGTTTAGTTTTGGAAAAAAAAAATTTGTATGTGTTTGGTTTAATCCTGACCTTTTCGTAATGCATGTTTATGGTCTCATTGACTTAAGAAAGGGACTTAATGTTGATGTTTGATTATGATATGATGATGCATGACTTTCAATTGTGAAATGTTCCAATATGTCTGGAAATGCCTCTTAACCCTAGTCCGGTGATGGATACGGGTTAGGGGTGTTACATTTAGTGTTACAATTCAATAGCTATTTAATCATTTTAGCCATTAGAACTCAACTTTTGCACTTTGTGCAATTTGGTTCTTTATCAAATTAAACATGTAATCTGTAAAATTTCTTTACAAAATTTTTATACGACATTACTATCATACTATAGACCAAAAAATAATATAAAAATAATTTTTCTTCTGAAATCGGATTTGTGATCTTGAAACCACTATTCTGATTTTACTGAAAACAAGTTGTTACAGCTAGGCTCACTAATCATAACTTAGTTGAAACTTATCTATTTTGAAGTTATGGAAAACCAGTCAGTAAAGTTGAAATTGCACACTTAGATGGTAGAACTTGGGTACAAGCACATTGATATGTTCCTTTTCACCACGATTCAATTGAACCATTATGCAAGTAAGTTTTAGAATTTGACAAATATTTATCCTTTTCATTTGTTTATCTTCTAACCAAGTAATCCACTTTTTAACATAGTGAGTACAAACAAGTCTTGAGATCTTGTCCACACTCTTGAAGAGTGCAACATCGAGAGATTCATAAGTTATTCACAGAATCTTTTCATGAATGGTTAGAGAAGATGGTCTGTAACACCCCGTACCCGAGACCGTTGCCGGAGTCGAACACGAGGTGTTAACAGACTTATTTCATTGATTTACACAGTTCATTTTAAAATTTCCAGACAAGCTGGTTAACTGCATCACAGTCACTTTAAAAGTCATATCTCGAGTTCCAAAACTCGAAAACTGATTCCGTAAATTTTCCCTGAAACTAGACTCATGTATCCATCTACAATTGTTTTTCTAGAATTTTTGGTCGGGCCAATTAGTACAGTTTATTAGTTAAAGTCTCCCCTGTTACAGGGTTCGACTACTCTGACCTTCATGTATTACGACTTAGATATCTCCCTGTACACTTCAATACTTATGCCGTTTGTTTCTAATGAAACTAGACTCAAAAAGGAATCTGTACATATATAGCATGACCTCTAATTATTTCTGGTTAATTTATGGTAAATTTCCAAAGTTAGAACAGGGGATCCAGTAACCGTTCTGGCCCTGTTTCACGAAAACTTAAACATCTCAAAGCAATACGGCTCATATGGTCGTTTCGCTTCTTCCATATGAAAATAGACCCATCAAGGTTTGATTACATAATTTATTCAGTACTTAATTACATTTCTACTATTTTTAGTAAATTTTCAAACTCACATCACTGCTGCTGTCAGCATCTATTTTAAGGTAAATTTCACCTATTTCATAGTTTTCCATGGATCAACTAGCCATTTGTCATACAAAGCACCAAAATGATCGTGATTAACCATTCCAATGGCTAATCATTACCAAGCATTTCCAGACCACTCAATGAACAATATACAAAATGATTATAATGCTATGCTCAAAATATATATAAGCCATTTTCGCATGGCTATCCAAATATATACATTACCAAAAGTACTTGAGTAACAACAAAGGGCAGTCCTATACATGCCATTATCAAGGTTCAACCAAAAGAGTACCGAAAGGGCTTTGATAGTGTGGGCGACTTCGACTTTGACACTCCCGAGTCCGATAGCTGACGAGCAAAGTCTATAAAACAGAGAATCAAAGCAACCGAATAAGCATTTAATGCTTAGTAAGTTTGAGTAATGAAATTAGTTTTGACTAAAGTATAACATTCATATGGCTAAATGAATAACTTCATATATGCACATTCTCATAATCATACTTACTTCACGCTTCAATCAACATATTCATACACAAGGTATCAAACCTAACTAAAGGTCGAAAGTTCGTTAATCAATTGAACGAATACTATTTAAAACGAATCGACTTTTCCGATGCATATACGAAACATACCTTATCGTTTGGATTTTATGAGCGTATTAATTGAAATTATCACAGCAAGATCGCTCACTTCCAAACCCAAGTATCTTCGGGATTTAGCCGGATATAACAACTCGCACAAATGCCTTCGGGTCTTAGCCCGGATATAATCACTAGCATAAATGCCTTCGGGACATAGCCCGGATATAGCAACTCGCACGAATGCCTTCGGATCTTAGTTTGGTTATCATCCGAATAATCATGCACATATGTCCACAAATCATAACACATCTTTATTTCGTTTTCATTACTAGAACTCAGACACAAGGCACTTATCTACCGTTACCATTTTCGGCTCAATAACCACATACAAAGAGCATGGTTTTGATTCGCTATATAACATGATCTAATCGAATCATAATCTAAGTTCCATTACTCGAAAACTTACCTCGGATGTTGTCGAACGATTTCAACGGCTATTCGATCACCTTTTCCTTTCCTTTATTGGATTTAGTTCCCCTTTGCTCTTGAGCTTAATTTAACAAATAAATTGATTTAATGATTTTGAACATCAAAGTGAAATTCAAGGTACTTAGCCCATATATATTAGGCATTAGAGTCATATATGTATGAAATCATGAATCAAATTCAACATATTAGCCAATATTCTCCTTTACCGATTTTCTAAGTCAAGATAAAGCCAACAATATGCTTACCTATAGCCAAATGTACAACATCAATCTATGTATTCATTCATGTGGCCGAATATGCATGTCTATTTTGAGGCCGATTATATACTTAATACATTCTACAAATATGTTTACTTGTATTGACTAAATACCATTTTGTTTCAAGTTCAAAACTCGGCTAATACACATATATACACTAGTAATCAAATACTAACATTTGCACTTCACCTTAATAGCTAGCTTAGCAAACCTTAATTTAACATATAATTGTTCATAACACAATTAAAGCATCCTCTCCATTCCATCAATTCAAAACACATACATTAACCTAATATCAATTAACTAAGCACTTTAACAAATTTTCTTTAACTACACACATTCGGCAATGACAAAGACAATTTAACAAACCTTAAATTCAACTTATAACAATATATACTCAATATTCAAAGCATTTAACATCACTTCATCATAATTTTACATCATGGCCGAATGCTCCTTTTAAACCATTTACCCTCACAAAGCATAAATTTCACCATAAAACTTACAAGCTTATAATCCCATGAATTTTAACATCATAATATCTATCCAACTCTCACTCATTAATTTCTATCATAAATCTCAAAATCTATAGTTTTCTTTTTTTTTCTACCCATGACCGAAACCTCCCACAACACCAAATAAAAATATACTTCATGGGTTTAAGGTAGAACCAAGAAAGGAACTCATAAATATTAAGATATAAGCAAACTACCATTGTTCATCTAGATTTAGCATGAAACAACAACCATCACCCTTGTTAATTACCATAGCCGAAAACCTTACTCATTCCAAAATCAAAATTTCAACATGGGTTACAAAAATAACTTGATATCTCACCCAAGATCAACTAAAATTTCAAGAACTAGTATAAACTCCTTACCTTAATTTTAACCTAAGATGACCGAATGCTTCCCTCTCTTCTTCCTCTTTTCATTTCGGCCAAGAAAAATCAAAAAGGATGAAGCTTTTTTTTTTCTTCTAGTTACGGCAAAATGGGGGAGCAAGGATGAAACAACTTTGGTTTCTCCTCCCACTCCCCTCATATTTTATTGTTCTTAACACAACATGTCATCACAAAATGTTTATAATATGTTTTACCCATCACATTTTGTCTATCCTCATTGTCATGGCCAGCCACTACTATCAAAGTGGGGAAATTGACATGCAAGTCCACCCTTTTGATTACATGCACTAATAGATCCTTATAGATTAACCTATCACATTTCAAAAGTGTCACACATAAGTCCTATTAACTAAATTCACATGCAATTAACTAAATCGAAGCTTAAAAATTTCACACACTCATATTCACATATTTTAGACAATAAATATTATACTCAAATACTTCGGTGACTCGGTTTAGCGGTCCCGAAACCACTTTCCGACCAGGGTCAATTTAGGGCTGTCACAACTCTCCCCCACTTAAGAAATTTTCGTCCCCGAAAATCTTACCGGTAAAGAGGTTTGGGTATCGTTCTTTCATAGAGTTCTCAGTTTCCCAAGTAGCTTCTTCGTTCCCGTGTTTGAGCCATAACACCTTTACTAACGGAATCCTTTTGTTTCGCAACTCTTTCACCTCACGAGCGAGGATACGAATCAGTTCTTCTTCATAACTCAAGTCAGATTGAATTTCAACCTCTGATGGATTAATTATATGCGATGGATCAGATCTATAACGTCGAAGCATCGAAATATGAAAGACGTCGTGAATCTTTTCAAGTTCAGGGGGTAAAATCAATTTATACGCAACTGGACCAACTCGTTCGGATATTTCATATGGCCCAATGAACCTCGGACTCAGTTTGCCCTTACGGCCAAATCTGAGCATCTTTTTCCAAGGTGAAACCTTAAGAAACACTTTGTCTCCCGCCTGATACTCAATATCTCTTCGTTTTAAATCCGCGTACGACTTCTGACGATCTAATGCTGCCTTCAGACTCTCACGAATTATTTTTACTTTCTGCTCAGCATCTTTAATCAAATCAACTCCGAAAATTTTACTCTCACCGAGTTCGGTCCAAAACAACAGTGTACGGCATTTACGACCGTACAAAGCCTCGTAAGGTTCCATCTTAATGCTTGATTGAAAACTATTGTTGTAAGCAAATTCAATCAAAGGTAAATACCGCTCCCATGAACCATTAAACTCGAGGATGCAACATCTCAACATATCCTCAAGTATCTGAATTATCCGCTCGGATTGACCATCAGTTTGTGGATGAAAAGCGGTGCTAAAATGCAACTTGGTACCCAAGGCTTCTTGCAATTTCTTCCAAAATCGCGAGGTGAATCTCGGATCTCTATCCGACACAATAGAAATAGGTACCCCGTGTAATCTTACAATCTGAGAAACATACAATTCGGCTAGTTTATCCAATGAATAATCCATACGTATGGGAATAAAATGAGCTGACTTAGTCAGTCTATCAGCAACAACCCAAATCGCATCTTTCTTACTTGCCGACAATGGCAACCCAGATACAAAATCCATCGTGACTCGATCCCATTTCCATTCAGGTATCATGATCAGCTGAAGTAAAACTGTAGGCACTTGATGTTCCGCTTTCACTTGTTGACACATTAAACACTTCGAAACAAATTCAAAAATGTCTCGTTCCATACCATGCCACCAAAACTGACGTCTCAGATCGTTGTACATTTTCGTACTCCCCAGGTGAATTGACATTCGGCTACAATGAGCTTCGTTCAGAATCATCGAAATAAGTTCTGAATTTCTTGGAACACACAAACGACTTCTGAACCTCAAACAATCGTCATCATCAATTTGAAACTCTGATTCCATATTCGAAACACATTCAGCCCGTTTTGCAACCAATTGATCATCGACTTTCTGAGCTTCACGAATTTGATGAATCAACAATGGTTTGACCTTTAATTCAGCTACTAACACATTGTCGGATAGAATAGACAAGTGTACATTCATCGCTCATAAAGCAAACAGTGATTTACGACTTAAAGCATCCGCAACCACATTAGCCTTTCCCGGGTGATAGTCAATGACAAGCTCATAATCTTTTAACAACTCAAGCCAACGTCTTTGTCGCAGATTCAAGTCTCTTTGAGTCATCAAATATTTGAGACTTTTGTGATCCGAAAATACATGGCACTTCTTGCCAAATAGGTAATGTCGCCATATTTTCAAAGCGAATACAATGGCAGCTAACTCGAGATCATGGGTTGGATAATTTTTCTCATGTGGCTTCAATTGCCTCGACGCATAGGCCACAACTCGACCTTCTTGTATCAATACACAACCCAACCCAAGTAAGGATGCATCACTGTAAATGACAAACTCCTTGCCTGATTCGGGCTGCACTAGTACTGGAGCTTCAGTCAAATAAGTTTTCAGTTGATCGAAACTTTTCTGACACTTTTCTATCCATTCGAACTTAACATCTTTCTGAAGTAGTTTCGTTATTGGTGTGGCTATCATCTAGAAACCTTTTACGAACCGTCTGTAGTAACCAGCAAGTCCCAAAAAGCTCCGAACTTCAGTAATATTTCTCAGAGGCTTCCAGTTAAGTATGGCTGAAATTTTGATCGGATCAACTCGAATACCCGATGTAGATACCACATGACCCAAGAAGCTAACCTCTCTTAACCAGAACTCACACTTACTGAACTTAGCATATAACTGCTTATCCCGTAAAATTTGCAACACTAGTCCCAGGTGTTCAGCATGATCGATTTCATTTCTCGAATAAACCAAAATATCATCGATAAACACAACTACAAACCGATTCAAATACAGTCTGAAGATTCGATTCATCAAATCCATAAATACCACAGGGGCATTAGTGAGCCCAAACGACATTACTAAGAACTCGTAGTGACCATATCTCATTCTGAAAGCAGTTTTGGGTATAACCGAATCTCGAATTCGCAACTGATAATAATCCGATCTCAAATCTATCTTTGAAAACACTGAGGCTCCCTTTAGTTGATCAAAAAAACCATCAATATGCGGTAACGGATATTTATTCTTTATTGTCACTTTATTCAGCTGACGATAGTCGATGCACAACCTCATGGTTCCGTCCTTCTTTTTCACAAACAATACTGGTGCACCCCAAGGTGAGAAACTTGGTCGAACGAAACCTCTATCCGTCAACTCTTGCAACTGAGCTTTCAACTCTTTTAACTCGGTTGGTGCCATACGATACGGAGCTATCAAAATCGGTGTAGTCCTAGGTACAAGCTCAATACCAAACTCTACCTCCCGAGCAGGTGGTAAACCCGGTAATTCTTCGGGAAAAACATCCAGATATTCACAAACCACCGGCACAGATTCAGGCTTCTTTTCTAACTCTTTGTCATCAAGTACATACGCAAGGTATGCTTCACACCCCTGTCTTACATATTTCTGAGCCAACATCGATGATATTACAGCTGGCAACCCATTCAAGTCAGTAGACTCAACTCGGATTATCTCATTATTTACACACCTCAAATCAATGGTTTTTCTTTTGCAATTTACAATTGCATCATGTACGGTCAACCAATCCATACCGAGGATAACATCAAATTCATCAAATGGTAAAAGCATCAAATCGGTCGAAAAACAGGAACCTCAGATTACTAGGGGACATTTCTTACACACTTTGTCGACAAGCACATAACGACCCAAGGGATTTGACACCCGAATTATGAACTTAGTAGACTCAACAGGTAAAGTCTTACTGGATGCTAAGGTTTCACATATATAAGAATGAGTAGAACCAGGGTCAATCAAAGCAATCACATTAGTATCAAAGAGAGTAAAAGTACCGGTAATAACATCTGGCGAGAAAGCATCCTCGCGTGCGCGTATAGCATAAGCTCTAGTAGGAGCACGAGCCTCAGATCTGGTTGTAGCATCTCTAGATCCTCTCTGACCGCCACTAGCATTGCCCGTGTTTCTAGATGGTCTACCCCGGGCAGTAGTAGCACCTAGTTTCCCACTCTGATTTACATTTTGTTCAGACAGTCTCGGGCAATCCTTGATAAAATGGTCAGCTGATCCGCACTTATAACAGGAGCGGTCATGGAATCTACAACTCCCTGAATGCCATTTACCATAATACTGGCACTCCGTTCTGTCTCGACGATCATTTCCAACACTGGCGACCGACGTGACTCGTGTACTCACAGGGGGTTGATCACGATCTCGTCTAGAAAAACCCGAAGTGTCTCTAGACCGGCCTAAGTCATCTCTAAATTTCTTCGATGACTGTTGAAAGGGCTTTCCCGAAGATCTCTTACGAAACTCCTTTGCTCCCATATTAGCTTTTCTTTTCTCCTTGCTGAGCTCTTCGGCTTTGCAAGCTCGTTCGACAAGTACCACAAATTCTCGGATTTCTAAAATGCCAACATATAGCTTTATATCATCGTTCAGTCCATCCTTGAAACGTTTACACATCACAGCTTCTGAAGAAATGCATTCTCGAGCGTACCGGCTAAGCCTTACAAACTTTCGTTCATAATCAGTAACCGACATGGAACCTTGTTTAAGTTCAAGAAATTCTTTCCGTTTTTGATCAATGAATCTCTGACTGATATACTTTTTTCGAAACTCGGTTTGGAAAAACTCCCAAGTTACTTGCTCTCTGGGCACAACAGAAATCAACGTATTCTACCAATAGTAGGCAGAATCACGTAGCAAGGAGATAGTACACTTTAGGCATTCATCGGGTGTGCAAGATAGTTCATCGAGTACCCGAATAGTGTTGTCCAACCAAAATTCAGCTTGTTCGGTATCATCGCTGTCCGTAGCTTTAAATTCAGTAGCCCCGTGTTTTCGGATTCTGTCAACTGGGGGCTTATTTGACCTTATTTGGTCCGTTACCGGAGGTATTGTAGGTGCGGGGGTTGTATTAGTCGGGAATGGAGGTTGTGGAACAGCCGTATTAGTTCGAATGTGCTGATTGAACCAGTCATTCATTACGCTATAAAAAGCTTGTCTAGCTTCATCATTCTGATTACTAGCAATAGGTTGAGAGTCCACCGGTGCTGTCCCTTGCGCGGGAGCAGGCGCTACACTCTCAACATCATCAGCTACTGCTCGGTTGGGATCGGGATCCATTACTATATGTAAACACATTTTTAACTGTCAGAAATCACCACACTATCAATAAACACATAATGGCATGTATAGCTAGACCCAAATGTATTACGGTAGTCCTAGAATCGACTAAACCGTCGCTCTGATACCAATAAAATTGTAACACCCCGTACCCGAGACTGTTGCCGGAGTCGAACACGAGGTGTTAACAGACTTATTTCATTGATTTACACAGTTCATTTTAAAATATCCAGACAAGCTGGTTAACTGCATCACAGTCACTTTAAAAGTCATATCTCGAGTTCCAAAACTCGAAAACTGATTCCGTAAATTTTTCCTGAAACTAGACTCATGTATCCATCTACAATTGTTTTTCTAGAATTTTTGGTCAGGCCAATTCGTACAGTTTATTAGTTAAAGTCTCCCCTGTTACAGGGTTCGACTACTCTGACCTTCATGTATTACGACTTAGATATCTCCCTGTACAGAGCTTCAATACTTATGCCGTTTGTTTCTAATGAAAGTAGACTCAAAAAGGAATCGGTACATATATAGCATGACCTCTAATTATTTCTGGTTAATTTATGGTAAATTTCCAAAGTCAGAACAGGGGATCCAGTAACCGTTCTGGCCCTGTTTCACGAAAACTTAAACATCTCAAAGCAATACGGCTCATATGGTCGTTTCGCTTCTTCCATATGAAAATAGACCCATCAAGGTTCGATTACATAATTTATTCAGTATTTAATTACATTTCTACTATTTTTAGTAAATTTTCAAACTCACATCACTGCTGCTGTCAGCATCTATTTTAAGGTAAATTTCACCTATTTCATAGTTTTCCATGGATCAACTAGCCATTTGTCATACAAAGCACCAAAATGATCGTGATTAACCATTCCAATGGCTAATCATTACCAAGCATTTCCATACCACTCAATGAACAATATACAAAATGATTATAATGCTATGCTCAAAATATATATAAGCCATTTTCGCATGGCTATCCAAATATATACATTACCAAAAGTACTTGAGTAACAACAAAGGGCAGTCCTATACATGCCATAATCAAGGTTCAACCAAAAGAGTACCGAAAGGGCTTTGATAGTGTGGGCGACTTCAACTTTGACACTCCCGAGTCCAATAGCTGACGAGCAAAGTCTATAAAACAGAGAATCAAAGCAACCGAATAAGCATTTAATGCTTAGTAAGTTTGAGCAATGAAATTAGTTTTGACTAAAGTATAACATTCATATGGCTAAATGAATAACTTCATAGATGCACATTCTCATAATCATACTTACTTCACACTCCAATCAACATATTCATACACAAGGTATCAAACCGAACTAAAGGTCGAAAGTTTGTTAATCAATTGAACGAATACTATTTAAAATGAATCGACTTTTCTGATGCATATACGAAACATACCTTATCGTTTGGATTTTATGAGCGTATTAATTGAAATTATCACAGCAAGATCGCTCACTTCCAAACCCAAGTATCTTTGGGATTTAGCCGGATATAACAACTCGCACAAATGCCTTCGGGTCTTAGCCCAGATATAGCAACTCGCACAAATGCCTTCGGGTCTTAGCCCGGATATAATCACTAGCATAAATGCCTTCGGGACATAGCCTGGATATAGCAACTCGCACGAATGCCTTCGGATCTTAGTTTGGTTATCATCCGACTAATCATGCACATATGTCCACAAATCATAACACATCTTTATTTCGTTTTCATTACTAGAACTCAGACACAAGGCACTTATCTACCATTACCATTTTCGGCTCAATAACCACATACAAAGAGCATGGTTTTGATTCGCTATATAACATGATCTAATCGAATCATAATCTAAGTTTCATTACTCGAAAACTTACCTCGGATGTTGTCGAACGATTTCAACGGCTATTCGATCACCTTTTCCTTTCCTTTATCGGATTTAGTTCCCCTTTGCTCTTGAGCTTAATTTAACAAATAAATTGATTTAATCATTTTGAACATCAAAGAGAAATTCAAGGTGCTTAGCCCATATATATTAGGCATTAGAGTCATATATGTATGAAATCATGAATCAAATTCAACATATTAGCCAATATTCTCCTTTAGCCGATTTTCTAAGTCAAGATAAAGCCATCAATATGCTTACCTATAGCCGAACGTACAACATCAATCTATGTATTCATTCATGTGGCCGAATATACATGTCTGTGTTGAGGCCGATTATATACTTAATACATTCTACAAATATGGTTACTTGTATTGACTAAATACCATTTTGTTTCAAGTTCAAAACTCGGCTAATACACATATATACACTAGTAATCAAATACTAACATTTGCACTTCACCTTAATAGCTAGCTTAGCAAACCTTAATTTAACATATAATTGTTCATAACACAATTAAAGCATCCTCTCCATTCCATCAATTCAAAACACATACATTAACCTAATATCAATTAACTAAGCACTTTAACAAATTTTCTTTAACTACACACATTCGGCAATGACAAAGACAATTTAACAAACCTTAAATTCAACTTATAACAATATATACTCAATATTCAAAGCATTTAACATCACTTCATCATAATTTTACATCATGGCCGAATGCTCCTTTTAAACCATTTACCCTCACAAAGCATAAATTTCACCATCAAACTTACAAGCTTATAATCCCATGAATTTTAATATCATAATATCTATCCAACTCTCACTCATTAATTTCTATCATAAATCTCAAAATCTGTAGTTTTCTTTTTTTTTCTACCCATGACCGAAACCTCCCACAACACCAAATAAAAATATACTTCATGGGTTTAAGGTAGAACCAAGAAAGGAACTCATAAATATTAAGATATAAGCAAACTACCATTGTTCATCTAGATTTAGCATGAAACAACAACCATCACCCTTGTTAATTACCATAGCCGAAAACCTTACTCATTCCAAAATCAAAATTTCAACATGGGTTACAAAAGTAACTTGATATCTCACCCAAGATCAACTAAAATTTCAAGAACTAGTATAATCTTCTTACCTTAATTTTAACCTAAGATGACCGAATGCTTCCCTCCCTTCTTCCTCTTTTCATTTCGGCCAAGAAGAATCAAAAAGGATGAAGCTTTTTTTTCTTCTAGTTACGGCAAAATGGGGGAGCAAGGATGAAACAACTTTGGTTTCTCCTCCCACTCCCCTCATATTTTATTGTTCTTAACACAACATGTTATCACAAAATGTTTATAATATATTTTACCCATCACATTTTGTCTATCCTCATTGTCATGGCCGGCCACTACTATCAAAGTGGGGAAATTGACATGCAAGTCCACCCTTTTGATTACATGCACTAATAGATCCTTATAGATTAACCTATCACATTTCAAAAGTGTCACACATAAGTCTTATTAACTAAATTCACATGCAATTAACTAAATCGAAGCTTAAAACTTTCACACACTCATATTCACATATTTTAGACAATAAATATTATACTTAAATACTTCGGTGACTCGGTTTAGCGGTCCTAAAACCACTTTCTGACCAGGGTCAATTTAGGGCTGTCACATGGTATGCAGCTAAAGCTTTCAATGAAAGATAATAATGTTTTCATATAACATTATAATTAATCAATTAACTTTCAATTCAATAGGTTTGGAGTGGAAAGTGTAATGACCCTTTTTAGTCAAATCAGAACAGTGGTTTTGGGACCACAAATTTGAAGTCAAAATATTTATTTTATTATGATTTTGTGGTCTACAGTATGATAGTATGATTGTGTAAAAATTTCGTTAAGAAATTTTATCGTTTGAATGTTTAATTCGATAAAAAAGACTAAATCGCGTAAAGTGTAAAAGTTGAGTTCTAATAGCTAAAGGTGTTTAATAGCTATAGAACTTTAAAGTAGAGGTTCTTAAGTGATAATTACCCCATTTATTAGTTAGTGGATGATAATGGCTTGGTATTTTGTGTAATTATTAATGTTTTTAAAGGGTAAAAAGGTAAATTAGTAAATAATGATAAATTAAGTAAAACCAAATTCAGTATCATCTTTTATTCTTCTTCTTCAACCGAATTCTAGGGCTTGAGGAGCCATTTTTAACCTTTCAAATTTAGGAAACTTCACTGTGCTAATTTTGCATGTATTTTGTCCCGTTTTTAATGATTTCTATGTTTTTGGAGTCATTGTAACTTAATCTATTTAGCCCAGGGAGTAATTTGCAAAATTGTTAAAGGTTTAGAGTTTTACCATTGATGAATATGTGTGTGTTTTGATGTTTAATGATAGAAAATGAATAGTTGTTGTTAGATAAAAAAACATTTGTTAAGTGCTTTGGTTGAAATTGCAAATTAGGGATTTATTTGTAAAATGTGATAAGTTGTGTGGTAAATGTGTGAAATAATGAAAAATATGGGCTGCTATGATAATAAGAGAAATTTGGCTAGTATGAGTATAAGTTGAATTTCATGAATTTGCATTTTTATGAACTAGGGACTAAATTGTAAAAATGTTGAATTATTAAGGGCAAAAGTGTAAAATTTCCATAATATGTATTTTGGGCTAAATTGAATAGAATGAAAAATAAATTGACTAAATTTGGTTATATAGATCAAGAAAAGCCTCGTACAGAACTAGATCGAGGGAAAAATAAAGTATTGGACTAGTCGATCCATATAATCGTTTTTGTGATCGAGTTAAGTTTTTATGTTAATAAGCATTAATATAATTGTGTTTTAAATGCTTTATTATTGAATTAATTATGAACACAATCCTACGAAAATGTTCGACAAAGATTCGACAGTGTAGTTGAACCTTAGGAATAGGTTAGGATACAAATGACATGTCATTAGGGATTATTGTGTTTGGGTGCTGGTCCGTACGTTCTATCGGTGGCTGAGTTTTCCAGCATGTGCTGCGGATTCTCTTCAGCTTGTGTGAGCAACACTGTGTAACTACGTCTTGACCGTCAGCTTGTGTGAGCAGACCCGTTGATAGCACGAGAGTGAGCATTATATGAGATATGAGACTGAGATGACTTCGACCTTGTGTTGGCATTTAGGGTACGATATTCTCGAGTATCTGATATTATTCCAAATGGTTCAACGGGTTTATTTTTGAATTGGAAGAGTATGAAATTTATACGAATTAGTGCAGCTATATACTTGAATTATACAATCATTGAATCAAAGAAATTGATGAAATTCATGTTTTATCCCTGGATTAAATATATATGTTAAGTTTTGGTTAAATTTGAATTGCATTATGTGATGTTTAAGTTATTGAATTGTAAATGAATGGTAAGTTTTACTTATTAAGCATACGAGCTTACTAAGCTTTATTGCTTACTTTGTTTACTTTTTCATATTTTATAGTGATATCAAAGCTTACTCGGATTTGAAAGTCGTCAGAGATCTCATCACACTATCAAGCTATCATTTTGGTATTTTTGAACTTGAGTATTTGGTTATATGGCATGTATAGGAGTTGTGGTTAATATGGTCTATATGTTAGTAATGGTTTTAGCCATCTGATTTGGCTTGTAAGTAATGAATGTTTAGTTATGTTTATAGCCATGTGACTTGGCTTATTTTGGTATACTTGGTGACGTATATATATATGTGCAAATGACCTTTTGTTATGTGGTTGATAATTGCTATGTGATGCTTTTTGTGAATTGGCATTTTGAATACCCAATGGTTCAAATTTGGGTATATGGCATGCATGTTATTTTAGGTAAGATAATGTATATATGAAGTTAACCATTTAGGTGATTTGTGAAGGTGAAATTGGTATGTTTTGAATAGACAAATTATGATGTTATGAACATTATAGTTCTTGGAATGGAACTAGCATGAATTAGGCTTGGTTGAGATTGGTTTCAATGCTATTTGAAGATATGGTCGAATGCAATTTGGTTTCTGTAGGTGAATGCAAATTTTGGGTGAGAAAGATGGCTTGGTAAATAACCAAATTTTGTCTACATGGCTAGAGACATGGGCATGTGTCTCAGCTGTGTATGGCACACGGTCAGGTGACACGTTGTGTGTCCCTTGATGTTTAATTAGAAATCAAGTCAGATGCTCCACACGGTCCAGCACATGGGCATGTGACTCGGCCATGTGGCATAAGTTAGTTGACCCTACAGTTTTGGCATGGCCTGGCACTCGAACGTGTAAGGCTATTTTGAAGGTACTCGGGCTAGTCATGTAACACCCCTAATTTGTATCCGTCGCCAGAGTAGGGTTACGAGGCATTACTGATCAATGCAAAACATATAATATACATTTCTCATACAAGATTCAATTTTACATAAATATCAAACTAACATAATCATATTTTCCCTTATAAGTTTCTACGAGACCTTAAAACATGCTTAGAAGTGGATCGGGACTAAACTGATATCATTTGAAAACTTTAAGAAACTTATAAATTTTCAAACATTTATGGGTCACATACCCGTGTGAACAGTCCGTGTGAGGAGAAACACCCGTGTATCTAGCATGTGTGAAAATAGGGCATACATACTGACTTGCACCACACAGCCAAGGACATGTCCGTGTGCCAGGTCGTGTGAAAACTGGAGGGGTTATTGACTTGGGTCACATGGCCAACCACACGCCCATATGCCAGCCCGTGTGTCACACACGGCCAGTAGACACGCCCGTGTGTCTAGGCCATGCCAAACCTGTAGGATATACTAACTTAAATTCAAAGGGCTACCTCAGGAGACAGACGGCCGTGTAGTATGACCGTGTGTCGCACAGGGCGGAGACACGCACTCGTGTCTCTGCCTGTATGGACAAAAATAGGCTATTTGCATAACCCTTTTGCCACCCTATTTTCATAAGCATACACAAGTATAATTTGCATCAATAATTCAACCCAATTGGCAGCCACATCTTAAAAATTCATACACATATCATGCCATTTAGAAACTATCCTCTTAACTACTCAAATCCGTAGCCAAAACATACCAAATCTATATGCCAAAATCATATAACTAATTTCTAAATGCATTTCCTCATCATCTTATCATTTATTTCATGCTTCACAGCATATCCCATTTCATCATCACAAAATCAAGCCAATTCACAACATACCATTTTTAATACAATAACATACCAATTGTCAACTAACTATAAAAGGAAACATAAAACCATCATAAAATGTGCTAAATTATAAGGCCATATATATCATTTACCAAACACATAATTCAAGCCAACTTAAATAGCCACACACCACCATTTACAAGCCAAATCTCATGGCTAATATCATAACTAAAAACAAATCAAGATGACACTAGCCTATACATGCCATGAACTATATATACAAAGCTTCAAAAGTACCAACAAGATGATCGATAGTGTGTGTAACACCCCAAACCTGGCCCAGACGTTATGGCCAGATCTGACGTGTCACATGGACTTACGACTTAGTATGCATTCGTTGGTTTAAATGATTGGGGTGGTCTTTGTAAAAACAGCGGTTGAATGAAAAGCCGGTTTATCAATCTTTAGGCTATCCATTTGTTGTGCTTGTTGAGTCTTGAAAACGTTCATTAATTTTGAAAACTCGCGCAACCTAACACTAGCAGTTTTGTCATAGTATAAATATAATCAAAAAATAAAACCATAGTGGAAAAAGAAATCTAAATAGCGGCCTTATTACAACTTAAAACCCAAAATTAAATCAGAATATAAAAATAATAACAATAAACTAACTTAGAAAAACCAACTTTGCAGGTGATGTGGGCACTCCAAATCCCTTACAGCTCCAAGCCCACTATGGTTGGGGATTTCCTGCAGAGATGAAAATAAAGGGTGAGTCGGTAAACTCAGCGTGTAACATAACCCAACCATAGCCCAAAACAGATCAAACCTCAAAGTCAGACTTATCTGGGCCTTGGCCTAGTACAGAAATCAGAATGAAACCCATAGGCCTATAGCAGATACAGAACAAATATATCATGAATGCAGAAATCCCAACCCAGAGCCATCCATAACGCCCCCGTACCAGCCTTACACCATGTGGGGAGACTACTCGACCCACCCAACTGCTACACACCACAGAAATTGCAGCGAGGCTGCCAGATATTGTGACGAAGTCACCAGATACAGATATTGTGGCTAGGCCACCAGAACAGAAATATATATATGTGGCGAAGCCACCAGATTGCAGCGAGGCTGCCAGATATTATGACGAAGTCACCAGAACAGATATATGTGGCGAGGCCATCAGATTGCAGCGAGGTTGCCAGAACGCTTCCTCCATCAATATAAACCCATTTCCCATGCAACAGAAATAATATGTCATGGCATACGTATACAGAAGCAGAACATCATGCTTTTCAAAAAAAAAATAACCCTAGGGGTAAAATCGTAATTTTGCATGCATAAGGGTATTTCACTAATTTATTACCTACTGCTAAGGTTTCATGCTCATTCTAACGTTTACCAAGTAATCAGAAGTACTTACCTCATCTTTTTACCAAAGTGGGCCTGTTGGCCCATTGGCCCATTTTCGGCCCATTAAGCCCAAAAATACCGTTGTGCATGAAAATGCACACTCTGCACTCTAATCATCCAAATGCACCATATTCATTAACAACTGTCTCACGAGCGCTCGCACACTCGCGAGTTCACAAAATACCAACGTTTCGGTATTTCGGCTTTTACCGATTCAGTCTAATGGAGGGTGTCGTTTACACACCTGGTTGATGACAATTGATGACAATATCTCCCATGCGATAATCCTACAATCGATCACTAACACATTAGACTTACGAATTAATGATTACTAACATAAATCCACGTCAACTAACCCAATCATCACACAAGTTAGTCATTTATGCATGAAGGGCAAAATAGTCATTTTACCCTCCAGGGGTAAATCGGTAGTCCTACCCTACAGGGGTATTTTAGTAATTCTACAACTTATCCACTTGGGCCTACACACCCATTGGGACCACATGGCCCATTTCAGCCCATCGTGGTCCAAAATAGCCATCCTACTGCTAGAGTAATGAGAAATACACTCCTATTAGGAGACTGCAGTTAATCCGCGCTCCAAACACTCTTAGGTGACGCCCAACCCAAACGAGCACATCACAAAGCGAAAGGGATCAGCCAAGAAGGGTATGCCTACTTTCCTCATGGTTTGCTCTATTTAAAGCCAGCTCTCCATCTACTCTTATGCTAGCTTACCGATGTGGGATCCCTCCATCACCAGAGTTTAAAACCAACACCAACTCTTGCTGTCCCAACATAGCAAAATAATCAACCTTTGTGTGCCAAGGGATTCGAACCAAAGTCCTCTCACATGCCAACTCACGCCACCACCACTAGACCATCAACTCATTTGTGTCATAAATCCAACACATTAAACTTTAAAGCGCACCTACTTGCTTCCAGATTTATTGAAAAGAAAAACCAAAATATATTGCAAGAGCCAAGACTTGAACCTTGGACCCTTTGCTTTCTCTATGGCGTCACTTCTTTATCCCCTAATTGGTGCCACCTTGCCACTACACCACACTCCTTTTTGTGTCATCTTTTACCCTTTTACTCTTAAAAGCCCAAACGCCAATTGCATCACCTGTTCATAAAATTAAAATTCCAAAGACTACCACGGATTTAACTTAAGTTTGGGCCTTCTAAAGGCCCACTAGACTACTAAAATATATATTTTAACCAACCAGAACACATACAAGTTTTAAAAATCACAGAAACACAGAAAACCCAAAAATTAGGGTGTACAACTCTACCCTCCTTAAAGAAATTGCGTCCTCGAAATTTTACCTGAATCAAACAGATGAGGATATTGTTGACGCATCGCCATTTTTGGCTCCCAAGTAGCTTCCTTTCTGCCATGATTACGCCACAGCACCTTTACTAGCGGAACTGATTTCCTCCTCAAAATCTTAACATCTCTATCCAAAATATGCACAGGCTCTTCCTCAAAAGTCAAGTCTGTTTGGATCTCAATCTCTGCAACCGGCACAACATGAGTAGGATGAGAATGATACCGCCTTAACATGGAGACATGAAAGACATCATGAATCCTATCCAACTCTGGAGGTAGCTCCAACTGATAAGCCACTGGACCCACTCGCTTAAGAATCCGATAAGGCCCAATGAACCGCAAACTTAAGTTACCTTTCCTCCAAAACCTGAATATTTTTTTCCAAGACGAAACCTTCAAGAAGACCATATCACCCACAGGGTACTCAATTTCCTTACGCTTCAAATCTGCATATGACTTCTATCTATCAGATGCTTCCTTCAACCGGTCTCTAATCAACTTGACCTTATCCTCAGTATCTGCCACCAACTCAGGTCCAAGAACCTGTCATTCACCCAACTCAGTCCAACAACTAGGTGTACGACATCTTCGCCCATACAGTCCCTCATAAGGAGCCATTCGAATACTTGCCTGATAACTGCTGTTGTATGTAAACTCTGCCAATGGTAAGTAATCCTCCCAACTGCCTCGAAAGTCGATAAAGCATCCCCTCAACATGTCTTCGAGAATCTGAATAACCCTTTCCGACTGACCATCAGTCTGAGGATGAAAGGCTGTACTAAAGTTCAACCGTGTACCCAACGCCTCATGCAACTTTTGCCAAAACCGAGATGTGAATCTAGGATCTCGATTAGAAATAATCGACACTGGCACTCCGTGAAGTCACACTATTTCTGCCACATACAATTTGGCTAACTTAAAGCGCACCTACTTGCTTCCAGATTTATTGAAAAGAAAAACCAAAATATATTGCAAGAGCCAAGACTTGAACCTTGGACCCCTTGCTTCCTCTATGGCATCACTTCCTTGTCCCCTAAGTGGCGTCACCTTGCCACTACACCACACTCCTTTTTGTGTCATCTTTTACCCTTTTACTCTTAAAAGCCTAAACGCCAATTGCATCACCTGTTCATAAAATTAAAATTCCGAACACTACCACGGATATAACTTAAGTTTGGGCCTTCCAAAGGCCCACTAACCTACTAAAATATATATTTTAACCAACCAGAACACACATAAATTTTAAAAATCACAGAAACACAGAAAGCCAAAAAATTGGGGCATTACAGTGTGATGATGTTTACCAACGATTCTCGAGTCCGAGTTAGCTTCAATAATCTATAAAATAGTGAAAAAGAAACATGGTAAGCTTTAAAAGCTTAGTAAGCGATATACAAATAAATTCATCATATGAATATTTGCATATCAATTCAAATATGCTAAGCATAGCTAAACACATTCAAGTTCACAAACCTTTCTTATTGTACATATATTCAATATCATAATTGAATTCATCAAATACTTCTCTTTTCAATACTCATATGAATCTTGTACGTACCTGAGTCATTTAACTTATTTGTAGATTCTTTCTCGACTTGACTTTTCCCGTTGAACTGTTCGAAATCATTAAGGTTACTCGGCAATCACATATAACTCGTACAATGCCATATCCCAGATATGGTCTTACATGTTCTCACATATCAATGCCACTATCCCAGACAGGGTCTTACATGAAATCAAATAATGATGCCAATGTCCCAGACATTGTCTTACATGCAATCACAATACAATGGCAATGTTCCAAACATGGTCTTACATGTAATCATATCTCGATAACCTAATGACATTCGTATCCTATACTATTCCTAAGGTTCGTACGGGACTTTTGGATATCGTAACCTCGTTGATTCTTGTTCGTATTTGCTCATTCGACATTCATAGCAATTCAATGGTATTAAAACATATACAATTCAATTCAAAGACATTTATTTGCATATGAACTTACCTCGTATTACGAATTGACGTATCGGGTCGACTATTCGACAACTTTCGATTTCCCCTGATCTAAATCCTGTTTCTTTCTTTCTATATGAATTCAAAATTAACTCATTTAATTACCTATTCATTCAATTTCATCCAAAAATACCTATTTGGGCATTTTTACACTTTAGCCCCTAAACTTTCACATTTATTCAATTTAAACCTTATTTCACAAATACATAAAGTTCATGAAATTTCATTAATCCCAAGCCTAGGTGAATTTCATATATGTCCCAAACCTTATTTTTCATTTATTTCACATTTCAACCCCTTAATTTTCAAATTTCTCAATTTAATCCCTAATATGCATTTTTACTAAAAATCACTTTACAAAACTTGTATATCAAACACCAAGCTTTCATATTTCATCTTCAAACACTGAAAAACACATAGATTCATCAATGAAAACTCATAAAATTTTTAACAAATTCAAAAATACCTAGTACTCAAAGCAACGATCACAAAAACATAGAAATCATTGAAAACGGAACAAAAATAGACCTTCAATTGAGCATCAACATGGTCGAACCCTACAACATCATATTTGGCTTCTTTTCTTTTTATTTTCAATTATATATGAGGGAAAATTAAAGATGAAAATGCTTTTGTTTTATTTAATAAAACTTAATTAACCAATTTACAATTTTAACCTTAATATAAAACATTTAATAACATCCATTTAATGCCCATTTATGTCCATTCCCACTATTAATGGTCTATTCACAACATAAGGGCCTTCCATTTAAGAAGCCATGACTAGTAAGTACTTTAAACAAGTAGAATGCAACTTTTGCATTTTACGCAATTTAGTCCTTTTTCTCACATTGAGCTATTACACGATAAAATTAACTCACGAAATTTTCTCACATATATAATCACATGTTATAAAAACAAAAAATAATATTAAAATAATTTTTTTGACCTCAGGTTTGTGGTTTCAAAACCACTATTTCGATTTAGCTAAAATCGTGCTATTACAACTCTCCCCTTTAGGGTTTTTCATCCCCGAAAATCTTACCAGTTAATAGGTTCGGGTATTGTTGTCTTATAGCATCTACGAGTTCCCACGTAGCTTCTTCAACCCCGCGTCGATGCCACAAGACTTTCACTAATGCTATTTTTTTATTTCTTAACTCTTTGATCTTACGAGCTAAAATTTGAATCAATTCTTCACTGTATGACAGATGTTTCTAAATTTCAACCTCTGAAGGAGAAATAACATGTTAAGGGTAGGATCGGTATCATTGAAGCATTGATACGTGAAACACATTATGTATTTTCTCTAATTCAGATGGAAATGCTAGCTGATAAGCCACTGGTCCGACTCGCTCAATAATCTCATATGGTCCGATGAATCGCAGACTCAATTTTCCTTTTTGACCAAACCGTAATATCTTTTTTCAGAGTGATGCTTTTAGAAACACTATCTCTGGTCTGAAACTCAATATCTTTCCATTTCAAGTCTGCGTAAGATTTCTGTCAATCCGATGCTGCTTTCACACTATTGTGAATCACTTTCACTTTTTCTTTAGTCCCTCTAATCAGATCAACCCTGTGAATCTCAGTCTCACTTAGATCAGTCTAGTACAAAGGTGTTCGACACTTCCGACCGTATAAAGCTTCATACGGTGCCATTTTAATACTTGATTGAAAACTATTGTTATACGCAAATTCAATTAATGACAAATACTTTTCCCACGTACCTTTGAACTCAAGAATGCAACATCTCAACATATCCTCGAGTATCTATATAACTTACTCGGATTGACCATCCATTTGCGGGTGAAATGCGGTACTAAAATGTAGTTTTGTACCCAATGCAACTTGCAGTTTCTTCCAAAACCTTGATGTGAACCTCAGATCTCTATCCGAAATAATAGAAATAGGTACTCGGTGTAATCTCACAACCTCAGAAATATACAACTCAGCTAACTTTTCAAGAGAATAGTCTGTTCGTACCAGAATGAAATGAGCTGATTTTGTCAATCTATCAATTATAACCCAGATTACATCTTTCTTTCACGGAGATAGGGGCAATTCCAAATCAAAATCCATAGTCACTCTATCCCATTTTTACTCAGGAATCATGATAGGCTGTAATAAACCTGACGGCACTTGATGTTCAGCTTTAACTTGCTGACAAATTAAACATTTAGAAACAAACTCTGAGATATTCGGTTTCATGCCATGCCACCAAAAAAGTTGTTTCAAGTCAGGATACATTTTTGTCCTTTGCAGATGAACAGTTAAACGACTACTATATGCTTCATTTAAAATCATTTGAATCAACTCTGAATCTCTTGGAACACATATTTGGCCTCTGAATCTCAAGCAATCATTAGAATCAACTTGAAACTTTGAATCAGGGTTCGAATCACATTGAGCTCATTTTGCTAACATTTCATTATCAACTTTTCGAGTTTCACAAATCTGTTGTAAAAATAATGGTTTCGCTTTCATCTCAGCCACAATTGAACCATCATTACACAAAGCTATTTGAGTGCTCATCACACATATAGCGAACAAAGATTTCCGGTCTAATGCATCAGCAACAACATTTCCTTTTCCCGGATGGTAGTCAATCAGTAGTTTGTAATCTTTTAATAATTCTAGCCATCTCTGCTGTCGTAAATTCAAATCTTTTTGAGTTATCAGATATTTCAAACTCTTATGATCTGAATAAACATGGCATTTCTTGTCAAATAGATAATGGCGCCAAATCTTTAACGCAAACACAATGGTTGCTAACTCTGAATCATGTGTCGGGTAATTCTTTTCATGCAGTTTCAATTGTGTTGAGGCATAACCTATGACTTTGCCTTCCTGCATCAAAACACAAACCAGACCATTCAACGATGCATCCTTAAAGATCATAAATTTTTTACTCGATTCTGGCTGTACTAACACTGGAGCTTCAGTCAAAAGAGCTTTCAACTGATCAAAACTTTTCTGACATTTCTCAGAGCATTGACACTTTAAATCTTTCTGAAGCAATCTCGTCAACGGAGTCGCAATCTTTGAAACGCCTTTCACAAATCGTCTATAATATCCCCCTACTCCCAGAAAACTACAGACCTCAGAAACTTTTCTCGAAGGCTTCCAATCTATAATTGCTGAATTTTGCTCAGATCGACTCGAATACCTAATGCTGACACAATATGCCCTAGAAAACCAACCTCGTGCAACCAGAATTCACATTTGTTGAACTTTTCAAATAACTACTTATCTCCCAGAGTCTATAATACAATTCTCAAATGCTCGGCATGCTCGGATTCATTTCGTGAATATATCAATATGTCATCAATGAACACAACAACAAATCAATCAAGGTACAGTTTAAAAATTCTGTTCAGCAAATCCATAAAGACTGCAGGAGTATTCGTTAGTCTAAAAGGCATAACTAATAATTCATAATGTCCGTACCTTGTTTAGAAAGTTGTCTTTGGCATATTAGAGTCTCTAACTCCAAACTGGTAATAACCCGATCTCAAATCTTTCATTGAAAACACTGTAACCCCTTTTAACTGATCAAACAAATCATCTATTCTAGACAAAGGATATTTATTCTTGATTGTCACTTTGTTAAGCTATCGGTAGTCTATACACATTCTTATCATGCCATCTTTCTTTTTCACAAACAACACGGGAGCACCCCAGGGTGAAAAACTCGGTCGTGCAAATCCTCTATCTATGAACTCTCGCAATTGAGATTTCAATTCTTTTAACTCTGTTGGAGCCATTCTATACGGAGCTATCAATATAGTAGTCATTCTCGACACTAACTCAATGCCAAACTAAACCTCTCGAATCGATGGTAATGCTGGTAAATCTTCAAGAAACACATTCAGATATTCACACACAACTGGCACTGATTCTATATTCTTTTCAGTCACTTTTGTATCAAGCACATAAGTAAAATAAGCTTCGCAACCCTTTCTTACGTATTTCTGAGCTAACGTCGATAAAATCACTGCTGGTAAACCATTCAAATCATCTGACTCAATTCGAATAATCTCATTATTTTGACATCTCACATCAATCGTCTTTCATTTACAGTTCACTATAGTATCATGCAGCATTAGCCAATCCATACCTGAAATTATATCAAATGCATCAAATGGTAACAACATCAAATCAGCCAGAAAAGTGAAATCTCGAATCATTAATGGACAGTTCTTGCACACTTTATCAACCAACACATACTTGCCTAAGGGGTTTGATACTCTAATTACAAATTCAGTAGACTCTACAGGAAAAGTCTTACTGGATACTAAATTCACACATATATACGAATAAGTTGATCCTGGATTTATCAATGCAATAACTTTAGTATCATAGAGAGTAAAATTACTGGTAATAACATCTGGAGATGACGCTTCTTCATGAGTATGAATGGCGTAGGCTCATGCAAGTGCTCTGGCTTTAGACCTCCAGTAGAGTCTTTGGTCATTCTCTGATTACCACTCATATTAACAACATTTCTGGGTGGTCTACCTCTAGCTGCAATGTTGCTCTGCCTCGTGTTTTGTACTGTATCTTGCTCAAGAAACTCAGGCCAGTTACGAATAAAATGATCCAATGATCCACATTTAAAACAGGCTCAATCATTCAATCTATAATCATCAATATGCCGTTTTCCACAATGTTTACACTCGGGTCAGTTTTGTCTCCTACTGCCAACACTGGCAATAAATGTAGTTTGAGATTCAAAACTCACAGGTTGCTTTTCACGATCTCTGATTGACTGTCCCACTAATGCATTAGAAAAATTATATGAATCTTGAAATTTCTTCGATGAAGATTGATATCGCTTACTCATTGAACTCTTTCTCGAGTCTCTAGCTTCTGAGTCTGCTTTTCTCTTTTCTTTGCTGAGATCCTCGGTTTTACAAGCCCTTTTAACTAAAACAATAAATTCTCTGATTTCTAGAATCCTGACTAGAAGTTTTATATCTTCATTCAATCCATCAATGATCCACTTACATATAATCTTTTCAGTAGAAACATATTCCCAAGCATATTTACTCAATCATACAAATTCTCTTTCATACTCAGTCACAGTCATTCCACCCTACTTCAATTCTAGAAACTCTTTATGCTTTTGATCGAGAAATCTTTCACTTATGTATTTCTTTCGAAACTCGGATTGGAAGAACTCCCACGTAACTCATTCTTTTGGAACCAATGATATCAACGTTTTTTACCAATGGTACGCATTATCTCTAAGTAAAGATACGACACATTTGATACTCTCATCAGGAGTAAACATAATTCATTGAACACTCTAATAGTATTCTCGAGCCAAAACTCAACTCTCTCAGCATCATTAGCCCTGAACTTCTCAACCCCATGTTTATGTATCTTATCTACTGGCAACTTACTCAATCGAATCAGATCTATCACTTGTGGCACAGTTGGGATTTGTTGAGGAATAGGCGGGGGTGAAGGTTGTTGAGCAGCCAGATTCGTTCGAACGAACTCCATAAGCCATTCACTCACCATCTGAAGAAGGATTGCTTAGCCTCTCCCCCTTGACTACTAGAAATCAGCCTAAAAATAGCCAACACTGCCCCTTGAGTGGGAGCGAGTGCATTATTGTGACAGCCCTAAAGTGACCCTAGTTGGAAAGCAGTTTCGGGACCGCTAAACCGAGTCACCAAATTATTTGAATATGATATTTATTGTCTAAAATATGTGAATATGAATGTGTCAAAGTTTTAAGCTTCGATTTAGTAAATTGCATGTGAATTTAGTTAATAGGACTTATGTGTGACACTTTTGAAATGTGATAGGTTAATCTATAAGGATCAATTAGTGCATGAAATCAAAAGGGTGGACTTGCATGTCAAATTTCCCCCCTAATTAGTAGTGGCCGGCCATGAGCATGAGGGTGGACAAAATGTTATGGCTAAAACATGTCATAAACATGTTGGGTTAATGCTTTATGTTAGGAATAATAAAATAAAGAACATGGGCAATAAAATATTAGTGTTAGTAGTAGGAGAAACAAAAAAAAATGTGTGTGGTTGTTCCCCTATTATGCCGTACCTAGAAGAAAAAAAAGAGAAAAAAAAAGGCTTCATCCTCCTTGACCTTCTTGACCGAAAAATCAAAGGAAGAAGAAATGAGTCTTCTTGCTTCTTGTTCGGTTGGTTGGTGTTTTAGGAGGAGGTATGTTTGATGTTGTTCCATGAGATTCATGCATATTTTTAGTTGTTAGCTTGAGTTCTACCTAGCCCATGGTTTAAATCTTTGCTATGTGATGAAGATGAGCTAAGTTTCGGCTAAGGTGGATTTGTGTTGATGTCATTTGCATGCTAAATGTGAAGCTTTGTAATGATACATGTGATAGTGGATTGATGAATCTTGGATTTTCTTTTTAGCATTTTTTTGAGTTAGACATTAAGTTCTTTGTTTAAACCATTACCAAAATTGAAATGGTATGGTGTCTTGATGCATTCGGCCATGGTAGTAAGTAGAAGAGAAAAATGGTTGTTGCTCATGTTATTTGGATGAGAAATGGTAGTAAGGTGAAGTGCAAATGTTAGTATTTGATTACTAATGCATATATGTGTATGAGCCGAGTTTTAAATTTGAAACAAAATGGTATGTAGTCAATACAAGTAACCATATTTGTAGGAAGTATTAAGCATATATTGGCCTCAACATAGACATGCATATTCTGCCACATGAGATAGATTGGTGTTGCATGTATTCGGTTAGGGGCAAGCATATTGATGCTTTTATCTTGACTTAGATAATCGGCTCAAGGAGAATTTGTTAAGTGCTTAGTTAATTGATATTAGGTCAATGATGTGTGTATTCGATCATAAAAGTGCACATGAGGAAATGTTAGATTAATTGTATTAAATTGCTCAATGTGATTAAAAATGCGTATGACCATTTTGTATTTGAGCTAAAGGTGGCCATATGACCTATCAAATTCATTGTCATATTCGGCCATAAGCTAGCATAATGAGACTTTAATAAGTTAAATTTGTTTGAATTAACTCTAGTTGATTCATGGAAAACCATGAAATAGGTAAGGTTTACCTTAAAAACAGATGCTGACAGCAGCAGTGGTGTGAATTTGAAAAATCACTAAAAATAGTACGAATGGAATTAAATAGTGAATAAATTATGTAATCGAACCTTGATGAATATACTTTCATATGGAAGAAACGAAATGGTCATATGAGTCGTATTTTAAGAGATATTTAAGTTTTCGTGGGACAGGGCCAGAGCAATTTCTGGATCCCCTGATATGACTTTGGAAATTCATTATCAATTAACCAGAGATAATTAGAAGTCATTCCATATATGTATAGATTCCTGTTTTAGTCTAGTTTAATTAGAAACAAACGATATAAGTATTGAAGCCCTGTACAGGGAGATATATAAGTCGTAATGCATGAAGGTCAGAGCAGTCGAATCCTGTAACAGGGGATACTTTAACTAATAAAATGTACTAATTTGTATGACCAAAAATTCTAGAAAAAAACTTGTAGATGGATATATGAGTCTAGTTTTAAGTAAAATTTACAAAACTGATTTTCGAGTTTTGTAACCCAAGATATGGTTTTTTAGGTGACAGTGACGCAGTTAGCCAGCTAGTCTGGAAATTTTTAAAATGGACTGTAAAAATAAGGGAATTAAGTCTGTTAACCCCTCGTGCCCGACTCCGGCAACGGTCTCGGGTACGGGGTGTTACAATTTTATTGGTATCAGAGCTACGGTTTAGTCGATTCTAGGACTACTGTAATACGTTTGGGTCTAACTATACATGCCATTTTGTGATTATTTGATAGTGTGGTGATTTCTGACATTTGCAAATGTGTTTATTTATAGTAATGGATCCCGATCCCGACCGAGCGGTGGCTGATGATCTTGAGAGTGTAGCGCCTGCTCCCGCACAAGGGACAGCGCCGGCAGACTCTCAACCTATTGCTAGCAATCCGAATGATGAGGCTAGGCAAGCTTTTTATAGCGTGATGAATGATTGGTTTAACCAATACATTCGAACTAATACAGCTGTTCCACAACCTCCATTCCCGACTAATGCCACCCCCGCACCTACAATACCTCTGGCAACCGACCAAATAAGGTTAAATAAGCCCCCAGTTGGTAGAATCTGAAAACACGGGGCTACTAAATTTAAAGCTACGGACAGCGATGATGCCGAGCAAGCTGAATTTTGGTTGGACAACACTATTCGGGTACTCGATGAGCTTTCTTGCACACCCGATGAGTGCCTAAAGTGTACTATCTCCTTGCTACGTGATTCTGCCTACTATTGGTGGAATACGTTGACTTCTGTTGTGCCCAAAGATCAAGTAACTTGGGAGTTTTTCCAAACTGAGTTTCGAAAAAAGTATATCAGTCAGAGATTCATGGATCAAAAACGGAAGGAATTTCTTGAACTTAAACAAGGTTCCATATCGGTTACCGACTATGAACGAAAGTTTGTAAGGCTTAGCCGGTACGCTCGAGAATGCATTTCTTCAGAAGCCGTAATGTGTAAACATTTCGAGGATGGACTGAATGATGATATAAAGCTGTATGTTGGCATTTTGGAGATCCGAGAATTTGTGGTACTTGTCGAGCGAGCTTGCAAAGCCAAGGAGCTCAGTATGGAGAAAAGAAAAGCTGATATGGGAGCAAAGGAGTTTCGTAAGAGGTCATCGGGGAGGCCCTTTCAACAGTCATCGAAGAAATTTAGAGATGATTTGGGCCGATCTAGAGACACTTCGGGTTTTTCTAGACGAGATCATGATCGACCCCCTATGAGTGCACGAGTCACTTCGGTCGCCAGTGTTGGAAATGATCGTCGAGACAGAACGGAGTGTCCGTATTGTGGTAAATGGCATTCGGGGAGTTGTAGATTCCATGACCGCTCCTGTTATAAATGCGGATCAGTTGACCATTTTATCAAGGATTGCCCAAGACTGTCTGAACAAAATGTGAATCACAGTGGGAAACCAGATGCTACTACTGCTCGGGGTAGACTGTCTAGAAACAGGGGAAATGCTAGTGGCGGTCAGAGAGGATCTGGAGATGCTACAACCAGATCTGAGGCTCGTGCGCCTGCTAGGGCTTATGCTATACGTGCACGCGAGGATGCTTCTTCGCCTGATGTCATTACTGGTACTTTCACTCTCTTTGATACTAATGTGATTGCTTTGATTAACCCTAGTTCTACTCATTCTTATATATGTAAAACCTTAGCAACCAGTAAGGCTTTACCTGTTAAGTCTACTGAGTTCGTAATTCGGGTGTCAAATCCCTTGGGTCGTTATGTGCTTGTCGACAAAGTGTGTAAGAAATGTCCCTTAGAAATCCGAGGTTACTGCTTTCCGGCCGATTTGATGCTTTTGCCGTTTGATGAATTTGATGTTATCCTCGGTATGGATTGGCTAACCGTTCACGATGCAGTTGTAAATTGCAAAAGAAAAACTATCGATTTGAGGTGTGCAAATAATGAGATGATTCGAGTTGAGTGTACCGACTTGAATGGGTCGCCAGCTGTAATGTCATCAATGTTGGCTCAGAAATATGTAAGAAAGGGGTGCGAAGCATACCTTGCATATGTACTTGATGACAAAGAGTTAGAAAAGAAACCTGAATCTGTGCCGGTGGTTTGTGAATACCCGGATGTTTTTCCCGAAGAATTACTGGGTTTACCACCTGTTCGGGAGGTAGAGTTTGGTATTGAACTTGTACCTGGGACTACACCGATTTCAATAGCTCTGTATCGTATGGCACCAATAGAATTAAAGGAATTGAAAGCTCAGTTGCAAGAGTTGACAGATAGAGGTTTCGCTCGACCAAGTTTCTCACCTTGGGCTGCACCAGTATTGTTTGTGAAAAAGAAGCACGGAACCATGAGGTTGTGCATCGACTATCGTCAGCTGAATAAGGTGACAATAAAGAATAAATACCTGATACCGCGCATTGATGATTTGTTTGATCAACTAAAGGGAGCCTCGGTGTTTTCAAAGATAGATTTGAGATCGGGTTATTATCAGTTGTGAATTCGAGATTCGGATATACCCAAAACTGCTTTCAGAACGAGATACGGTCACTACGAATTCTTAGTGATGCCGTTTGGGCTCACTAATGCCCCCGCGGTGTTTATAGATCTGATGAATCGGATCTTTAGACCGTATTTGGATCGGTTTGTAGTTGTGTTTATTGATGACATCTTGGTTTACTCAAGAGATGAAACCGAGCATGCTGAACACCTGAGATTAGTGTTGCAGATTTTACGAGATAAGCAGTTATATGCTAAGTTCAGTAAGTGTGAGTTCTAGTTAAGAGAGGTTAGCATCCTGGGTCACGTGGTATCTGCATCGGGCATTCGAGTCGATCCGAGCAAAATTTCAGCTATACTTAATTGGAAGCCTCCTAGAAATATTACTGAAGTTTGGAGCTTTTTGGGACTTGCCGGTTACTACCGACGGTTTGTAAAAGGTTTCTCGATGATAGCCACACCAATAACGAAGCTACTTTAGAAAGATGTTAAGTTGAATGGACGGAAAGGTGTCAGAAAATTTTCGATCAATTGAAAACCCATTTGACGGAAGCTCCAGTACTAGTGCAGCCCGAATCAGGCAGGGAGTTCGTCATTAACAGTGATGCATCCTTACTTGGGTTGGGTTGTGTATTGATGCAAGAAGGTCGAGTTGTAGCTTATGCGTCGAGGCAACTGAAGCCACATGAGAAAAATTATCCAACCCATGATCTCGAACTAGCTACCATCGTATTCACTTTGAAAATATGGCGACATTACTTATTTGGTGAGAAGTGCCATGTATATTCGGATCACAAAAGTCTCAATATTTGATGACTCAAAGAGACTTGAATCTGCGACAAAGGCGTTGGCTTGAGTTGTTGAAAGATTATGAGCTTGTCATTAACTATCACCCGGGAAAGGCTAATGTGGTTGCGGATGCCTTAAGTCGTAAATCACTGTTTGCTTTACGAGCGATGAATGTACACTTGTCTGTTCTATCCGACAATGTGTTAGTGGCAGAATTAAAGGCCAAACCATTGTTGATTCATCAAATTCGTGAAGCTCAGAAAGTCGATGATGAACTGGTTGCAAAACGGGCTGAATGTGTTTCGAATATGGAATCAGAGTTTCAAATTGATGAGGATGATTGTTTGAGGTTCAGAAATCGTTTGTGTGTTCCAAGAAGTTCAGAACTTATTTTGATGATTCTAAACGAAGCTCATTGTAGCCGAATGTCAATTCACCTGGGGAGTACGAAAATGTACAACGATCTGAGACGTCAGTTTTGGTGGCATGGTATGAAACGAGACATTTCCGATTTTGTTTCGAAGTGTTTAATATGTCAACAAGTGAAGGCGGAACATCAAGTGTAACACCCCAAATCCCGTATCCGTCGCCGAAATAGGTAAAGGGGCATTACCGGACTTGAAACTCATATCAGAACAGAAATTTTTTTTTTTTGAACATTCCTTTAGATAAGTACTAAAGACAGTCAGGGATACAATTTAAACTTCTATAAGTACACATTAAAAAAATGCCATTTTCGCATGGCTTATATGCATTAACCAAAATATTCTTCGGCCACTGGTCTATTCTATACATGCCATAAAATAATTCTAAACATAACAGTAACAAACAGTGGATAGTGATAGCGTGACTAGTTGCTGACGATCCCCGAGCCTGTAGCTTCGAAATGAGATCTATAAAACAGAAAAACAAAGTAAACGGAGTAAGCATTACAATGCTTAGTAAGTTTTAAGCAGTGTCAACAGATAACAATCAAATTATAACATAGTTGTTCGTATTTTTATTTCACTCTTCCTTCGGCCTACCATCCCTTTACTGAATATTCACATCTCATCATATACAATAGGCAGATAAACTTTCACATAAAAGTGAGCTCATGTGACATGGATATATTGTATAATTTCACATAACCTCTCACACTGATCCGATGTCACATAATCATAGGAATAGTCTCATAGATTGCTCTCGTATGCATCACATAACTACCTTATGATTTAGTTCAAATCAAGCTCACATATAAACTTGGAGTACATACCTGTTTAACCTTTCGCATTGAATATATTTATAAGCAATTCTTATTACGAAGTCTTATAGCTTTAACCTCTACTCGAATTATCGGTGAGACCTTTAGCTCAGATGAAATCTCCATACGAAGTTATCGGGTCTTACCCGGTCAAAATCTCCACACGTAGTCATCGGGTCTTACCCGGAATATATTTCCATGTTTCATGTACATTTAATCACATGTTACAACATTCACATCGACTGTCATATTTGTAATTCATTTGCCTCATCAAATATCTAATAATACACACCTTTCACATTTGGTCATTCGGCCACAATATACACACATCGCCTACATATTTCACACTAGCCATTCGGCTTTACCACATATACATATCTCATACATATTTCACATTAGCCATTCGGCTTTACCACATATACATATCTCATATATATTGCACATTAACCATTCGGCTTTACCACATATACATATCTCATACATATTTCACATTAGCCATTCGGCTTTACCACATATACATATCTCATACATATTTCACATTAGCCATTCGGCTTTACCACATATACTTATCTCATACATATTTCACATTAGCCATTCAGCTTTACCACATATACTTATCTCATACATATTTCACATTAGCCATTCGACTTTGCCACATATACTTATCTCATACATATTTCACATTAGCCATTCGGCACTTATCTCATACATATTTCACATTAGCCATTCGGCTTTACCACATATACATATCTCATACATATTTCACATTACCACATATACTTATCTCATACATATTTCACATTAGCCATTCGGCTTTACCACATATACATATCTCATACATCAATTTCCGCAACAGCTTATAAGCAACTCAATTAGTTTCATCAATGTTTACAACAAATTCACATATTCACTACAAGCTGTTTTCCTGAGCAATAGTCACTAAATTATTTATAACTGGAGGTAAAAAACTCAAAATCAATTGTCATTAATTTTCCCTGAATATAGACTCATATATCTTTCATCCATAAAATTTTCAGAATTTTAGGTTTGGCCAATCAATACCAGATTTTTCTTAAAGTTTCCCCTATTTCACTGTTTGACTAATCTGACCACTCTTCACTACGAATAAAATTTCTCATTGTACAGAATTCAAAATGTGTTATATTGGATTTCATTTGAAACTAGACTCATTAAGGAGTCTAAGAATATAAATTTTATCTTATAACCATTTTTGTACAAATTATAATGATTTTCTAAAAACCGAACAGGGGATTTCGGAGTCATTCTGACACCGTCTCACTCAACTTTAAATATCTCTTTATAGGAAATTTCTTTCCTCACACGGTCTCTTTTATAAGAAACTAGACTAATTAAGCTTTGATTAGATATTTTATTCAGCCTATAATTCCACACCATCAATTTATGGTGATTTTCTAAAATCACGTTACTGCTGCTGTCCTAAGCAAAATATTACAATTTGCTCTTAAATTTCCAAGTCCAAACACTTATGAACTCACCGTTTGAGTCTAAAACATATCATGGCCACATCATATCTTATTAAATCAACTCATTGTGTCCTATTATGATTGAATTTACTCAACGTTTAATCACTTAAAACTTACCTCGGAAGTGGTCGACGACTAGATATCCACGGCTATTCGTTTACTTTCTCTTTTCCCTTATCCGACTTTGATCCTCTAAGCTCTTGAGCTAAATCAAACAATTTACTTCCCAATCAAACACAATCACACGGCATCCATATACATTTTAGAACCGTTCTTAACATATTTACTACTCATTTACAAACAAAATACTCATATCACATTTATAAAACTACCTTTCATAAACACTATGTATAAATATGCATTTCTTCACTATTTACTAAGTCAAGCCAAACCACATGATTCATTAATCGTTAATATATGTATATATATACAGCATTAACAACTTCACTTAAGCTTAAGTATAAAATTTGGTCTTACCAAATTTTGCACATTTTACAAAAATAATAACTACCAATTTTACACATAAGTGCCGAATCAAATCATACCATAGTTACAATATCACTTGACTAATGAAATATCCAAAATATCAATCTATCATTTACCAAATTCATAAACCACATATAAGGCACATTTTAAACTCAAGCATGTAACTTAACAACTTAACCATTAGTTGCCTAACCACAAACAAAACATATCATAGGCATGTAAAAACATATTTTACCAGTTGATAGCCAAATATAAATATACAACCCTTTACCATTTCCAAAATACATATGCATGGCCAACCTTTTAACCATATATTCGGTCATAAAACTTATTCTTTAATAATTCAACCAATTTCACAATTTAAATCAAAACTAATTGCATCATTTATAACCGTACCTAAATGAACATCAAATAGTATACAAAACATATTCATACGTTAATATCTCAAACCTTACCTTAACAACCAATATGCAAGATATCACATATTCGTAAGTTAGCTTATGAAAGCATATGTATTATATCATAAACACATCTTTTACCAATTACCTTACTTAAGCCAAATTTTATAATCAACCCCAAAAAAAATATACCACAAATCATACTTCCAAAATGAGCTACTTCCATGGCCGATTATATTTCATCATTAACATATCTCATTTTCGAATCATATAATCAACATCACAAACACATCACCAAAACACAAATCATACCTATCATATAACAAGCATAACAAAATAAACCAACCATGTCAAATATAACCATAATTTGATCAAACCTTGAAACCGAACTTAACCAAATAAACAAGCCATTGAATGCTTAGAACTTGAACTAACCACCTTCTTTATACATAATTTTCCAAGAATTTCAAGGTACTTACCTCTTCCAAACCTCCTCCAAGCCGAACATGAAGCAAGAGAACTCCTCTCTTCTTCCTTTGATTTTTCGGTCAAGAAGAACAAAGAGGATGAAGCCTTTTTCTTTTTTTTTTCTTCTAGGTACGACAAAAGAGGGGGGAGCAAGGATGAAACAACTTTGGTTTCTCCTCCCACTCCCCTCATATTTTATTGTTCTTCCCACAACATGTTATCACAAATTGTTTATATTATGTTTTACCCATCCCATTTTGTCTATCCTCAATGTCATGGCCGGCCACTACTAATTAAGTGGGGGAATTGACATGCAAGTCCACCCTTTTGATTTCATGCACTAATTGATCCTTATAGATTAACCTATCACATTTCAAAAGTGTCACACATAAGTCCTATTAACTAAATTCACATGCAATTAACAAAATTCAAATATGAAATTTTCACACATGCATATATACATATAATAAGCATCAATTATGACGGTTAATTATTTTTATGACTCGGTTTTGTGGTCCCGAAACCACTTCCCGACTAGGGTCACATTAGGGGTGTCACATCAAGTGCCTACGAGTTTACTTCAGCCGATCATAATACCCGAATGGAAATGGGATCGAGTCACGATGGATTTTGTGTCTGGGTTACCATTGTCGACGAGTAACAAAGATGCGATTTGGGTTGTTGTTGATAGACTGACCAAGTCGGCCCATTTTATTCCCGTACGTACGGATTATTCACTGGATAAACTAGCTAAATTGTATGTTTCTCAGATTGTGAGATTACACGGGGTACCTATTTCTATTGTGTCGGATAGAGATCCGAGATTCACCTCACGATTTTGGAAGAAATTGAAAGAAGCTTTGGGTACCAAGTTACATTTTAGCACCGCTTTTCACCCCCAAACCGATGGTCAATCCGAGCGGATAATTCAGATACTTGAGGATATGTTGAGATGTTGCATCCTCGAGTTTAGTGGTTCATGGGAGTGGTATATACCTTTGATTGAGTTCGCTTACAACAATAGTTTTCAGTCAAGCATTAAGATGGCGCCTTATGAGGCTTTGTACGGTCGAAAATGCCGTACACCATTGCTTTGGACCGTGCGTGGTGAAACTAAAATTTTCGGAGTTGATTTGATTAAAGATGCTGAGCAGAAAGTAAAAATAATTCGTGAAAGTCTGAAGGCAGCATCAGATCGTCAGAAGTCGTACGCAGATTTGAAATGAAAGGACATTGAGTATCAGGTGGGAGATAAAGTGTTTCTTAAAGTTTCACCTTGGAAAAAGATACTCAGATTTGGGCGTAAGGGCAAATTGAGTCCGAGGTTCATCGGGCCATATGAAATATCCGAACAAGTCGGTCCAGTTGCGTATAGATTGATTTTGCCCCCTGAACTTGAAAAGATTCACGACGTCTTTCATGTTTCGATGCTTCGACGTTATAGATCTGATCCATCACACATAATAAATCCATCAGAGGTTGAAATTCAACCCGATATGAGTTATGAAGAAGAACCGATTCGTATCCTAACTCGTGAAGTGAAAGAGTTGCGAAACAAAAAGGTTCCTTTAGTGAAAGTGTTATGGCTCAAACATGGGATGGAAGAAGCTACTTGGGAACCCGAGAACTCTATGAAAGAACGATACCCAAACCTATTTACCGGTAAGATTTTCGGGGACGAAAATTTCTTAAAGTGGGGAAGAGTTGTGACAGCCCTAAATTGACCCTAGTCGGAAAGCGGTTTCGGGACCACTAAACCGAGTCACCAAATTATTTGAATATGATATTTATTGTCTAAAATATGTGAATATGAATGTGTCAAAGTTTTAAGCTTCGATTTAGTAAATTGCATGTGAATTTAGTCAATAGGACTTATGTGTGACACTTTTGAAATGTGATAGGTTAATCTATAAGGATCAATTAGTGCATGAAATCAAAAGGGTGGACTTGCATGTCAAATTCCCCCCTAATTAGTAGTGGCCGGCCATGAGCATGAGGGTGGACAAAATGTTATGGCTAAAACATGTCATAAACATGTTGGGTTAATGCTTTATGTTAGGAATAATAAAATAAAGAACATGGGCAATAAAATATTAGTGTTAGTAGTAGGAGAAACAAAAAAAAATGTGTGTGGTTGTTCCCCCATTGTGCCGTACCTAGAAGAAAAAAAAGAGAAAAAAAAGGCTTCATCCTCCTTGTCCTTCTTGACCGAAAAATCAAAGGAAGAAGAAAGGAGTCTTCTTGCTTCATGTTCGGTTGGTTGGTGTTTTAGGAGGAGGTATGTTTGATGTTGTTCCATGAGATTCATGCATGTTTTTAGTTGTTAGCTTGAGTTCTACCTAGCCCATGGTTTAAATCTTTGCTATGTGATGAAGATGAGCTAAGTTTCGGCTAAGGTGGATTTGTGTTGATGTCATTTGCATGCTAAATGTGAAGCTTTGTAATGATACATGTGATAGTGGATTGATGACTCTTGGATTTTCTTTTTAGCATTTTTTTTTGAGTTAGACATTAAGTTCTTTGTTTAAACCATGACCAAAATTGAAATGGTATGGTGTCTTGATGCATTCGGCCATGGTAGGAAGTAGAAGAGAAAAATGGTTGTTGCTCATGTTATTTGGATGAGAAATGGTAGTAAGGTGAAGTGCAAATGTTAGTATTTGATTACTAATGCATATATGTGTATGAGCCCAGTTTTGAATTTGAAACAAAATGGTATGTAGTCAATACAAGTAACCATATTTGTAGGAAGTATTAAGCATATATTGGCCTCAACATAGACATGCATATTCGGCCACATGAGATAGATTGGTGTTGCATGTATTCGGTTAGGGGCAAGCATATTGATGCTTTTATCTTGACTTAGATAATCGGCTCAAGGAGAATTTGTTAAGTGCTTAGTTAATTGATATTAGGTCAATGATGTGTGTATTCGGTCATAAAAGTGCACATGAGGAAATGTTAGATTAATTGTATTAAATTGCTCAATGTGATTAAAAATGCGTATGACCATTTTGTATTTGAGCTAAAGGTGGCTGTAACACCCCGAACCCGAGACCGACACCGGAGTCGGACACGAGGTGTTAACAAACTTTGAAAATTTTTCCAGACACTGCCCAGCCTGAGTACTAGTCGCTTCAAAAATCATATCTTGAGTTTCACAACTCGAAAATCAGTTTTGTGATTTTTCCCTGAAACTAGACTCATGTCCCCACCTATGTATTTTTTTCTAGAATTTTTGGTCGGGCCAATTAGTACAGTTTATTAGTCAAAGTCTCCCATGTTACAGGGGTCGACTACACTGACATTTTCCCATTACGACTGGGATATCTCTCTGCACAGAGCTTCAATACTGATTCCGTTTGTTTCTATGGAAACTAGACTCAGAGAGGAATCCATACATATATGGTATGACCCCTAATTATCTCTGGTCAATTTATAGTGAATTTCCAAAGTCGGAACAGGGAATCCAGAAACTGTTCTGGCCCTGTTCCACAAGAACCCGAATATCTCTTACTGTACTGTTCCTATAATTGTTTCGTTACTTCCATATGAAAGTAGATTCATCAAGGTTCGATTACATAATTTATTCACTATTTAATTCCACTCCTACGAATTCTTGTGATTTTTCCAATCCACACCACTGCTGCTATCAGCTTCTGTTTTCAAAGTGAACCTTACCTAATTTGGGGTTTCATGGACCAACTAGGGCCTTGTCATACATAAGCCCACATATGATCATACTTAGCCATTCTAGTGGCTGATCATTTGCTCAACACTTCCATTCCAACTATAGTTACATCATGAAACCATCTATACATTCATAAATACGAATGGTCTAATGCCATACTCCACTTCTACAAGCCATTTTCGCATGGCTGTACACTTATACATTTCATAAAATACTCGAAAGACAACAATGGGTAGTCCTATACATGCCATAACAAAATTCAACCAAAATAGTACCCAAAAGAGCCTTTGATAGTGTGGGCGACTTCGACTTCAAGATCCCGAGTCTGATAGCTGGAGAACAAAAAATCTATAAAACAGAGGAGCAATATAACGAGTAAGCAATTTATGCTTAGTAAGTTTGAGCAAGGAATTCCAGCATGCACAAAGAATAGCACACATTTAGCTAAACGGAATATTTCATAATACGCAATTTACCGATATCAAACTTGCTTCACAACATTAACAACCCTTATGTACATACACAATAAACTAACTTGGCCGAAGGCCGGTAGCTCGTTTATCAACTGAGCGAACATTTATTTGTAAGGGCTCGATTAAATTTAACACATACGTAACATATCCCCATATTGGGATGTTTTTCGAGTATTCGCTGGAATTTTACAGCAAGCTCATTCATTACCAAATCACGTACCTTCGGGATTTAACCGGATATAGCTCCTCGTTCAAATGCCTTCGGGACATAGCCCGGTTTTAGTAACTCACACAATGCCTTCGGGACATAACCCGGATTTAACAACTCGCACGAATGCCTTCGGGACTTAACCCGGCTTTAATAACTCGCACGAATGCCTTCGGGACTTAACCCGGATTTAATATCTCGCACAAAGGCCTTCGGATCTTAGTCCGGATATATTCGCTTAGCACAAAGCCTTCGGGACTTAGCCCGGACAGCATTCAATTAATCATGCACATCTAACCATAATTCATGGTACATTCATATTTCATTTTCGTTTACGAAACTCAAACACAAGGCACATATTGTCCTTGCACATTCGGCTCAATAGCCACACATAGAGCATGATTTAATCACATCGAAATTTAAGCTCTCTTACTCAAGAACTTACCTCGGGTGTTGTCGAACGATTCCGCTAGCTATTCAACCACTTTTTCCTTCCCTTTATCGGATTTATTTCCCCTTTGCTCTTGAGCTTAATCCAACAATTAAATTGATTTCATCATTTAGGCATCAAAAAGATGAACACAAGGCACTTAGCCCATATTTATACATTAGACATTAAAGTCTCATACATGCAAAAATCATGCATCAACACAACATATTAGCTAATTTCTTTCCCCTTGGCCGAATATGCATGTCTATTTTTGGGGTCGATTTCAACACTTAATACACACATATACACACTAGTAAAGCATCCTCCCCCTTTTCATCAATTTAACACATGCATTGCTTATTAACATGCAAAGTTACATTCGGCCTTAGCACACATCTTGCTAGCCGATTTTTCTCCATTTAGCAACCAATGCACATATGTGCTCACACAAAAATGCTAAAAATGAGGTTCAAGAATCATCAAGCCATCATCACATGCATCATTAACAAGCTTCATATTTTGCATGCAATGGCATTAACACAACCTCCACCTAGGCCGAATCTTAACTCATCCTCATACCTCATCACCACAACATCAAACATCAACCAAGAATGATGCATCCATGGTCAAGTGCCATCTCCATCACATAGCAAGATTTAGACCATGGGCTAGGTAGAACTCAAGCTAACAACTAAATCATGCATGCATCTCATGAAACATCATCAAACATACCTTAGCCTAGCTACATGCATGGCCGAATCTCTTCACCTTTCTTCTTCTTTCCTCCTTAAAATTTTTGGCCAAGGATGAACCAAAGGATGAGAAAATTTTTCTTTGTTTTTCTTTCTAGTTTTGGCAAGCATGAAGATGAGAAAAGGATGAACAAAATTCCCCCTTTCTCTTCTTTAGCTCACGGCAATGGGGGGGCAAACACTACACACACACATTTTTTTTCTTTTGTTTTCCATTTCTTTATTACCCATACTCCTTATTTTATTCTTCCACTAACAAAACATGTTTCATGACATGTTTTGCCCATCATTCTTTGTCATGGCCGGCCACTACTCATTAGGGGGGGAATTTGACATGCAAGTCCCCCCTTTGTCCACATGCACTAATAGGTCCTCACACATTGACCTATCACATTTTAGAATTTTCTCACATAAGTCCTATTGACTAAATTCACATGAAATCAACCAAATTGAAGCTTGAAATTTTCACACATTCATAATTACATATTCTAGACAATAAGTATCACATTCAAACGTTTCGGTGACTCGGTTTAGCGGTCCCGAAACCACTTCCCGACTAGGGTCAACTTTGGGCTGTCACAACTCTCCCCCACTTAAGAAATTTTCATCCCCGAAAATCTTACCGGTAAATAGGTTTGGGTATCGTTCTTTCATCGAGCTCTCGGTCTCCCAAGTAGCTTCCTCGATCCCGTGTTTGAGCCATAACACCTTTACTAGCGGAACTCTTTTGTTTCGCAACTCCTTCACTTCACGAGCTAGGATACGCATCGGTTCTTCTTCATAGCTCATGTCGACTTGAATTTCAACCTCTGATGGGCTAATTATGTGCGATGGATCAGATCGATAGCGTCGAAGCATCGAAACATGAAAGACGTCATGAATCTTTTCAAGCTCCGGGGGCAAAATCAATCTATACGCAACCGGGCCAACTCGTTCAGAGATTTCGTACGGCCCAATGAATCTTGGGCTCAACTTGCCCTTACGGCCGAACCTGAGTATCTTTTTCCAAGGTGAAACCTTAAGGAACACTTTGTCTCCCACCTGATACTCGATGTCTTTTCGTTTCAAATCTGCGTACGATTTCTGACGATCCGTGGCTACCTTCAGACTTTCACGGATTACCTTTACTTTCTGTTCAGCATCTCTAATCAAATCAACTCCAAAAATTTTGCTTTCACCGAGCTCGGTCCAAAACAATGGTGTACGGCATTTACGACCGTACAAAGCCTCGTAAGGTGCCATCTTAATACTTGATTGAAAACTATTGTTGTAAGCGAATTCAATCAAAGGTAAATACCGTTCCCATGAACTACTGAACTCGAGGATGCAACATCTCAACATATCCTCAAGTATCTGAATTATCCTCTCGGATTGACCATCGGTTTGGGGGTGAAAAGCAGTGCTAAAATGCAGCTTGGTACCCAGAGCTTCTTGCAATTTCTTCCAAAATCGTGAGGTGAATCTCGGATCTCTATCCGACACGATAGAAACAGGTACCCCGTGTAATCTCACAATTTGATAAACGTACAATTCAGCTAGTTTATCCAATGAAAAATCCGTGCGTACGGGGATGAAATGAGCCGACTTAGTCAGTCTATCAACAATAACCCATATCGCATCCTTCTTACTTGCTGACAAAGGCAGTCCGGACACAAAGTCCATTGTGACTCGATCCCATTTCCACTCGGGTATCATGATCGGCTGGAGTAATCCTGAAGGCACTTGATGTTCCGCTTTCACTTGTTGACATATTAAACATCTCGAAACAAAGTCAAAGATGTCCCGTTTCATACCATGCCACCAAAATTGACGTTTCAAATCGTTGTACATTTTCGTACTCCCCGGGTGAATTGACATTCGGCTACAATGGGCTTCGTTCAGAATCATCGAAATGAGTTCTGAATTCCTTGGAACACACAAACGATTTCTGAACCTCAAACAATCATCATCATCAATTTGAAATTCCGATTCCTCGTTCAGAAAACACTTAGCCCGTTTTGCAACCAATTCATCATCGACTTTCTGAGCTTCACGAATTTGGTGAGTCAATAATGGTTTAGCTTTTAATTCAGCTACTAACACACTGTCTGGTAGAACAGACAAATGCACGTTCATCGCTCGTAAAGCAAACAATGACTTCCGGCTTAAGGCGTCCGCAACCACGTTAGCCTTTCCCGGGTGGTAATCAATGACAAGCTCGTAATCTTCCAACAACTCAAGCCAACGTCTTTGTCGCAGATTCAAGTCTCGTTGAGTCATCAAATATTTGAGACTTTTGTGATCCGAAAATACATGGCACTTCTCACCAAACAGATAATGTCGCCATATTTTTAAAGCAAACACGATGGCAGCTAGTTCGAGATCATGGGTCGGATAATTCCTCTCGTGTGGCTTCAATTGTCTCGACGCATAGGCCACGACTCGACCTTCTTGCATCAATACGCAACCCAACCCAAGTAGGGATGCGTCACTATAAATGACAAACTCTTTACCTGATTCGGGTTGCACCAAAATTGGAGCTTCAGTCAAATGAGTTTTCAGTTGGTCGAAACTTTTCTGACATTTCTCCGTCCACTCGAACTTAACATCCTTTTGAAGTAGCTTCGTCATTGGTGTGGCTGTCATCGAGAAACCTTTCACAAATCGTCGGTAATAACCAGCGAGCCCCAAAAAGCTCCGAACTTCAGTAACATTTCTCGGAGGTTTCCAGTCAAGTATGGCTGAAATTTTGTTCGGGTCAACTTGAATACCCGACGCGGATACCACATGACCCAAGAAGCTAACCTCTCTTAACCAGAACTCACACTTACTGAACTTAGCATATAACTGCTTATCCCGCAAAATTTGCAGCACTAGCCTCAGATGCTCAGCATGTTCGGTCTCGTCTCTTGAATAGACCAAAATGTCATCAATGAACACCACTACGAACCGATCCAAATACGGTCTGAAGATCCGATTCATCAAATCCATAAATACTGCAGGGGCATTAGTGAGCCCAAACGGCATCACTAAGAATTCGTAGTGACCATATCTCGTTCTGAAGGCAGTTTTGGGAATATCTGAATCTCGGATTCGCAACTGATAATAGCCCGATCTCAAATCTATTTTTGAGAACACTGAGGCTCCCCTCAGTTGGTCGAAAAAATCATCGATGCGCGGCAACGGATATTTGTTCTTTATCGTCACTTTATTCAGCTGACGATAGTCAATGCACAACCTCATGGTTCCGTCCTTCTTTTTCACGAACAATACTGGTGCACCTCAAGGTGAGAAACTTGGTCGAGCGAAACCTCTATCCGTCAGTTCTTGCAACTGAGCTTTCAACTCCTTTAACTCGGTTGGTGCCATACGATACGGAGCTATCGAAATCGGCGTAGTCCCAGGTACAAGCTCAATACCAAACTCTACCTCCCGAACAGGTGGTAAACCCGGTAATTCTTCCGGAAAAACATCCGGGTATTCACAAACCACCGGCACAGATTCGGGTTTCTTTTCTAATTCTTTTTCACCAAGTACATACGCAAGGTATGCTTCGCACCCTTTTCTTACATATTTCTGTGCCAACATTGCTGATATTACAGCTGGCATCCCCTCTAAGTCCGCAGACTCAATTCGGACTACTTCGTTATTTGCGCATCTCAAATCAATAGTCTTGCTCTTGCAATTCACAATCGCATCATGCGCGGTCAACCAATCCAAACCAAGGATAACATCAAATTCATCAAACGGCAAGAGCATCAAGTTCGCCGGGAAACAGGAACCTCGAATTTCCAGGGGACATTTCTTACACACTTTGTCGACAAGCACGTAACGACCCAAGGGATTTGACACCCGAATTACGAACTCAGTAGACTCAATAGGTAAAGTCTTACTGGATGCTAAGGTTTCACATATGTAAGAATGAGTAGAACCGGGGTCAATCAAAGCAATTACATTAGTATCAAAGAGGGTGAATGTACCGGTAATAACATCAGGCGAAGAAGCATCCTCGCGGGCACGTATAGCATAAGCTCTAGCAGGCGCACGGGCTTCGGATCTGGTTATATCATCTCTAGATCCTCTCTGACCACCACCAGCATTGCCCATATTTCCAGATGGTCTACCTCGAGCAGTGGTAGCACCCGGTCTCCCACTCTGATTTGCATTCTGTCCCGACAACCTCGGGCAATCTTTAATGAAGTGGTCCACTGATCCGCATTTGTAACAGGAGCGGTCAGGAAATCTACAACTCCCCGAATTCCATTTACTGCAATATCGGCATTTCGTTCTATCTTGACGTTCATTCCCAACACTGGCGACCGAAGTGCCTCGTGTACCCACATGGGGTCGATCACGATCTCGTCTAAAAAGGCCCGAAGTGCCTCTAAACTGGCCCGCATCATCTCGAAATCTCTTCGATGTCTGTTGAAGAGACCTTCCCGAGGATCTTTTACGGAACTCTCCAGTTCCCTCATCAACTCTTTGCTTTTCTTTTCTAAGCTCTTCGGCTTTACAAGCTCGTTCAACAAGTACCACGAACTCTCGTATTTCAAGAACGCCAACGAACATTTTTATATCTTCATTCAGCCCATCCTCGAAGCGTTTACACATAATAGCTTCGGACGAAACACATTCCCGAGCGTATTTGCTAAGTCTAACAAATTTTCGCTTGTAATCAGTAACCGACATGGAGCCTTGCTTAAGCTCAAGAAATTCCTTCCGTTTTTGATCAACAAATCTCTGACTGATATACTTTTTCCGAAACTCAGTTTGGAAAAACTCCCAAGTTACTTGCTCTCGGGGCACAATAGAAGTCAGAGTGCTCCACCAATAGTAGGCAGAATCACGTAGCAAGGAGATAGCACACTTTAGGCATTCATCGGGTGTACAAGATAGCTCATCGAGTACCCGGATAGTGTTGTCCAGCCAAAATTTAGCTTGCTCGGCATCATCGCTATCCATAGCCTTAAATTCAGTAGCCCCATGTTTTCGGATTCTGTCAACTGGGGGCTTATTTGACCTTATTTGGTCCGTTACCGGTGGTATTGTAGGTGCGGGGGTAGTATTTGTCGGGAATGGAGGTTGTGGAACAGCCATATTAGTTCGAATGTATTGGTTAAACCAATCATTCATCACGCTATAGAATGCTTGTCTAGCTTCATCATTCGGATTACTAGCATTAGGTTGAGAGTCTGCCGGCACTGTCCCTTGTGCGGGAGCAGGCGCTACACTCTCAAGATCATCAGCTACCTCTCGGTCACGATCGGGATCCATTACTATAAACACATTTACAATTGTCGAAAATCACCACACTATCAAGTAATCACATAAAATGGCATGTATAGCTAGACCCAACACATTACGGTAGTCCTAGAATCAACTAAACCGTGGCTCTGATACCAATAAAATGTAACACCCCGAACCCGAGACCGACACCGGAGTCGGACACGAGGTGTTAACAAACTTTGAAAATTTTTCCAGACACTGCCCAGCCTGAGTACTAGTCGCTTCAAAAATCATATCTTGAGTTTCACAACTCGAAAATCAGTTTTGTGATTTTTCCCTGAAACTAGACTCATGTCCCCACCTATGTATTTTTTTCTAGAATTTTTGGTCGGGCCAATTAGTACAGTTTATTAGTCAAAGTCTCCCATGTTACAGGGGTCGACTACACTGACCTTTTCCCATTACGACTGGGATATCTCTCTGCACAGAGCTTCAATACTGATGCCGTTTGTTTCTATGGAAACTAGACTCATAGAGGAATCCATACATATATGGTATGACCCCTAATTATCTCTGGTAAATTTATAGTGAATTTCCAAAGGCGGAACAGGGAATCCAGAAACTGTTCTGGCCCTGTTCCACAAGAACCCGAATATCTCTTACTGTACTGTTCCTATAATTGTTTCGTTACTTCCATATGAAAGTAGATTCATCAAGGTTCGATTACATAATTTATTCACTATTTAATTCCACTCCTACGAATTCTTGTGATTTTTCCAATCCACACCACTGCTGCTATCAGCTTCTGTTTTCAAAGTGAACCTTACCTAATTTGGGGTTTCATGGACCAACTAGGGCCTTGTCATACATAAGCCCACATATGATCATACTTAGCCATTCTAGTGGCTGATCATTTGCTCAACACTTCCATTCCAACTATAGTTACATCATGAAACCATCTATACATTCATAAATACGAATGGTCTAATGCCATACTCCACTTCTACAAGCCATTTTCGCATGGCTGTACACTTATACATTTCATAAAATACTCGAAAGACAACAATGGGTAGTCCTATACATGCCATAACAAAATTCAACCAAAATAGTACCCAAAAGAGCCTTTGATAGTGTGGGCGACTTCGACTTCAAGATCCCGAGTCCGATAGCTGGAGAACAAAAAATCTATAAAACAGAGGAGCAATATAACGAGTAAGCAATTTATGCTTAGTAAGTTTGAGCAAGGAATTCCAGCATGCACAAAGAATAGCACACATTTAGCTAAACGGAATATTTCATAATACGCAATTTACCGATATCAAACTTGCTTCACAACATTAACAACCCTTATGTACATACACAATAAACTAACTTGGCCGAAGGCCGGTAGCTCGTTTATCAACTGAGCGAACATTTATTTGTAAGGGCTCGATTAAATTTAACACATACGTAACATATCCCCATATTGGGATGTTTTTCGAGTATTCACTGGAATTTTACAGCAAGCTCATTCATTACCAAATCACGTACCTTCGGGATTTAACCGGATATAGCTCCTCGTTCAAATGCCTTCGGGACATAGCCCGGTTTTAGTAACTCACACAATGCCTTCGGGACATAACCCGGATTTAACAACTCGCACGAATGCCTTCGGGACTTAACCCGGCTTTAATAACTCGCACGAATGCCTTCGGGACTTAACCCGGATTTAATATCTCGCACAAAGGCCTTCGGATCTTAGTCCGGATATATTCGCTTAGCACAAAGCCTTCGGGACTTAGCCCGGACAGCATTCAATTAATCATGCACATCTAACCATAATTCATGGTACATTCATATTTCATTTTCGTTTACGAAACTCAAACACAAGGCACATATTGTCCTTGCACATTCGGCTCAATAGCCACACATAGAGCATGATTTAATCACATCGAAATTTAAGCTCTCTTACTCAAGAACTTACCTCGGGTGTTGTCGAACGATTCCGCTAGCTATTCAACCACTTTTTCCTTCCCTTTATCGGATTTATTTCCCCTTTGCTCTTGAGCTTAATCCAACAATTAAATTGATTTCATCATTTAGGCATCAAAAAGATGAACACAAGGCACTTAGCCCATATTTATACATTAGACATTAAAGTCTCATACATGCAAAAATCATGCATCAACACAACATATTAGCTAATTTCTTTCCCCTTGGTCGAATATGCATGTCTATTTTTGGGGTCGATTTCAACACTTAATACACACATATACACACTAGTAAAGCATCCTCCCCCTTTTCATCAATTTAACACATGCATTGCTTATTAACATGCAAAGTTACATTCGGCCTTAGCACACATCTTGCTAGCCGATTTTTCTCCATTTAGCAACCAATGCACATATGTGCTCACACAAAAATGCTAAAAAGGAGGTTCAAGAATCATCAAGCCATCATCACATGCATCATTAACAAGCTTCATATTTTGCATGCAATGGCATTAACACAACCTCCACCTAGGCCGAATCTTAACTCATCCTCATACCTCATCACCACAACATCAAACATCAACCAAGAATGATGCATCCATGGTCAAGTGCCATCTCCATCACATAGCAAGATTTAGACCATGGGCTAGGTAGAACTCAAGCTAACAACTAAATCATGCATGCATCTCATGAAACATCATCAAACATACCTTAGCCTAGCTACATGCATGGCCGAATCTCTTCACCTTTCTTCTTCTTTCCTCCTTAAAATTTTTGGCCAAGGATGAACCAAAGGATGAGAAAATTTTTCTTTGTTTTTCTTTCTAGTTTTGGCAAGCATGAAGATGAGAAAAGGATGAACAAAATTCCCCCTTTCTCTTCTTTAGCTCACGGCAATGGGGGGGCAAACACTACACACACACATTTTTTTTCTTTTGTTTTCCATTTCTTTATTACCCATACTCCTTATTTTATTCTTCCACTAACAAAACATGTTTCATGACATGTTTTGCCCATCATTCTTTGTCATGGCCGGCCACTACTCATTAGGGGGGAATTTGACATGCAAGTCCCCCCCTTTGTCCACATGCACTAATAGGTCCTCACACATTGACCTATCACATTTTAGAATTTTCTCACATAAGTCCTATTGACTAAATTCACATGAAATCAACCAAATTGAAGCTTGAAATTTTCACACATTCATAATTACATATTCTAGACAATAAGTATCACATTCAAACGTTTCGATGACTGGGTTTAGCGGTCCCGAAACCACTTCCCGACTAGGGTCAACTTTGGGCTGTCACAGTGGCCATATGACCTATCAAATTCATTGTCATATTCGGCCATAAGCTAGCATAATGAGACTTTAATAAGTTAAATTTGTTTGAATTAACTCTAGTTGATTCATGGAAAACCATGAAATAGGTAAGGTTTACCTTAAAAACAGATGTTGAAAGCAGCAGTGGTGTAGATTTGAAAAATCACTAAAAATAGTAAGAATGGAATTAAATAGTGAATAAATTATGTAATCGAACCTTGATGAAGATACTTTCATATGGAAGAAACGAAACGGTCATATGAGTCGTATTTTAAGAGATATTTAAGTTTTCGTGGGACAGGGCCAGAGCGATTTCTGGATCCCCTGATCTGAATTTAGAAATTAATTATAAATTAACCAGAGATAATTAGAAGTCATTCCATATATGTATAGATTCCTTTTTGAGTCTAGTTTCATTAGAAACAAACGGTATAAGTATTGAATCCCTGTACAGGGAGATATATAAGTCGTAATGCATGAAGGTCAGAGCAGTCGAACCCTGTAACAGGGGAGACTTTAACTAATAAACTTTACTAATTGGTATGACCAAAAATTGTAGAAAAAAACTTGTACATGGATATATGAGTCTAGTTTCAGGGAAAATTTACAAAACTGATTTTCAAGTTTTGGAACCCAAGATATGGTTTTTAAGGTGACAGTGACGCAGTTAGCCAGCTAGTCTGGAAATTTTTAAAATGGACTGTAAAAATAAGGGAATTAAGTCTGTTAACCCCTCGTGTCCGACTCCGGCAACGGTCTCGGGTACGGGGTGTTACAATTATTGTCTACATTGTCAGCTAGTGCTCGATCGGAATTCATTCGCTATATAAAAACACACTTTAAGCTATTAGGAATCATCACACTATCACAATTCATATATATGGCATGTATAGCTAGAATCTCATATGCTACGTTAGTCCTGGAATCGATTAAACTGTAGTTCTGATACCAATAAATGTAACAACCCTAACCCGTATTCGTCGTTGAAATAGGGTTACGAGGAATTACCGATCAAAGCACAACATATAATATACATTTCACATACAAGATTCAATTTCACATAAATATCAAACTAACATAATCATATTGTCCCTTATAAGGTTCTACGAGACCTTAAAACATGCTTAGAAGTGGTTCGAGACTAAAGCAATATCATTTGAAAATTTTGAGAAACTTATAAAATTTTCAAACATTTAAGGTTCACATGCCCATGTAAACAAGCCGTGCGAGGAGACATGCCCGTGTGTCTAGGTCGTGTGAAAACAGGGCATACATACTGACTTGCACCACACGGCCGAGGACATGCCCATGTGCCAGGCCATGTGAAAACTAGAAAGGTTACTGACTTGGGTCACACAGCCGACCACATGCCCATGTGCCAGCCCGTGTGTCACACATGGCCAGTAGACACGCTCGTGTAGGCTGTGCCAAACTTGTAGGATATACTGACTTAAATTTGAAAGGCTACACCAAGGGACACACAACCGTGCAGTATGATCGTGTGTCGCACATGGCTAAGACTCATGCCCGTGTCTCTACCCGTGTGGACAAGAATATGCCAAATTATAATTCCATATATATATACACCACATATATCATTTACCAAACACATAATTCAAGCCAACTTAAATAGCCATATGCACCACCACTTACAACCCAAATCTCATGGCTAACATAATAACTCAAAACATATCAAGATGAAACTAGCCTATACATGCCATAAACCATATATACAAAGCTTCAAAAGTACCAACAAGATGATAAATAGTGTGATGATGATTCCCGAGTTCGAGTTAGCTTCAATAATCTATAAAATAATGAAAAATAAACATGGTAAGTTTTAAAAGCTTAGTAAGCCATAGACAAATAAAGTCATCATATGGATATTTGCATATCAATTCAAATATGCTAAGCATAGCTAAACACATTCAAGTTTACAAACCTTTCTCATTGTACACATATTCAATATCATAATTGAATTCATCAAATACTTCCCTTTTCAATACTCATATGACTCTCGTGCATACCTGAGTCATTTAACTCATTCATACATTCTTTCTTGACTTGACTTTGCCTGTTGAACCATTTGAAATTGTTAAGGATACTTAGCAATCACATATAACTCGTACAATGCCATATCCCAGATATGGTCTTACATGTTATCACATATCGATGCCACTGTCCCAAACAGGGTCTTACACTAAATAAAATAATGATGCCAATGTCCCAAAAATGGTCTTACACGTAATCACAGTAAAATGCCAATATCCCAGACAAGGTCTTACATGTAATCACATCTCGATAACCTAATGTTATGACATTCGTATCCTATATTATTCCTAAGGTTCGTACGAGACTTTCAGATATCGTAACTTTGTCGATTCTTGCTCGTATTTGCTCGTTCGACATTCATAGCAATTCAATGATAATAAAACATATATAATTCAATTCAAAGACATTTATTTTCATATGAACTTACCTCGTATTATGGATTGACGTATCGGGTTGACTTGCATATGAACTTACCTCGTATTACGGATTGACGTATCGGGTCGACTATTCGACAACTTTCATTTTCCCCTATCTAAATCTAATTTCTTTCTTTTAGGATCTATATGAATTCAAAATTAACTTATTTAATTACCTATTCATTCGATTTCATCCAAAAATTCCTATTTGGGAATTTCTACACTTTAGCCCCTAAAGTTTCATATTTATTCAATTTAGTCCTTATTTCACAAATACACAAAATTCATGAAATTTCATTAAACCTAAGCCTAGCTGAATTTTATATAGGTCCCTAGTAGCCCATATTTTTCATTTATTTCACATTTCAACCCCTCAATTTACAAATTTCTCAATTTAATCCCTAATATGCATTTTTACTAAAAATCACTTTACAAAACATGTATATCAGACACCAAGCTTTCATATTTCATCTTCAAACACATAAAAACACATAGATTCATCAATGGGAACTCATAAAATCTTTAAAAAAATTCAAAAATTAAAGCACGGCCTAGATATTACTCAAAGCAACGATCACAAAAACATAGAAATCATCGAAAACGGAACAAAATCGGACCTTCAATTGAGCATCAACATGACCGAACCCTAAACCATCATCTTTGGATTCTTTTCTTTTGATGTTCGATTATATATGAAGAAAAATAAAAATGAAAATGCTTTTTTTATTTAATATAACTTAATTAACCAATTTATAATTTTAACCTTAATATAAAACATTTAATAATATCCATTTAATGCCCATTTATGTCCATTTCCACTATCAAGGGTCTATTCACAACATAAGTACCTTCCATTTAAGAACCCATGGCAATTAAGCACTTTAAACAAGTAGAATGCAACTTTTGCGTTTTACGTGATTTAGTCCTTTTTCTCAAATTGAGCTATTAAACGATAAAATTAACTCACGAAATTTTCACACATATATAATCACATGTTATAAACACCAAAAATAATGTTAAAATAAATTTTTTGACCTTGTAGTTGTGGTTCTGAAACCACTATTCTGATTTAGTTAAAATCGAGCTGTTACAAATCACACGGGCGTATGGTTGGCCGTGTGACCAAAGTTAGGGAGTTACACGAGGTAGGACATGGGCTGGGACATGGCCATGTTATTCCATTTTGAATGTCCACACAACCTGTGACACGGGCGTGTCTTTGACTATGTGGGACACACGGTCGGGCCACACAGACGTGTGTCCCCTGTATTTTGAAAAAAATTCTGTGTTTTCTAAAAATTTTCTATGTTATCAGTTTAGTCCCGAGCCACTTTTAATGCATGATTTGGGCCTTGTAGGCTTGTATTAGGGACTGTATGATTGATTGGGAATGAATTTTATTCGGGAATAGAAAATGTATGTGAAATGTATGATTGTTTATGAAATAAGTTTGGTAATTCTCTGTAACCCTATTTCGGTGATGAATACGGGTTAGGGGTGTTACAGAAAGGACGTTAATGAATAAGTTAAATGGCTTTCCCAAGGTCCAAATAGATTAGTAAAAAGATATAATGCCATTCTCATTAATGGATTCAGGTTTCATACAAAATCTTGCAAAAGATCGAGGAAGATTCAAAATTTTGGAACAGTTGTTAATTCTTCAATTACAAGTTATGCTAGTGCTAGGGACAATAATCCTTGTAACATCCTGAATTAGGGCCTAGTCAGAACAGTGGTTTTGAGACCATAAATTCAAGATAGAAATAGTTATTTTATGATTTTTATGAGATCTATAATATGAATGCATGCTTATGTGAAAGTTTTATGAAGAAATTCCATACATAAAATGCCTAATTGAATTTTAGGAACCAAATTGAATAAGGTGCAAAACTTGCATTCTAGAAGCTTTAAGCATGAAATTGCTTTAGATTATGAATTAGAGGGTCCTAATTAGAAATTTGACCAATTTCTAAAAGTTTGGACAAAAATGGACATGTATAAGAAAATTTTGAAGGAAAAGCATTAAGAGTATTTTGGTCATTTGGTAAATAAAAGAATAAAAAGGGAAAATAAGTCAAAATTGGTGTTCATCTTCTTCTTTCATTGCCAAAAATTGCAAGACACCATAGCTAGGGTTTTGTTCAACATTTCAAGCTTGATTGTAAGTCAATCCTAGCCCCGTTTTTATTGTTCTTTGTATTTTTGAAATGTTTGAAGCTTGATCTATCCATTTCTAGCTATATTTTGAGCTAGGGTTTATGTATGAAAATTTACCCATATGAGACATGCATGTATTTTGATGATTTATGGAGGAATATGAGATTTTAGTGTGTGATAAACATCTTTTACTAGGTGATTTTTCATGAAAACATCTAAAAAGGACCTTTTTGTAAAAGTTGTAAAATAAGTGGTTAAAAATTTGATTTGAAAGAAAATATGGGTTGATATGAGCATAGTAAAAGTTCGAGTAGGCTTGAGTAACCAAGAAAATGAACACATTTCATTTTACGAGCTTAGAGACTAAGTTGTAATTATGTGAAAGTTAGGGGCAAAATTATAATTTTTCCAAATTGTAATTTATGGACTATTTTGAACAATGTGATGATTAAATGAGCTGAATTTACTATTATAGATCAAGAAGCACGGGGTCTAGACCTAGATTGAGGAAAGAACAAGTTTTGGACTAAATCATATAAATTACCCATATTTTGTACCGAGGTAAGTTTATGTGTAAATAATGCAATGATATATCATGTTTTTAATATTTTTTTAATGTATGAGTTTATATGATTACTTATTATGTCAAGTGTATGAATGATGTTGTAATCTATGAGTTTGAGATTGTAAATGAATTCGACGAACATGAGATATCGAGAAAACCTCGTTTAAACCTTAGGAATAGTTTAGGATACAATGTGACATGTCACTAGGAACTATGTGGATATGAGCTCATGAGTTTATGTGTATATGTGACGATGTGAATCCGAGTGCTGGTCTTGTACGTTCTACCGGTGGCTGGGTAGCCCTGTATGTGTTGCGGGTACCTGTCAGCATGTGGGAGTAGCCCGTGTAGTTACGTCATGACTGTCAGGTTGTGTGAGCAAGCCCGTGATTAGCTCATTAGCAACTAATATGTGATTTGATATGAGGTAGCATGTTGCTACATTTGATGCACTATATGCAAGTATTCCGTGTATCTAATAATATTTTGAGCATTTAACGGGTAAACTTGTGAGTTAATCGACAAGTAAATCAATGAAGAGAAAATATGATAGTGTGATTTGAGTTGGTACAGGTATGTATGATAAACTCATATGACTGGACTCGATATGTGATGAATGTTTGGTAAGATTGAAAATGTGTAAGTTATGTTTACAAATTTGAGTTATATTTATGAATTCATGATCACACTTAAGTAAATCTATGTTATGTCATAAATGTTTATATATACCTATGACTATGTTGCTATTTATTTGCATGTGAACTTTCTAAGCTTTATGCTTACTCCCCTCTCTTTCTTACTTTCTTATAGTATCTCCAAGCCAACTCGAGGATCAAAGGACGTCGAAGGCTCGATCACATTATCAACTGGACATTTGGGGTATAGTTAGTCTCAATATTTTGAGTATGGCATGTATAGGGACTTGGTATTTTTGTTATATGTCATATTGGTCTAGTCAAATGTGTTGGCTTATGGAAATATTTGAATTATTTTGTATACGGCAATGTGATATGGTCCATAATGATCATTTAGTTTGTAACCCTAATCAATTATACATGCATGCAATGTTTTATGTTTGATGTGTTTGTTTATGGATGAGATGTGAGATGAATGGCACATGTGCTAACTGAATGAATCATGGTTAATATGTATGTTCAATCTATGTTATAATTAGGTAAATTAAATGTAGGTTTAGCATAATGAATGAATATGAATTTGGTGTGGAATGCCAAATGAAAGCATGATGTTTTGGATAAGTGACATGTTGTCATTACAAAGGCATGGAATAATCATTTTTATGAGTTTTCAAGTGAATAAATATACTAGGTTGCATGCCATCTTAGATGAATAAGTAAATGAGCATTTAAGGGTGACAAATAACTTGGAAAATAACCTAATATTTGTCTATACGGGTAGACACACGGGCGTGTGTCTAGGCCATGTGTGACACACGGTCTGTCCCATGGGCATGTGGTTAGACTGTGTGTCCCCTGCACCCTAATTAATGTAAACAGATTGCCAGTAGTAAAGACATAGGCAAAGACACGAACGTGTGTCTCAGCCGTGTGAAGAGCATGGCCTTAAGACATGGGCGTGTGCCTAGGCCATGTGAAGTCTGCACTTAATTTTGAGAATTTAATTCACCACACAGCCTAAGTACACGAGTGTGTGACTTGGCCGTGTGACCCTAAATGTATAATGACGTCATAGTCAGAGAGTTACACAGGTTGAGGACACGGGCGTGTTCCAAGCCACACGGGCGTGTGTAACCACACGGCCTACCCACACGGGTGTGTGACTCCCCCAAAGTACGAAACTTTTCTAAGTTATCCTAAAATTTTTTAAAGTCCTTAGTTTAGTCCCGAGCCACCTTCGATGTATGTTTTGGGCATTGTAGGCCCTTATAAGGGACGATTTGCATGAAATTGAAAAGTTTTAAAATTGAACGAAATTGTATGGCTCGGTTACGCGTAAATGCTTATGTTTTAGTCTGATAATGCCTTGAACCCTGTCCCGTCATCGGATACGGGTAAGGGGTGTTACAATCCTTTTGAGGGAAAAATGGAGTATTACGGACTTCTTATGGACATTATTGAGTTGGATTACTATGACAAACAAAAGGTTGTCTTATTTCGATGTGACTGGGCTGATGTTAATATTGCTCATGGAATTAAAAATGATCAATATGGTTTTGCAATGGTGAACTTCTCTTGATTAATTCACATTGGACAACAATTGATAAACGAGTCATATGTATTTTCTTCTCAAGTCAAACAAGTTTTTTACTCGAAAGATCCAACTAATGAGGGTTGGTACGTTGTACTTTGTAACACCCCTAAAGACTTGTTTGACATGGGCAATGAAAGTAGAGATGACATAACGAAAGATCAGAAACTGTCTTTTCCAAAAGAAAACTTAAATGAAACTATCCCTAGTACTAGTACAAAATATAAATGGGTTAGCCAGGATGTGGATGGAGATATTTACGAATCATGATGTAGTAAGATTTTACGATTTTTTAATTATATGTAATATTATAATTTAAATCTTGATCTTGTTAAATATTTCAACTATTTTATATGTACTTTTATTGTTGTAATTAGTTACAAATATTTCAACTATTTTATGTGTATTGCAGATAATATGCCTATATGAAGATTGCGAGATTTAAGTATTATTCAAAATTCTCCAAATTCGGAGGAAACAAATAGCGATCAACAGACTGCTATTAGATCTTTGAATGTTCTAACTATAGTTGACGAATTTGTAATATTGAAAGTAATGTTAACTTTAATTTACATGCATGTTGACTTTTATTATTGATTTTTTTTCAAATTTTTATATTACCATATACCATTTTTTTAGCTGAAAGTGGTGGGAGGCGCAAAACTCGAGGACGTACGCTATTAAAGGATTTATATAATCTAAATTCTGTGGAACGTGTCAAAGTATCTAGAAACAGTCATGGTCAGCCTATTGGATCAAAACCTCAGCTTTTAGTAGGATACTTAGGCATTATAGCATAAAATGCCAATCTGTTGCCAATCAACTACGAGTCATGGCATCATATGCCTGATAGTAACAAAAATCAAGCTCTCGATAATATTGAGGTAAAAACGTGAATGTAATTTATAATACTTTAGTTTAAGTTTCATTTATATTTACTTTCTAAACTTGTGTTATTTGCAAGAGAGATTTGCTTTAGAGGTCTCGAATAATTATGTGAAGAAAGCATTAGGAAAGAAATGGAGAGATCATAAAAGTACTTTAAAGATGGAATATTTCAAGAAAAATATAAGCCTCGAAGAGAAATTGTGAAATGTTCCACCAGGAATGCTGAGGTACCAATGGGAAGATGCAATTAGATTTTGGAATTCAAAGAAAGGAAAGGTATTATGTACTTCCAAACTCTTATAATTATTTTGGTTTATAGTTTTTACTATATACGTAATAATAATTTCATAATGTAGGATCGTAAGCGAGTTGGAATTACAATAGGCAAAAACAAAAATTCACGCACACAACTGGGTCGAAAAGTTTTGCTTGTGTAGCTGATAACAAGGTATTTTGAATTTATTAATTATGTCAAATATTAATTACTTTCTACTAAATAATATTTTTCGTACTATATTGTAGGAATTATCGTATAGTCAAAAAGTTGGACGCCTTTAGCTTTTTGACATTACACATAGAAAGAAAGATCAATTTCCTATGACTACTGAAGCTACATAAATTATGGTATATTTACTTAATAAAATTTGAATTATTTTAAATATTTATCATGTTTAATTATAATGGTTTTAATTCGTCTTTTGTAATGCAAAAAAGTGTCATTTTATTTGCATTTGTTTGATTATATATTTCGTTTCTAACTCATTGATTGATTTATTAGGAGAAATTAAAGGATAAAAGGGCGGAGTATGAAGCGATCGCTTCAAGTGATAGTTTTGTTAATCTGGACAACATTGATAACTGAATGATTGAGAAGTTTTGGGTCCTAAAAAGTATGGTCGAGTTTGATTTCAAGGATCTTTTGTTAACCCAACCCAATATTTTGGATCCAGCTCACAGTAATACATGCCTTTGGCAAATCAGGCTCAAGCTAAAGTTCAGAGGTTAAGAGACCAGATGGCTCAGATGCAAGCAAGCACAATTGAGCAAATTGCTCAACTTAAGGCAGAGGTAGCATCGAGAGAAGCAGAGGTTCAAAGAAAATATGATGAACTCTAGCTACAACTTAAAGCAGAGGTAGGAGCGAGGGAAGCAGAGGCAACAAGAAAATATGACGAACTCCAGCTACCATTTCAAAATATGATGAAGATGTTTCAGCAGAATCAATTGCAGAATCCGCCATCTTAGACTTTTGCTTTCTTATTGTGTGAATATCTTAACAATATAACTTTTGAATAAAATATATTTTGTTATTTCATTTTATATACATATTTCTTTCGTGATAGTATCATTTAAATTTGAAGTTTTTGGTTGGATTTGATGTTATAGGAAAATATGTTGAAAATTTGGGTTCTATATGAAATAAAATGGGTTGGTAAAATCTACTAAAGTTAGTGGCATTTTCTCACAAACGCCGCTATAAAACATAGCCTTTAGTGGTATTTTTACTATAAACGCCACTAAAGAACATGATCTTTAGCCACGCTTTTATTACAAACGGCACTATAGAACATGATCTTTAGCGGCGCTTTTACTAAAAACGCCGCTAAAGAACATGATCTTTTGTGTTGTTTGTAAAAAAAGTGACACTAAAAATCATGTTCTATAGCGACGTTTTAATAAAAGCGCTGCTAAATATCATGTTCTATAGCGGTGTTTTGCCACATAAATGCCGAAATTTAGTGGCGTTAACTATAGCGGCGGTTATAAGCGCCGCTATAGGGCCAAAAAAATGCTGCTAAAATCCCTTTTTGCTATAGTGAATGATCATATAAATACACACATTAATTCTTAAAAATGAAAACGAGACTAAATCGAGCTTTAAATACAACATATTAGATTTGGGCATGAAAAAGGACCAAATTTTAAAGTTTTCAAAGTTTTGAATTAAGTATCGTTATTTATGTGATAGGTATCGATACCAAAATTGATATTAATACCATTTTGGTACTCAGAAATTTGAAAACACTGTTCATTTGGTCAAGTATCAATGCCTCGGTCCCTAGTATTGATACTTTTATCCAAATGGTCAAAAAATCACAAGTTTGAAAGTTCATTTCGTGTCCAAACCTATATCTTAATTCATGGATACAACTAGTACACATATGACCTGCATAAAACTCACTCAAACCATTACAAACATGCCATGATTTAACCATGACCTATTGACCACCTCGCCTATTATAATTAATAACTAAGTATGTAATTAGGTACCATAATCTTAATACTAACCAATATGCCATTTGGAACCATCACAACCAAATTCAAAACATAAAGTCAATTATACATACAAGCATGTATCATCATTGTAACACTCCTAACCCGTAACCTTCGTCGGGATAGGTTAAGAGGCATTACCAGACTTATAATAACATTCAGAACAATCATTATCAAATAATCATATCATCACAATAAATGTCATTTATTCACATTCTTTAACAGTCCGGTTTAGACCCTAGTGGAATAGTGGTTTCAGGACCACATATCCGAGTCAGAAAAATATTTAAATATTATTCTCCATGTTCATGATGTGTGAATTAGCATGTGTGAAAGTTTCATTTGAAAATTTAATCGCTTGTGTGTTTAATTTTGAAAAAGGACCTAATCGCGTAAAATGTAAAAGTTGTGTGCTAGATGTTAAAAATGCCTATTTGACTTGGCTTTGTAATTGAGAGGTCCGTATGTGGATATTATTCCATTCACTTTGATAATGGACATAAATGACCTTATTATATGTGTTTTTAAATGGTTTATTAAAAGGGTATTATGGTCATTAACATATTAAACATATGTTAAATAAAACATAACATAAAATAAAGCCATTTTCATCTTGTTTTGCCAAAATATCAAAGGAAAATTAAAAGATAAAAGCTTGCTAGGGTTCGGCTATGGTTTGGCTTGATTAAGGTATGAGTTTTGTTCGATTTTTGATAATTTCTACATTTTTTGTAATCGTTGCTTTGTATATTTTCGAACCCATGCCTCAATTTTTGATTTTTCTTGATGAATTTGAAATGTGCCATGGATGGATTCATGAGCTTTGTGATGTTATATGTTGAAATATGAAAGCTTGATGTTGGGTTTACATGTGTTGTCTTTGAATTTTTGATGAAATAGAGTAATTTGGGCTAAATTGTAAAAATGTTATTTTCAGGGACTAAAATGTGAAATAAATGAAATGTATGGACTTGTATGAGAGCTAGGAAAATTTGGCTAAGCTTGTGTACAAGCAAATTTTGTGTATTTTATGATTTTGTTGATTAGGAACTGAAGTGTCAAAATGTGAAAATGTGAAAATGTGAGGACTAGTTTGTAAAATGCCCTAATTGTGACACCCCTAATATGACCCTAGTCGGAAAGTGGTTTCGGGACCACAAAATCGAGTCATAAAAATAATTAACCGTCATACTTAATGCTTATTATATGTATATATGCATGTGTGAAAATTGCATGTTTGGATTTTGTTAATTGAAAGTGAATTTTATTAAATAGGACTTATGTGTGACACTTTTGAAATGTGATAGGCTAATCTATAAGGATCTATTAATGCATGTTAGGAAATGCTTGTACTTGCATGTCAAATTACCCAAAATGTTAGGTAGTGGCCGGCCATGCTATGGGTTAAAACATATTGTAAACATTTTGTGTTAAAATGTTGTGGGAGTAATAAAATACTAGTTGATGGGGGGAGAAACCAAAGTTGTCTCACCCTTGCTCCTCTATTGCCGTGACTTGAGGGAGGAAGAAGAAAGTTGGGTTGCTTTAATTTTTGGCTTAGAAGATGGCTAGAAGGAGGAAAAACTATGATTTTAGCTAGTTAGGTAGCTGAAATTTCAAGTAACTCGGTAATCCATCGAAGAAGAAGAAGAGGGCTGCAACAAAAAGAAAAATGGAGACAGTTTGCATGTTGAAGAAAACTAATGATTTAGCTTGTTTAAGAGTTGTATCCTAAGTTGGTAAGCTTTCTAAGCTCCCCTCTATCTTTAACTTTGTTGTAAAGCAAAATGATGATGGATTGTGGTTGGAAGGCATGAATGCGGGTTGTAGAAAAGAAAAGCTCTTTGATTAGTTGTTAAATCTACTACTGTCCAATTTTGTGCCTTCGTTATGCTGTCCAAAATTTGAACAAATTAATGGTTCTATTTTCATGCCGATTAGGGGTTGATAAATTGAGTCTAATAGCTAAAATATTATGTTATTCTTACTAAGTTTCAGTTGTTAGTAGTGACGTAACAATTTGACAATTAAATGCATAAATGACTGCTGGAAACTGCAGCTTGAAAACAAATTGTTCCAGCATGTAAATGCTGATTTGAATGTGCTGTAATATGTGGAGGAATTGGTCTGCTGCATGTTTGAAATAAAAGAAAACAATGGTTGTTAAATATTAGTTTTTGTTGCTAATCGAATGGGTTTAATTCATTGTTCAAGGGGCTATAAATCGGTGTTAATTAAGCTATTCGGGTGGTCTAATAAAACAGCCTGAATGTTAAATAATGCTTGCTGTCCAGATTGAAATTATGCTAGAAGGTTGAACAATTGTTGTTCAAATTTGGAGTGTTTAATGGACTCCATGTTGCTAAAATTTACATGAATAGAAATTTCTAAGCTTAAATTGTAAGAATTTGAGTTGCGTGGTTTAAATTGTCAAAGATGCATTTGGCATTTGATTATAATTTGTTAAAGGGTGTAAAGTATTGATAGTTCTAAATGGTACATAGTTAAATGAAGAATGAAGCTTGATAAACTTTTATTTAGAATGGAAGTAGGAGAAATGTGTATTCGGCCATGTTGTGATGAGTTGAATTTGAATGGTTGATGCCTTAGTTTATAAACGGTCATTAGATGAGTTTTAAACTTGTTAAAGTTTGATAATTTGGGGGTGTTAAGTTGGGGAAAACGTGTAATAAAAATGGGTTGATAATGTTTGTTTGTTAATTGATGTTTGCACCTTAAATAGTTGAAATAAAGCTTGCCGATTATGATTAAATGTTTAAATTGTAATGGTCATATATAGGTATATATATATGCCTTATGTATGTACCATGTATACATAAGGACATTCGGCAATATGATTAAATTCATATATAAGGAAGCATGATAAATTAAGTGACTCCTTGCTTGTGAATGTGAATTAGATATAAATTAAATAAGCATGAAATCGAGTCATGGCATGTTTTATTAAATATGATACATATTGAAATCTATTGTTTTAGATATAGATTAAATGATATGTGATTGCCAAATGTGATTGTTAAGTGAATAATATTAGTTAAGTACTTAAGCAAATCTATTGTTTTACTTAAGCTTAAGAGCAAAGAGGATCAAAGTCGGATAGGGGAAAAGAGAAAGTAAACGAATAGCCGTGGATATCTAGTCGTCGACCAGTTCCGAGGTAAGTTTTAAGTGATTAAACATTGAGTAAATTCAATCATAATAGGACATAATGAGTTGATTTAATAAGATATGATGTGGCCATGATATGTCTTAAACTCAAATGGTAAGTTCATAAGTGTTTAGACTTGGAAATTTAAGAGCAAATTATAATAATTTGCTTAGGACAGCAGCAGTAATGTGATTTTAGAAAATCACTATAAATTGTTGGTGTGGAATTATAGGCTGAATAAAATATGTAATCAAAGCTTAATTAGTCTAGTTTCTTATAAAAGAGACCGTGTAAGCAAAGAAATTTCCTATAAAGAGATATTTAAAGTTGTGTGAGACAGTGTCAGAATGACTCCGAAATCCCCTGTTCTGTTTTTAGAAAATCATTATAATTTGTACAAAAATGGTTATAAGATAAAATTTATATTCTTAGACTCCTTAATAAGTCTAGTTTCAAATGAAATCAAATAGAACATATTTTGAATTCTGTACAATTAGAAATTTGATTCGTAGTGAAGACTGGCCAGATTAGTCAAACAGTGAAACAGGGGAAACTTTAAGAAAAATCTGGTATTGATTGGCCAAACCTAAAATTCTGAAAATTTTATGGATGGAAGATATATGAGTCTATATTCAGGGAAAATTAACGGCAATTGATTTTGAGTTTTGTAGCTCCAGTTATAAATAATTTAGTGACTATTTCTCAGGAAAACAGCTTGTAGTGAATATGTGAATTTGTTGTAAACATTGATGAAACTATTTGAGTTGCTTATAAGCTATTGCTGAAATTGATGTACAAGATAAATATATATGTGTGTGGTAAAGCCGAATAGCTAATGTGAAATATATATGAGATATGTATATGTGGTGGCTAGTGTGAAATATGTATGAGATATGTATATGTGGTGAAGCCGAATGGCTAGTGTGAAATATGTATGAGATATGTATATGTGGTGAAGCCGAATGGCTAGTGTGAAATATGTATGAGATATGTATATGTGGTGAAGCCGAATGGCTAGTGTGAAATATGTATGAGATATGTATATGTGGTAAAGCCGAATGGCTAGTGTGAAATATGTATGAGATATGTATATGTGGTAAAGCCGAATGGCTAGTGTGAAATATGTATGAGATATGTATATGTGGTAAAGCCGAATGGCTAGTGTGAAATATGTATGAGATATGTATATGTGGTAAAGCCGAATGGCTAGTGTGAAATATGTATGAGATATGTATATGTGGTAAAGCCGAATGGCTAATGTGAAATATGTATGAGATATGTATATGTGGTAAAGCCGAATGGCTAATGTGAAATATGTATGAGATATGTATAGGTGGTAAAGCTGAATGGCTAGTGTGAAATATGAATGAGATATGTATATGTGGTAAAGCCGAATGGCTAGTGTGAAATATGTGTGAGATATGTATATATGGTAAAGCCGAATACCTAGTGTGAAATATGTAGGAGATGTGTGTATATTGTGGCCGAATGACCAAATGTGAAAGGTGTGTATTATTAGATATTTGATGAGGCAAATGAATTACAAATATGACAGTCGATGTGAATGTTGTAACATGTGATTAAATGTACATGAAACTTGGAAATATATTCCGGGTAAGACCCGATGACTACGTGTGGAGATTATGTCCGGGTAAGACCCGATGACTATGTGTGGAGATTTTGTCCGGGTAAGACCCGATAACTACGTGTAGGAACTATTCGAGCTAATGGTTTCGCTGAAGATTCGAGTAAAGCATAAGATTATACGACTTCACAGTAACAATTGGTAATAAATACGTTCAATGCGTTAAGCTGGTCAGGTATGTATTTTGAGATTATATTTAAGCTTGATTTGGACTAAATCACAAGGTCGTTATGTGATGCATATGTGAGTAAAGCAATAAGACTGTTCTATGATTATTGTGCGTTTGGTCAATGTGGAAAGTTAGGTGAAAATATGTAATGTACCTATGTTTATAAGAGATCACTATCAAGTGAGAATTTATTTGCCTATTATATATGATGAGATGGGCATATTCGGTAAAGGGATGGTATGCCCGAAGGAAGAGTGAAATAAAAATACGAACAACTATGTTATAATTTGATTGTTATCTGTTGACACTGCTTAAAACTTACTAAGCATTGTAATGCTTACTCCGTTTACTTTGTTTCCTCTGTTTTATAGATCTCATTTGGAAGCCACAGGCTCGGGGATCGTCAGCAACTAGTCACACTATCACTATCCACTGCTTGTTACTGTTATGTTTTGAATTATTTTATGGCATATAAAGAATAGACCAGTGGCCAAAGAATATTTTGGTTAATGTTTATAAGCCATGCGAAAATGGCATCTTTTGAATGTGTACTTATAGCAGTTAAATTGTATCCCTGACTGTCTTTAGTATTTACCTAAAGGAACGTTCTTTATAAAAAATATATATATTCAAAATTTTTACTGTTCGGATATGAGTTTCAAGTCCGGTAATGCCCCTTTACCTATTCCGGCGACGGATACGGGATAGGGGTGTTACACTAATTATGTGTGAATGGATTGGTTTGAGTGATTTAGTGAATAAAAGGGTTAATTTTGAATACATATAGATCAAGAAAAGAGGATTTTGGACTTAAACCGAGGGAAGTCGAAGATTATAGAATACACGATCAGAGTCGACAATTCAGAGTACGAGGTAAGTTTGTACGTAAAACATGATGTTATAAGTATATTTTGCTGTTTTGATTATGCATAGATTGTCTATATATTTGGTTGGATGAATACAATGATAAACCAATGGTATTTGGCACTAAGTGTGAGATTTAAATTAGCTTCGGCTATATGAGGCACTAAGTGTGCGATACTGAAATGGTTTCGGTTAATTGAGATGGCACTAATTGTGCAGAATTATTAAAGCTTCGGCTAGTCTTTAAAGCACTAAGTGTGCTGATGTTTAAAGCATTGGTGATCTTTAGAAAGTCTCAAAATATCTGAACAAGAGGTGAGAATGAAAACGAATGAATACAGGAATGTTCAAGTAAGTATAATATCTATGTGGTAGATGGTAAAATGCATAAAAAGTTTATTGAATTGGTATAAACATATGGTTGGTGTTGGCATGGACTTGATGGATGAGTTGAGAATTTATAAGTACTTATGTGTTGATATTTCATATTTTATATACTGTTGATGTTTTTGGTACCAGCTTACTAAGGATTTGAAAGCTTAGTTTGTGTGTGTGTGTCCATTATTTTTAGATATCGAAGCTACTGTGAGCTCGAGGATCGTCAAGGATCGTCACCACACTATCGAATCTCATTTTGGTATTTTTGAAAATGTATATTTTAAAGTATGGTATGTATAGACTAGTAGTTATGGGATTTATGTTTTGTGATGTATATATTTAGCCATGTGATTTGGCTAGCTTATGTTGAAACTATAGCTTGATAATAGTATATGATATGTGTTGATAGTATGCAATTGTGGTATGTTTTATTTGGTTAAAAGAAATGGTATATGTTGGTAAGTTTTGGAAAGTTTTAGTATGAGATTGAATGATGTATGGAAAGAAATGTTTTGATATGATCTTACCTTATTTTGGTATGCATTTGTAAGGTTCATGATTATGTAAATGGTTGACAATGTTATGGTATAAATGATGTGTGTTTTGGCATAAAAATTGGTTGCATTGGTTGTGCATATAGGCTTGTTTCTTTCCTTGTAGGTTGACCCAAATTGGGGTGGCAATTTGGCTATTCAAATGGCTTATTTTTGTTGACACGGGCAGAGCAAGGGCATGTGTCTCAGCCGTGTGCGACACACGGCTTTGTTGCATAACCGTGTGTCCCCTAGGGTACCCTACAATTGTAAGTTAGGCTAAAGCACGACCAAGGCACACGGGCGTGTGGTTAGCCGTGTGGCCCAAGTTAGGCTCGACCATGGCCAAGGCACACGGGTGTGTCTTGTGGCCGTGTGGTCAAGTCAGTATGTATGTGTGACAGCCCTAATTTGACCCTAGTCGGAAAGTGGTTTCGGGACCACAAAACCGAGTCACAAAAATAATTAGATGTTATATTCTGTGCTTATTATATGTGAAAGTGCATGTGTGAAAAATTTCATGCTTTGATTTTGTCATTTGTATGTGAAATTATTAAATAGGACTTATGTGAAAATTTTTGAAAATGTGATAGGTTAATTTGAAGTGTCCAAATAAATTTATGGTGTAAAAAAGTGGATTTGCATGTCAAAATTCCCACTTTAATGTGTAGTGGCCGGCCATAATGATAGTGATAAATAAAATATGCATTTTAAATTAGCATTATTAATTTTAATGGATTTATTATCATAAAATAAAGATAAATAAAATTACAAAATGAGGAAAAGGACAAAGCTTGTTCATCTTTGTTCTTCATAGCCGAAATTAGGAGTGGAAAGAAACTCAAGTAACATTCGGTCATTTACTACATGATTCAAAGGTATGTTCATGTATTTTCTTTCTTGAAATTCTTGTTAAAATTAGCATGGTCAAAACATTTCTTGGTTAACCCATGTTTAAATTTTGAAAATTTGTTGTGTTGTAAGTATTCGGCCATGGAAGAAATTAAAGGGATTTGGTTGTTGTCTTTAAGTTTTAATGAGAAATTGTGGATGAGTGAAGTTTGAGCTAGTTAAATGTTTATATAGGTGCATTAGATGAGAAAGTGAAATCGGCTTGTGTATGTGTAGTTGCCGAATGTAAATTTTGATAACATTAAGTATTGTTGCGTTTTAAAATGATGAAGTAGAGATTTAAGCTTGATAGAATTTTTGTTAAGAATGAATGAAAGAATATGTGTATTCGGCTATGGATGTTTGGATAATAAATTAGTGTGGATGCCCTGATGAGTTATGCTCAAATTATAAGTTACTTAGTTAAGCTTGTTTAATTTGTTCTTAATATTTCGAGATAAGTTACTTAGTTAAGCTTGTTTAATTTGTTCTTAATATTTCCGAGTAAGTTACTTAGTTAAGCTTGTTTAATTTGCTCTTAATATTTCCGCATAAGTTACTTAGTTAAAGAAAATTTTAAAGTACTTAGTTAATTGATACTAGGTTAATGGTAATTAATATAAACTTTGTATATGTACTAAAGGTTGTAGATGAATTCGACCTTGGGAGAAATTTTGGTATAAAATGCTTGAATGTTATCAGGTTATTGCTTTAATGATCGAATGTGTCAAAGGCTAATGCATGGACTAGTTGATCAATATGTGTTAAAAGGGAAACGTAAATAAATACCTATTTGATGAGCTATATATATATATTTATATTCGGCTATATGGTAAAGATATATATATGAAAATATGATAAGCCTTATGAGTTTTGTGTTTGTGTATGTAAACTAAGTATACAATGAATATTAGGCTATAAGCCAGCTTGATGGGACCTTAATAAATTAAATTTTGTTTGAATTAGCTCAAGAGCATAGAGAACCAAGGTTGGACAAGGGAAAAGAGAAAGTAGTTGAATAGCCGAATCGAGACTGTTCGAAAATATATTCGAGGTAAGTTTTAAGTAGTTAAATATATATAATATTCGATAATGACATGACAGATTATGAGAATTAAGTATTACTTGTCATATATGTATATGGCCGAATGGCAATTGTAATGGTAGTAAAATGTGATATGCTTTCATGACCAAATGATAGTGTTTGATGAATATGAGTAAGATGTTACGTGTAAACTATCAAATGTTAAATGTGAGTGATGAAATTAGATAAAAGTGAATAAAATGTAGGATGATATATTCGAATGATGCTGGTACCCAATTTACTGTGATTGTGTTATATGAAACTTGTTGATTTGAATATCACACAATACTATTCGGGCCTTTGAGCCTAGCAGGCAATAATGTCGGTGAGATACTATTCGGACCTTTGAGCCTAGCAGGCTATAATGCTGGTGAGATACTATTTGGGCCTTTCGAGCCTAGCAGGCTATAATGCCGGTGATTTGATAAAAGTCTAAAACTAAGATACCTCGTGTTAGAACGACAAATGAATAAATTCAATATGTTAAGTGGGCCAGGTACGTATTATGTACTTATATGTGAGTATGATTTGAATTGAATCATAAGTGTATAATGTGATACATATGTAAATAAATGTTATATCAATATCTATGATCATGATACATTCCCGTCAAGGTGTGAAAGCATGCGAAAATATTCGATTTATTTATGCCATATGAATTCAGATTAAGTGAAATTAGAATACTAATTGTGCATTATGTGCTTGTGTATATTCGGCCAAATGGTAATATATCTAGACAATGACCTCTTGAGAAATTGAATAATTGATGTATAATTGAGTTTATTTGTTGCATTGCTTAAAACTTACTAAGCTTATGAAAGATTACTCCGTTTGTTACGTTTCTCTGTTTTATAGATTGTTGACTCCAGTCACCTGCTCGAAAAGGGATCGTCAGCAACTCGTCACACTATCTATCATTTTGGTATTACTATGTTTTGAAGCTAGTATGACATGTATAGAATAGACTTAAGTGAATGGTATTTTTGAGATGTTGTTGTATATAGGCCTTGCGAATATGGCATCTTTTCAATGTTTGTATAAAGTTTTTGAATGCATATAAAAGTAAATGTTCTTATATCAGTGTGATTGTACAAATGTGGTATTTTGGGTTGGTAACACTTCATAACCCATTCCGGCGACGGATACGGGTTATAGGGCTGTTAGAGTATGCCCTGTTTCGCCACGACTTAGACACACGGGTGTGTCTAAGGCCGTTTGAGGCACACGGCCTGTTCACACGGGCATGTGACCTTTTAAAAGTTGAAAATTTTTCTAAGTTCTGAAACTTCCTGATGTTATCGAATGAGTCTTGAATGTATGATTTAGACCTCGTATGATTGTTTAAAGTTTGTGTTAAATGTGTATGATCTATATTTTATTGAATTGAGATGATTTTTGTTCTATGGTTGTTCGGCTCTGAGTTGTGAGTTTGGTAATGCCTCTTAACCTATTTTGATTACAGTTAAGGGTTAAGAGTGTTACATTTTATTAGTATCAGAGCTATGGTTTAGTCGGTCCTAGGACTACCATGGTGTTTGTGAGTCTAGCTATACATGCAATATTTATGAACTGTGATACTGTGATGAATCCTTACATTGAAATGTGCTTTTATATAGCAAATGGATCCCAAAAGAGCCGTAGCAGACGATGCTGAAAGTAATGCGCCTGCTCCCATGCAAAGGATAGTGCAAGCTGATTCTCGACCGGCTACGAGTAATCGTGATGGTGAGGTTAAACAAGCCTTCTATCAAATGATGAACGATTGGTTCACCCAATATATTAGAACCAATCTGATTGTACAACAACCTCCACCCCCGGTTAATCCTCCTCAAGTTCCTATTATGCCACCAGTGAATTCGATTCAGTTAAGTAGACCACTAGTTGATAAGATTAGAAAATATGTGGCTGAAGAGTTCCAAGCTACAATGAGTGATGATGCTGAAAAATCCGAATCCTGGTTAGAGAACACGATAAGAGTGTTTGACGAATTGTCTTTGAGTCCCGAGGAATGTATAAAATATGTTTTTTCCTTCTGAGAGATATGGCGTACCATTGGTGGAAGACTTTGACATATGTGGTTCTGAGTGAACGGGTTACTTGGGATTTCTTCCAAGCTGAATTCTGGAAGAAATATATCAGTCATAGATTCATCGATTAGAAACGCAAAGAGTTTCTCAAACTTAAACAAGGTTGTATGTCTGTCATAGAATACGAGCGGAAATTTGTAAGGTTAAGTCAGTATGCTCGCGAATGTGTATCTACAGAAGCAATAATGTGTAAACGATTCGAGGATGGCTTAAACGAAGATATTCGTCTATTATTCGGGATTTTGGAAATCAAAGAATTTGTAGTTGATCGCGTGATTTCATGATAGGTTTTAAATATTTATAATTACTCATTCTTGAACTAACTATTATTGCGATGTAGGCAAGTGTACCTATCGAACAGTAGTATAGTTTTAGCAAGACCGGATTGTCGAACCCAAAGGAACTAAAAGTACTAGTAATGACTGTCTTTTTATTATCTAGCCTAAGAATAAAGAGGTTTTTGTTTTAACTAACTAAATATCTAAACTGAGAAAGCACAGAGAAAAGAAATGGGGAATTGCTTTTGGGAAAAATCGATTGACTTAAGACAATACCTAAGGAAAAATCAACCTAGACTTTACTTGATATTCTAGCTCCGAATCGGACGATTTATTCATTCAACTTGTTCCATAGAGATCCCTAAGTTATGTTATTATCCCTATTCAAGACTAATAATGTCTAATCCCTAGATTGAATAACCGAGACTTTTCTCTAATTAACACTCTAGGGTTGCATTAACTCGATCTATGGATCCCCTTATTAGGTTTCACCCTAATCCGGCAAAATCTTGTCACCCTATGTCTACGCGCGCAATCAACTCCGCTTAATTATGAAAAATGTACTCTTAGACAGGGTCTATTCCTCCTCTGAATAAGAGCATGTCTTGAATCAGTATCTTGGGATATCAAAACAAGAATTAAGAACACATAATTAAGAACAAGTTAAATATTTATCATACGATTTAGAAAATAATAACAAGATTCGTCTTAGGTTTCATTCGCCTTAGGTATTGAGGGGTTTTATTTCACAACTAAATAAGAAAACATCTCAGAAGAATAAAGAATACAAAACATAAAGAAAACCCAAAACTCCTGAAAGGAAATTGAGGAGAGATCTTCAGTCTTAATGATGAATCCGGCTTCTGAGATGGATCAATTAGCTTCCTTGGAGTAATTCCTTACCCCCTATTATCTGTCTCCCTTTTCCTCCTCCTCTAGGGTGTATTTATAGGCTTTGGAATGCCTAAAAACCCTCAAAATTGGCCTTTTTTTAATTGGACTCAACTTGGGCTTGGTAGGGACACGCCCATGGCACACGCTAGTGTTCGATTACTTCAGGCCGTGTTCAAGCCTGCCAAATTGAGGCGGGTGTGTTGTTTGCTCGTGTGAGGAGGTCCAGGCCGTGTTGATTTCGTACTTTGGCCCATTTTCTCTGTTTTTGGCCCATTTCTCGTTTCTTTCGCTCTCCTATGCTCTCCTAAGTATAAAACATGAAATTAAAGCATTAGGAGCATCGAATTCACCAATTCTAATGAGAAATCATCCATAAAATGCATTAAAATGGGGTAAAAATATGTATAATTTATGGTTTATCAAATACCCCCACAATTAAACATTTGCTTGTCCTCAAGCAAACTTCTCAACTCGTAATCAAAATAAATTCTTCTCAACTTATAATTTCTATCAATAATATCTCACATTAATCCATAAGAAATCATACATTTAGAATTCAACTAAAAGAACATAAAAGTTCCAAACATTCCAAGTTGAGCATTTTATTCATGCAAACATAGGTGTCTCCCCTAATATAAGTAAATACTTTTGATTCAAAATATCACAGAGTTTTACATCCTCACTAAAGATTCACTCAAATCACTCGAGGTGTTTAAGGAAAATAAATGAAGCACTCAATACTCAATAATGAAAAGTCATTACCATAGGCTTGCATGAAAATCAAATCTCCACCACTATATTTTAAGATGATACATCAATCAAAAGGTCTTTAGAGGGTTGTAATGAGGCTTGGTTAGGGGGTTTGGTCACAAGCTGAATGAAAGGGTTAGAATCGAGATTGAATTGAAAAAGATTGCCTAACTAGAAAAACAGTTAATCTTCATTTGCGTACAACAGAGCTTCTTCTTAGAATATGGAATTACAGATATGTATACATAGTTTTTTTTTCTTTTTTTTTAAGAACAAGTTAAATAATCAAACAAGACATAGCTAAGCAATTTCTTCAACTCAAATCTCGACAAAAATAGGAATCAAATTAATTTAGGGGATTTCCACAATAATGGGTTAAGAGTTAATATTGAGGTTAATACAAGGAATGGCTTGTTAGGCTTAAGGGGGTTTACTAGGGGTTAATCATGGAGGTAGGCTTTTCATAGCATGAGTGGGTTAATCCTAAGTGCCTTAATAATTTTGACATATCAAATCAAATGGTGTGGTGTCGACATGCATAATCAAGCAAGTTCTAGAATAACAGTTCAATACTGACGCACTCAAAGCAATAATAAAAGTGAGCATGAAAGAATTAATAGATGCTCAAAAGGCTCAAAAATCTCACAAAAATTATGGCTTTTTGATGTTTAGACTCGTGAATTCCAATTCAAAGTAATACCTAGACTTGGGGAAACAACTTATAATTTTACTCTTAAAAATCAACTCATCATGCTTGATTCTCTAATGTCTTAAAGTTTAAACAATCAATGCATAAATGCCTATGTTTTAATTCAAGATATATCAATCAAAATCATAAATTAATTAAAATTTATCCTAAATATGATATGAAAGCTTTTCAAGAGAACAAGGCAATCATTCAGGGATTTTTCTGATAATGAAATAAATATTCCCCCGACACTTAAGACATACATTGCCCTCAATGTACAAAGATAGATATTAGAGTATAAAAATAAGATAGGGAGAGAAGTGAAACTTCCTGTATGATGAATTCCTCGAACTAGAGTTTTGGAGAGTAATTGGCTCAAGAGTGGAGGAGGATACTCCGGCGGTCGTAGAGGTTCATTAGTCCATAAGTCCTACGCCAAAAGAATATTATATCTAGTGTAACTATGGTCGTGGTCGATCAGGACATGGCAGTCATGGAGAACCTTTCCCGGTGGAGTTTTAGTTCCTATGTGACGATGAGTTTAAGAGGTCTATATAACTGTGATAAAATCAGAAACTTTTTAGGGTATATTAGGGAGAATAATTACTCAAAAAGAAATAACCGAAATTAATAATTAAAAATAAAATTTTTAAAATCTAATAAAAATAAAAAGTAGTTTCAATAAAAATTAAAAACATAAAATAATAAATAAATATTTTTAAACATCTTCATCGCTGAATGGTTCGCGAGGTGGGACTGGCGATGAGATGTGAAGGTGCTGACAGATCTGCTGTAGAGCAGCATCAATGTTGTCAAATCGTTGAAAACACTGCTACTCGAATCGGGTGAGGCACTAAAAAATGTCAGCATATGAAGCCGCTGCATGAACTGGACGAGAGGGTGGTGGTGGCTGAGTCAGTGGGTCCTCGTGCTGCGGGGGGATATCATCAGGAATGTCCTCGTAGGCCTCCTCCTTTATAAATTAGGCGAGATGATACTGGAGAGGGTAGGTTCCTCAGCTCCTCTCGATCATCCTCATGCTAAGCTTGCTCAAGATGCCTTGTGGAGACATCTGGCCGATGAGGGTGAGGGATGATTCTTGGGCTGCGGTGTTGAGGAGCCCGAAGTGTCGCGCCAGTCGAGTCACGTATGGGCCAATGGAGATGACCCCCTTCCGATGCCGTTCCATCTGGTGCTGAATCACGAGGGCAATGAAATAGGCAAGGTCGATGACGTGCCCTTGCGACATGCACCATAAGAAGTAGACGTCGTGGGTATTGACGACGCCAGTGCTCTCTCGCCTCCCTGTAATCGTGTGAGCTAAAATTGCATGTAAGTATGTTAGGGATGGTGGGAGAACTGATGCCTTGGAGCAGCTAGGATTGTAAGAGGCCGTGCTAGGGACCAAAGTGTGCCAGCACTTCGGGGGAGAGAAATGTATGTGGTGACTGAGAGCATGTAGTTCAGTCTCCTCCTTGAACTCCTCCGTATATAAGCCTAGTGCAGCACCAAACTATGGGACGCTTAGCTGGTAGATTAATCCGCCTAGGCAAAATTGAACAGTGCCGAGATCATCGTAGTTCGTCATTACGGTCTGAAGATGGAACGTTGAGCATAGTTCCATCGTGAGCTCAAGGTATGTTGGCTCGATAATCCCAAAGAATAGCTCCTAAGGGTCGGTGGTTAGAAGGGCTTGAATCGAATCAGCCAACTGAACCTGTTCTACAGCAGCCCAATTGATGCAGTGACCCGCAATTAAGGGTTGGGCCCGAAGTATTTGGAAAAGCTCTTCTTGGGGCCCTCGAGGGAACTGCAGGAGGGGGTGACGAATTTTCGTGGTTGGACCTGCGGAAGATGACGCTCCTTTCCTCTTTCTCAAGGTAGGTACGGCGATTTTCTTTCCTCGTGAAGACGAGATTAAAATGCCTGTAATATAAAGAATAATAATAATAGGTAAACGAATTCAAAGAAGTAAAAGGCATGAATTTTGAACTAACTATTTCAGCCAAGACTAATAATATGAAGCAAACTCAACCACAATAACAATGAGAACGAGAATAGAAATGTAATAGGTATGAGGTTTTCCTAATCTCAATTTAACATGGAATATATGATAACTAACCTAGGAATGCAAATTAAACGATAGAAATTGGCATTGTAATAGCATGAGAATAAATATAGTAATGTCATGGGTATGAGGTGTTCCTAATAATTTGATTTAACACAAAATGTATGATAACTAACCTAAGAATACAAATTAAATGATAGAAAAATGAACAATAGTTCAAAAGGTATGAAGATTATGTTGCTAATAAGCATTAGAAATAAGTAAACTAGAAGTGAAAGGAGTAAACAAACGTTAAGGGAAAGAGATTGAGCGTCAAAAAATGAAGTGGGAAGCGGCGCACAGGCGTGATAGGGAGGCCGTGTGGAGTTCTAGTGGCTAGGGTTAGGGTTTTTTAATGGGAAAGAAAGTGAACAGTGCAGGGTATTTATAGATTTCGGGCCACACAGCCAGGACACACGCCCGTGTTCCCCAATTTCAGCCCGTGTGATTCGCGAATTTCAAATTTGGGCGCGTTTGACATTTAGTACACCCCCTTGTTCCTCAGGCATGTGGGTTCACACGGCCGTGTTGCACGACCATGTCAAGCTTCATCACTTCTCCCACGCTCGTGTATGTAAGCCAAACGCCCATGTCAATTTAACAGGTTCGACCACGGTTCTTCCACACGAGCGTGTCGGACACCCGTGCTGTTTTGGCAAGCTTGGCCACAGCCATGTCGCACGGCCGTGGCATTCTATCGAAGCCCGTGTTGGGAGAATCCTTGCCCTATTTTCACACGGCCATAAGCACGGCCGTGTGCTTGGCTGTGTCTTTGTGGAAACAGCTGTATTTAAGATTTCCATTAGTAAGTTAGGAGTTAAATACCAAAATTTAAAGAAATTAATATTGTTAGTGCTCGAGTTTCCTCCCAAGAAGTGTTTATTTATAGTCTAAGCTCAACTTACCTCTCCGTTGTATGATCATGGTGGTTTGAGGAGTTTATACTCCTCATTCCTGCTATCAATCTCATCAAAATAAGGTTTTAATCGGGTGTTGTTTACCTTAAAAGGACTGAACTTGGGATGACTCACCTCTACCGTACCGAATGGAAAAATACTGAGTACTGTAAGAGGGATTTCCTTATTCAGTGTGGTAGTGACAATGTGGGGATCTGTGGCATCTAATAAGACCTTATCACCAACCTTAAGTTGATTTGGAGAGGTATCAGGCTCGTTTTGGCATAGTTTTGGTTTGTCATGTGTTCTTGGTTTGTGCGTCCGCCATTCATTGAGTTCCTCGATTTGTAATCTTTGATCTTCATGAACAGGTCCTCTACTATTGCTTGACAATTACTCGTGTGCTTCCTTCAGACTCATTTTCTGCAAAGTAGATGTCAACATATTGTTAGTTTTAGTAGAATGGTTTAAATGATAACCTTCAATTCTTGATGTGTTGCCAGAATTGCAAGCTTGAAGGGTGATTATTTCGTCTCCCACTCGGAGTTTGAGTTCACCTGTGCCAACATCAATGATGGATTTAGCAGTTGCTAAAAAGGGCCTTCTTAGAATTAAGGGAGTGTTGCTATACTCGTCTATGTCTAGAACACTAAAGTCAACGGGAAATATAAATTTATTGATTTTAACTAGCATATCTTCAATAATACCTCTAGGGAATCTTATAGTTTTATCTGCTAATTGAATGCTCATCCTAATCTGTTTGGGTTTCCTGGGACCTAGTTGCTTAAACATTTTGTAAGGCATGACGTTGATACTAGCCCCTAGATCAGCTAATGCATGATTAACGTCTAAACTACCAATTAAGTGAGGAATAGTAAAGCTTCCTGGGTCTTTTAGTTTGTTGGGTAGTTTATTTTGGAGAATGGCCGACCAAACTACGTTCAGCTCCACATGCGACGCCTCGTCCAACTTTCGCTTATTTGCTAAAAACTCCTTTAAAAATTTCATTGCGTTTGGCATCTGTGATAGAGCTTTGATAAACGATAAGTTAATTTGTAATTTTTTTAAGAGTTTAAGGAATTTACCAAATTGTTCATCTGAGCGGTCTTTCCTTGTCGTGTTTTGGTATGGCACACAAGGTTTATATTCGACAGTCACTTGTTTGTTTGTAGTTTGATCTACCTCACCTTGACCTTTGCTTACCACAGTTTCTTGCCTCGGTTCTAGTTCAGGCTCAATGACTCCTTCATCATCTTGAATATTAATTGCGTTGAGTTGTTCCCTTAGGTTAGGTTCGGTATTACTTGGCAAACTACCTTGTGGTCATTCGGAGATTAGTTTCGAAAGCTGGCCTATCTGAGTTTCAAGGCTTTAAATCTTTGCTTGTTGATTTTTAAGTGTTGTCTCGGTGTTCTGAAAATGGGTTTCTAACACTGATATAAACTTTGAGAGCATCTCTTCAAAGTTTGGCTTCTTTCCCTGTTGGTAGGGTGGTTGTTAGTAGCCCGGAGGATGTTGTGGTTTTTGATTTCCTTGACTGCCCCACAAGAAATTGGGGTAGTTCCTCCAACCTGCATTATAAGTGTTACTATATGGATTGTTTTGAGGTAGAGGATTATTAACCATGTAGTTTAATTGCTCGTTATCCATGCTGTGGCCATAAGGTTAGTATTCCGAATGGTTTGTTCCACCGCTACTTGCTTCGCACTGCATTACTGGGTGAACCTGTGAAGAACTAAGAAAACCATCAATCTTTTTATTCAAGAGTTCTACCTAATTTGACAGCATGGTGACTGAATCGATGTTATAAACACCGGCTATTTTCATTGGCTTTGTCCTCATGACATGCCACTGATAGTTATTCAGTGACATCTCCTCTATAAACTCATAGGCATCTTTCGGTGTTTTATTGTTGCTAGTTCCGCCTACCGCTGCGTCAACCATTTGCCGAGTCGAAGGATTCAGACCATTATGAAATGTTTGTACTTGGAGCCAAAGCAGTAACCCCTGGTGAGGGCACCTTCTCAGAAGGTCCTTGTATCTCTACCATGCATCGTAGAGTGTTTCTAAATCCATCTGCACAAAAGAAGACATATCATTACGTAATTTAGCCGTTTTAGCCAGCGGAAAATATTTTAGTAAAAATTTTTCGGTCATTTGTTCCCAAGTAGTAATTGACCCTCGTGGTAATGAGTTCAACCACTGTTTAACTTTGTTCCTCAATGAAAAGGGAAACAACCGAAGACGTATGGCATCATCAGAAACACCATTGATTTTAAATGTATCGCAAAATTCCAGAAAGTTTGCTAAGTGATTGTTGGGATCTTCATCCTGCAAACCATCAAACTGAACAAATTGTTGTATCATCTGAATAGTGTTAGGTTTTAATTCAAAAGTATTTGCAGCTACAATAGGTCTAACTATGCTAGATTCAGTTCCTATTAAAGAAGGTTTAGCATAATCATACATAGTGCGTGGAGCAGGATTTTGATTAACCGCAATTGCAGGAGGTAGCTGATTAACTTGGTTTTCAGCCATCTCTTCGATTAGGGGTTGAGTATCGTCTTCTTGCTCAGTCTCTGTTTATCTTAAGCTACGCCTTATTTCTCTTGGTTTCTACGAATTGTACGATCGATTTCTTCGTCAAAAAGTAATGGTCCCGACAGGTTTCTTCTAGTCATAAACTATAAAAACATGCCAAGAGAAAGAATGATTAGGTTAATAAATAATAATAAAATTAAATTAAATTGCAAGAAAAATAAATGGCTAAAGTAATAAAAATTGAGCGTTCCTAATATCTTAGTTCCCCGGCAACGGTGCCAAAAACTTGATTGCGTGATTTCGTGATAGGTTTTAAATATTTATAATTACTCATTCTTAAACTAACTATTATCGCGATGTAGGCAAGTGTACCTATCGAATAGTAGTATAGTTTTAGCAAGACCAGATTGTCGAACCCAAAGGAACTAAAAGTACTAGTAATGACTGTCTTTTTATTATCCAACCTAAGAATAAAGAGGTTTTTGTTTTAACTAACTAATTATCTAAACTAAGAATGCATAGAGAAAAGAATTGGGGAATTGCTTTTGGGAAAAATCGATTGACTTAAGTCAATACCAGAGGAAAAATCCACCTAGACTTTACTTGTTATTCTGGCTCCGAATCGGACGATTTATTCATTCAACTTGTTCCGTAGAGATCCCTAGGTTATGTTATTATCCCTATTCAAGACTAATAACGTCTAATCCCTAGATTTAATAACCGAGACTTTTCTCTAATTAACACTCTAGGGTTGCATTAACACGATCTATGGATCCCCTTATTATGTTTCACCTTAATCCGGCAAAATCTTGTCACCCTATGTCTAGGCGTGCAATCAACTCCGCTTAATTATGACAAATGTACTCTTAGATAGGGTCTATTCCTCCTCTGAATAAGAGCATGTCTTGAATCAGTATCCTGGGATATCAAAACAAGAATTAAGAATACATAATTAAGAACAAGTTAAATATTTATCATACGATTCAGAAAATAATAACAAGATTCGTGTTAGGTTTCATTCCCCTTAGGTATTTAGGGGTTTTAGTTCATAACTAAATAAGAAAACATCTCAGAAGAATAAAGAATACAAAACATAAGGAAAACCCAAAACTCCTAAAGGGAAATTGAGGAGAGATCTTTAGTCTTAATGATGAATCCGGCTTCTGAGATGGATCAATCGGCTTCCTTGGAGTAATTTCATTATCCCCTATTCTCCATATCCCTTTTCCTCCTCCTCTAGGGTGTATTTATAGGCTTTGGAAAGCATAAAAACCCCAAAATTGGCCTTTTTCTGAATTGGACTCATCTTGGGCTTGGTAGGGACACGCCTATGGCACACGCCCCTGTTCGATTGCTTCAGGCCGTGTTCAAGCCTGCCAAATTGACACGGCCGTGTTGTCTACCCATGTGAGGAGGTCCAAGCCATGTTGATTTCGTACTTTGGCCCATTTTCTCCGTTTTTGGCCTATTTCTCGTTCCTTTCGCTCTCCTATGCTCTTCTAAGTATGAAACATGAAATTAAAGCATTAGAAGCATCGAATTCACCAATTCTAATGAGAAATCATCCATAAAATGCATTAAACATGGGGTAAAAATATGTATAATTTACGGTTTATCAGTAGTGCTTGTTGAACAAGCATGTAAAGCTGAAGATATCGGGAAAGAGAAAAGAAAAGCTGATCTTGAAGCTAGAGAGATATGAAAGAGATCATCGGGAAAATCATTTCAATCTGGATCAAAGAAGTTTAGAGATGATAGTAGTTATTCAAAGACTAGTGTGGGACATTTGAACAGAGATCGTGCTAGATTGCAATCGAATTTTTGAGCTCCAGCTACGTCTATTGCCAGTGTTGATAGTGTAAAGAATGAAAAGCCTGGGTGTGATCAATGTGGAAGATGATATTATGGAGAATGCTGAGGAAAGAATAGTAACCGAGCTTGTTACAATAGTGGTTCACGAAATCATTTTATAAAAGATTGCCTAGATTTAGCTGAAAAAAATAATGTTCAGAATCTGAGACTAAGTGGCAATGCTTCTCGTGGTAAACCTTCCAAAAATATGGGAATTGTAAGCGGTAGTCAAAGTGGAATAAAAGATACAACTGTTAGATCTGAGGCTCCTACAGCTACCAGAGCATATGCTATTTGAGCTCGCGAGGAAGCTTTATCACTAGATGTGATTACAGGTACATTTACTCTTTATGATACTTTTATAATTGCTTTGATAGATCTTGGATCGACACATTCGTATATATGTATGAACTTAGTGAACAGTAAGACTTTGCCTGTAGAGTCTACTGAATTTGTAATTAGAGTTACGAACCCCCTAGGCAGATGTGTTTTGGTTGATAAAGTCTGCAAGTATTGCCAGTTAATATTTCGAGACACTTGTTTTTCAGCTAATCTGATGCTATTACCTTTTGATGAATTTGATATAATTCTGGGTATGGATTGGTTAACTTTGCATGATGTTGTTGTGAACTACAAACGAAAAAATATTAATTTGAGATGCAAGAATGATGAAATAATCAAAATTGAATCTAGTGATTTGAGTGGATTGCCTACTGTTATATCTTCGATGAAAGCTTCGAGTATCGTGAGAAAGAGTTGTGAAGCTTATTTTGCATATGTGATTGATTCGAGAGTGTCAGAAAAGAAAGTTGAATCAGTGCTTGTTGTGTGTGAGTTCCCTGATGTATTTTCTAAAGAACTTCCGGGTTTACCTTCGATTAGAGAAGTAGAGTTTTGCATTTAATTGGTACCTGGTACTACTTCGATTTAAATAGCTCCATATAGAATAGCTCCAACTAAATTGAAAGAATTAAAGTCTCAGTTGCAAGAATTGACCGATAAAGGCTTGCTAGACCAAGTTTTTCACCTTGGGGTGCTCCAGTTCTATTTGTTAAAAAGAAAGACAGAACGATGAGAATGTGTATATATTATCGTCAATTGAACAAAGTGACTATCAAGAATAAGTACCTTCTGCTCCAAATTGATGATTTCTTTGATCAGTTGAAAGGAGCTGCTGTGTTTTCAAAAATAGATTTGAGATCAGGCTATTATCAGTTGTGAGTGAAAGACTCAGACATTTCAAAAACTGCTTTTTGAACGAGGTACAACCACTATGAATTCTTAGTTATGGCTTTTGGATTGACTAACGCACTTGCTATTTTTATGGATTTGATGAATAGAATTTTCAGACTGTATTTAGATCAATTTGTTGTTGTATTCATTAATGACATATTGATTTATTCACGTGATGAATCAAAACATGCCGAGCATTTGAAATTAGTGCTACAAATTCTGCGAGATAAATAGTTGTATGCGAAGTTCAGTAAATGTGAATTCTGGTTGCGAGAAGTTGGTTTTCTGGGTCATATTGTATCAGCCTCTGGTATCCGAGTTGATCCGAGCAAGATTTCAGCTATTTTGGATTGGAAACCTCAGAGGAATGTCTCTGAAGTCTGTAGTTTCCTAGGACCTGCTGGTTATTATAGAAGATTCATAAAAGGTTTTTCAATGATTGCGACTCCATTGACAAAACTGCTTCAAAAAGATGTGAAGTTTGTGTGGTCGAAAAAGTGTCAGAACAGTTTTGATCAGTTGAAAACTTTGTTGACTGAAGCTCCAATATTGGTACAACCCAAATCGAGTAAAGAATTTTTGATTTACAGTGATGCTTCTTTGATCAGACTGGGATGTGTTTTAATGCAAGAAGGCAAAGTCATTGCTTATGCTTCAAGACAATTAAAGCTGCATGAAAAGAACTACCCGACGCATGACCTTGAATTGGCCGCGATTGTGTTTGCTTTAGAGATTTGGCGCCACTATTTGTTTGGTGAGAAATGTTACGTTTATTCTAATCATAAGAGTTTGAAATATTTGATAACTCAGAAAGATTTGAATCTACGACAGAGAAGATGGCTTGAATTGTTAAAAGACTACAAACTTGTGATTGATTATCATCCGGGAAAAGCTAATGTTGTTGTTGATGCCTTGAGTCAAAAATCGCTATTTTCTTTGTGTGCGATGAATACTCATTTGGTTCTATCCGGTGATGGTTCAGTTTTAGCTGAATTAAAAGCAAGACCTATGTTTTTGCAGCAGATTGTCGAAGCTCAGAAGATTGATAATGAGATTTTAGCTAAAAGAGCTCAGTGTGATGTAAAGTCTGAATCAGAATTCAGAGTTGATAAAGATAATTGTTTGAGATGATTTTGAGTGAAGCTCACAATAGTCAGTTATCTGTGCATCCGGGTAGTACAAAACTGTATAATGATCTGAAACAACATTATTGGTGGTCCGCAATGAAAAGATATACTTCTGACTTTGTTTCAAAATGTTTGATATGTAAGCAAGTTAAAGCTGAACATCTGGTGCCATCTGGTTTGTTACAACCGATTATGGTTCTGAAGTGGAAATGGGATCAAGTGACCATGGAATTTGTTTTGGGTTTGCCCCTATCTCCGAGAAAGAAAGATGCAATTTGGATTGTAGTTGACCATTTAACAAAATTAGCTCATTTCATTCTGATTCGATCTGATTACTCACTTGATAAGTTAGCTGAATTATACATTTCTGATATCGTAAGATTGCACGGTGTGCCATAATCTATTATATCAGACAGAGATCCGAGATTCACATCACGATTTTGGAAGAAATTGCAAGATGCTTTGGGTACTAAAATTCACTTTAGTACTACTTTTCATCTGCAAACGGACAGTCAATCCGAGCGAATTATTCAGATACTCAAGGATATGTTGAGATGCTGCATTCTTGAGTTTGAAGGTACGTGGGAACAATATCTACCTTTAATTAAATTCGCTTATAATAATAGTTTTCAGTCGAGCATTAAAATGACACCCTACAAAGCTTTATATGGTCGCAAATGCCGTACACCTTTGTATTGGACGAAGCTCAACAAAAATAAGATTTACGGGGCTGATTAGATAAAAGAAACTGAGCAGAAAGTTAAAGTGATTCGAGATAGTTTGAAAGCAACTTCCGATTGTCAGAAATCTTATGTGGATTTGAAAAGAAAAGGCATTGAATTTAAAATCAGTGACAAAGAGTTTTTAAAGGTATCTCCGTGGAAGAAAGTGCTTTGGTTCAGTAGAAAAGGCAAACTGAGTCCGAGGCTCATCGGGCCGTATGAGATTATCGAGTGTATTGGGTCAGCAGCTTATAGATTGTTGTTGCCACCAGAGTTAGAAAAGATACATAATGTGTTTCATGTGTCAATGCTTCGATGATACAGATCCGATCTTTCACATGTGATTCCTCCATCTGAAATAGGGATTCAGTCTTATATGACTTACGAGGAAAAGCCAATCCGTATTTTAGCTCGAGAGCTTAAAGAATTGTGAAATAAGAATATTCCGTTAGTTAAAGTGATGTGGCATCGACACGACATTGAAGAGGCCACCTGGAAGTTTGAAGATGTTATGAGACAACAATATCCAAATTTGTTAAATGGTAAGATTTTCAGGGACGAAAATCCCTAAAGGGGGAGAATTGTAACAGTCTGGTTTAGACCTTAGTCGGAATAGTGGTTTCGGGACCACATATTCGAGTCAAAAAAATATTTCAATATTATTCTCCATGTTCATGATGTGTGAATTAGCATGTGTGAAAGTTTCGTTTGAAAATTTAATCGTTTGTGTTTTTAATTTTGAAAAAAGATCTCTAATCGCGTAAAATGTAATAGTTGTGTGCTAGATGTTAAAAGTGCCTATTTGAGTTGGCTTTATAATTGGGAGGTCCTTATGTGGATATTATGCCATTCACTTTGATAATGGACATAAATGACCTTATTATATGTGTTTTTAAATGGTTTATTAAAAGGGTATTATGGTTATTAACATATTAAACATATGTTAAATAAAACATTAGACAAAATAAAGCAATTATCATCATGTTTTGCTGAAAAATCAAAGGAAAAATAAAAGATAAAAGCTTGCTAGGGTTCGGATATGGTTTGGCTTGATTAATGTATGAGTTTTGTTCAGTTTTTGATAATTTCTACGTTTTTGTAATCGTTGCTTTGTATATTATTGAACCCATACCTAAATTTCTGATTTTTGTTGATGAATTTGAAATGTATCATGGATGGATTCATGAGCTTTGTGATGTTATATGTTGAAATATGAAAGCTTGATGTTGGGTTTACATGTGTTGTCTTTGAATTTTTGATGAAATTGAGTAATTTGGGCTAAATTGCAAAATGTTATTTTGAGGGACTAAAATGTGAAATAAATGAAATGAATGGACTTGTATGAGAGCTAGGAAAATTGCAAAAAGATTATAGAGTAGACGATCAGAGTCGAAAATTCAGAGTACGAGGTAAGTTCATATGTAAAACATGATGTTATAAATATATTTTGATATTTTGATTATGCATAGATTGTATATATATTTGGTTGGATGAATACGATGATAAACCAATGGTATTTGGCACTAAGCGTGCAATTTAAATTAGCTTCGACTAATGAGGCACTAAGTGTGTGATACCGAAATGGTTTTGGTTAATTGAGATGACACTAAGTGTACGGAATTATTAAAGCTTCGGCTAACCTTTAAAGCACTAAGTGTGAGGATGTTTAAAGCATTGGTGATCTTTGGAAAGTCTTAAAATATCCGAATAAGAGGTGAGTATGAAAACGAATGAATACGGGAATGTTCAGGTAAGTATAATATCTATGTGGTAGATGGTAAAATGCATAAAAAAAAATTTATTGAATTGGTATAAACATATGTTTGGTGTTGGCATGGACTTGATGGATGAATTAAGAATTTATAAATACTTATGTGTTGATGTTTCATATTTTATATACGGTAGATGTTTTTGGTAGAGCTTACTAAGCTTTTGAAAGTTTACTTTGTGTGTGTTTGCATTGTTTTTAGATATCAAAGCTACTGTGAGCTCGGGGATCGTCAAGGATCGTCACCACACTCTCGAATCTCATTTTGGTATTTTTGAAAATGTATATTTTAAAGTATGGCATGTATAGAATTTTAAAGTATGGCATGTATAGACTAGTAGTTGTGGGATTTATGTTTTGTGACGTATATATTTAGCCATGTGATTTGGCTAGCTTATGTTTGAAACTATAGTTTGATAATAGTATATGATATGTGTTGATAATATGCAATTGTGGTATGTTTTATTTGGTTAATAGAAATGGTATATGTTGGTAAGTTTTGGAAAGTTTTAGTATGAGATTGAATGATGTATGGAAAGAAATGTTTTGATATGATCTTACCTTATGTTTGGTACGTATTGGTAAGGTTCATGATTATGTAAATGGTTGACAATGTTATAGTATAAATGATGTGTGTTTTGGCATAAAAATTGGCTGTATTGGTTGTGCATAAAGGCTTGTTTCTTTGGTTGTAGGTTGACCCAAACTGGGGTTGCAATTTGGCTATTCGAATGGCCTTTTTTTGTCCACACGGGCAGAGACACAGGTGTGTGTCTCAGCCGTGTGTCACACACGGCTATGTTGCACGACTGTGTGTCCCCTAAGGTACCCTACAATTGTAAGTCAGGCTCAAGCACGGCCAAGGCTGGCCTAAGTTTGGCTCGACCACAGCCAAGACTCACGAGCGTGTCTTGTAGCCGTGTGGTCAAGTTAGTATGTATGCCCTGTTTCACCACGGCCTGTTCAGACGGGGCGTATGACCTTTTAAAAGTTGAAAATTTTTCTAAGTTCTATAACTTCCTGATGTTATCGAATTAGTCATGAATATATGATTTAGACCTCGTATGATTGTTTAAAGTTTGTGTTAAATATGTATGATCTATATTTTATTGAGTAGAGATGATTTTTGTTCTGTGGTTGTTCGGATATGAGTTGTGAGTCCGGTAATGCCACTTAACCTATTCCTATGACGGTTACGGGTTTGGGGTGTTACACATTCAATAAGAACTTAAATCGAGCATACAAAACCTTACTCATGCATTCGGGATAAATCTGATAACATATAAAAGTTTTGGAAACTTATAAAAATTTTCAACTGTTAATAGGTCACATGCCCGTGTGAACAGGCCGTGTGCCTCACACGGCCGTGAGTCTAAGCCGTGGCAAAATAGGGCATACATACTGACTTATCCATACGGCCACAAGACACACCCGTGTGCCAGCCCGTGTGCCACACATGACCAGTAGACACGCCCATGTGTCTAGGCCTTGTCAAAATTGGAAGGTATATTGACTTTAATTCATAGGGTACCCCAGGGGACACACGACCGTGTAACATGACTGTGTGTCATACACGGCAGAGACGCACGCTCGTGTCTCTGCCTGTGTGGACAAAAATAGGCCATTTGAATAGCCAATTTGCCACCCCAATTTGGGTCAACCTACAAGCATCAAACCAAACATATATGCACAACCATTTCAGCTAATATCTATACCAAAACATACATTAATCATGCCTTTACATTATCAATGTATTTAAAATTAACCCTTTTATTCACCAAGTCATTCAATTCAATCCACAAACATATATTTAGGGCATTTTATAAACTAGCCCTCACATTTTCACATTTTGACACTTTAGTCTCTAATTCACAAAATCACAAAATACACATAATTTCTTTACACACATGCCTAGCCGAATATTCATAGTGTTCATTTAAGCCCCCACATTTCATTTATTTCACATTTTAGTCCTCAAATTTACAAATTTCACAATTTAGCCCTATTTACTCAAAATCATCAAAAGTCCAAAAACAAAAGATATTAACCCAACATTAAGGTTTCATGTTTCATCACTTATCATCATAAAGCTAATGAGTTCATCCATGGAACATTTCAAATTCATCATCAAAACTGCAAATTTTGGCATGGGTTTGATAGTATACGAAGCAATGATTACAAAAACATAGAAATTATCCAAAATCAAAGCAAAAATATACCTAAATCAAAGCTTGCAAGTGCCAAACCCTAACTTAGCCCTATTGTTTCTTTTCCTTTGTATTTTTCGGCAAAGATGAATGAAAATGCACCATATTTTAAGCTTTTGTTTTATTTAATTAACAAATTAACTAAATGCCAATTTTGCCCTTTATTACAAAACCATTTATTCACCTAACATATGACCTTTATGTCATTTAATTCATTCCATTGTCAAATAACATAATAAGGACCTCATACTTAAAAAGCCATGTCAATTTGGTGCTTCTAACAAATAGCAAACAACTTTTACCTTTTAGCGATTAGATCCTTTTTCAAAATTGAGCACACAAACAGTTAAATTTTCATACGAAACTTTCACACATGCTCATTCACATATCATAAACACGAAAAATAATATTTAAATATTTTTCTGACTCAGATATGTGGTCCCAAAACCACTATTCCTACTAGGATCTAAATCAGACTGTTAAAATTCTCCCCCTTAGGGATTTTCATCCCCGAAAATCTTACCATTGAATAGATTTGAATATTTCTATCTCACAGCATCTTTAGGCTCCCACATGGCCACTTCAATATCATGTCTATGCCATATCACTTTTACGAATGAAATTTTCTTATTTTGCAGTTCTTCAACCTCGCGAGGTAAGAGACAGATCGGCTTTTCTTCGTAAGTCATATCTGTAATACCCCTAACCCACAACTGACACCAGATTAGGGTTACGAGGCATTACCAGACAAACAAAACATTTCGGACCAATTCAAAATCACAGATATCATATATTATTAATACAAAAGCATTCATAGCCAATTTATTCATCAATATGGTCTACAAGACCTAAAACATACATTTAAGGAAAGATCGAAACTAAACCGAACCTATTCAAAATTTTCAGAACTAAACCAATTCTTTCAAACTGTTAAAGTCACACGCCCGTGTGACTAAGCTGTGTGTCATACACAGGCACTAAACACTCCCATTTGAACCAACCGTGCCAAAAATATGTCCTATATTGACTTTTTCACACGGCCAATAGGCACGCCCGTGTACTATGGCCGTGTGATACTTAGCTAGCTACTGACTTTGGCCCACGGCCATATGGCACGCCTATGTGTCAATACCATGTGGTTCTTAGGAGAATACTGCTTTTCTTACACGGCCACAAGGCACGCCGGTGTCCCCTGACCGTGTGGCACCAAGCTGGCTTAGTTTAAGCCAAATTTGCCACCCCTTTTTGGGTCCAATCCTACAAGCAATAATATACAACATTCATACCAAAATTTCCAACCAATTTCATGCTCAAAACATACTTCATTATAACAAAAACATATTAGCTCATAAAACACTACAACCATACATCATTTAGCACCATCAACCAAATACCAAAACTATACACAACTAATCATTGTTAGCCAACTCCCATGGCATAATATATACACATCAAAACTTATATACATATACCTTCTAGCCTATAAATGCCATACGTTAAAATATTTACACTTTAAAAAGTACCAAAATGAGATCGATAGTGTGGTGATGATCCTTGACTATCCCCGAGCCTTCAGTAGCTACAATAACTGTAAAACAGACAGTAAACACACAGAGTAAGCTACAAAGAGCTTAGTAAGCCAAATACAATTGGTCTAACTACTAAAGCATATAAGTACAATTCAACCATATAGATTCATAACAATTTCATAGAATAATTCATAAACTTAACCATGCTCCTTTGTTTGCATATATGTCATGCTTCGTTTCCATACATATTTCACAGAGACAAAATTTTTCATATTCAGAAATTTAGTATGATACAAATGTACCTACATAGGTTATACATTTCATATACTCAATCTCAGATTTCATATGCTATCATCAGACGGGTTAGAAATGATTACAGATGCTCATAAACAAGTACAATGCCGACGTCCTGACGTGGTCTTACATGTAATTCAATAACGATGCCTCTGTCCCAGACAGGGTCTTACATGAAATTAGATACGATGCCGATGTCCCAGACATGGTCTTATACGTAAATCTCAATAGAGGCCTGTGTCCTAGACATGGTCTTACACGATGTCTCATACAGATGTCAACTTTTCTTAGAAACATACAGAGCTTTTCAGATACTAACATATTATCATACTTTACTCCAATATATTTATTCGACACTCAAGGCCATCCAATACAAATTACAGTTTATATGTGAAAAATTTATTTCAATTAACACATAATTGTAATTTGACTTCGTACGGATTTCGGATAAAACGAGTCGTCTATTCAACTATTTTGGACTTCCCTCGATCTAAGTCTGATTTTCTTTATTCTTGATCTAATACAATACAAATTCAACCATTCAATCATTCATTTCATTCAATATAATCCGTATACACATATTTAGGGCACTTTGCATTTTAGCCCTTACATTTTCACACTTTGACAATTTAGTCCATTTTTCACAAAATTACAGATATGCAAAATTCACCAAGACTATAGCTTGGCCGAATATACATGGCTTCCATACCAGCCCAAATAACATATTTAATTAGCAATTTAGTCATTCAAAACCTCATTTTCGCAATTTAGCTCAATTAGCTCTATTTCATCAAAATTCAAAGACAAAGCTTAATAATCTCACACATATCTTTCATAATCGATATAAAAACATCACAAAGCTCATATAATCATCAATGGCACACTTCATAAATAGAAATTCAGACATGGGTTTTGAAGAACACGAAGCAACGATCACAGAAACGTAGAAATATAAAAAACAGACGAAAATTCATACATTAATCAAGATTAAGCTAGCCGAATATCAAAACCCCAATTTGATTCTTTTTCTTGCTTCAATCGGCCAAGAGAATGTAAAAAATGAATACCATTTTATGTTATAATTATTTAACATATGTTTAATTTACAATTGACCAAAATACCCTTTAGTTATAATTCATTAAAGCTTACCTAACATGTCCATAATTGTCCACCATTAACATAAGTAGTAAATTTGACATGCAAGGACCCATATTTTAAAAGGCAAGCTAATTAGGTGCTTTAACATTTAGCCTTCAACTTTTACATTTTACGTGATTTAATCCTTTTTCATAATTAAACATAGAAACAGACAAATTTAATCAAAGAAATTTCACAGATGTAAATTCACATATCACAGACACAGAAAATACTATTAAAATAATTTTTAGACTCGGATTTGTGGACCCAAAACCACTATTTCGACTAGGGTCAAAACCAAACTGTTACAATTCTTCCCCCATAGGGATTTTTGTCCCCGAAAATCTTACCATTAAATAGATTCGGATATTACTATTTCATTGCATCCTCGGGCTCCCACATAGCCTCTTCTATATAGTGACGATACCACATCACTTTAACTAAAGGAATTTTCTTGTTTTGCAACTCTTTAACCTCACGAGCTAAAATATAGATCGATTTTTCTTCGTAAGTCATATCAGACTGAATTTCGATCTCACGGGGATATCACATAGAACGGATCAGATCTGTACCGTCGAAGCATCTATACGTGAAATACATTATGTATCTTTTCTAACTCAGATGGTAGCTTCAATCTATAAGCAACTGGTCCAACTCGCTCGATGATTTCATACGGTCCAATGAACCTCAGACTCAACTTCCCATTTTTGCCAAATCGGAACAGTTTCTTCAATAGAGATACTTTCAGAAACACTATATCACCGATCTCAAATTCAATATCTTTTCATTTTAAATCCGCATAGGATTTTTGACGATCAGAGGCAGTTTTCAAACTATCTCAGATTACTTTCACTTTTGTTCTATTTCTTTTATCAAATCAATACCATAAATCTTATTCTCACTGAGCTCAAACCAGTATAACGGAGTTCTACACTTTCTACCATATAAGGCTTCGTAAGGTGCCTTATTGATGCTCAATTGAAAGCTATTATTATAAGCAAATTCAATCAAGGGTAGATACTGTTCCCATGTACCTTCAAACTCAAGAATGCAACATCTCATCATATCCTCAAGTATCTGAATAATCCATTCTGATTGACCATCTGTTTGAGGATGAAAAGTGGTGCTAAAATGCAATTTAATACCTAGAGCATCTTGTAATTTCTTCCAGAATTGCATTGTAAATCTTGGGTCTCTATCAGATATTATTGACAATGGCACACCATGTAATATCACAATATTAGAAATATACAACTCAGCTAGCTTATCCAGCGAATAATCAAACCGAATCAAAATAAAATGAGCTGATTTCGTTAAACGATCAATTACAACCCAAATTGCGTTGTTCTTTTTTAGAGATAGAGACAAACCCGAAACAAAATCCATGGTCACTCGATCCCATTTCCACTCCAGAATCATAATCAATTGTAATAACACAAATGGCACCTGATGATCTACTTTAACTTGCTAACAGATTAAACATCTCGAAACAAAGTTAGAAATATCTCTTTTCATTCTCGTACCTCATTCTGAAAGCAGTTTTTGGAATGTCAGAGTCCCTTAGCCGCAATTGATAGTAACCCGATCTCAGATCTATCTTTGAAAACACAGCAGCACCTTTCAACTGATCGAATAAATCATCAATTCTAGGCAGAGGGTATTTGTTCTTTACAGTCACTTTATTAAGCTGTCTATAATCAATACACATTCTCATTGTGCCATCTCTCTATTTCACAAACAGAACAGGAGCACCCCAAGGTGAGAAACTCGGTCTAGCAAATCCTCGATCGGTGAATTCTTGCAACTGAGATTTTGATTCCTTTAACTCGATCGGAGCAATTCTATACAGAGCTATTGAAATAGGAGTAGTACTAGGTACTAATTCAATGCCAAACTCAACTTCTCGAATCAGAGGCAAACCAGGTAGTTCTTCAGGAAACACATCAGAGAAGTCACAAACAACATGCACTGATTCAACTTTCTTATCATTCACTTTTGAATCTAACACATAAGCTAAGTAAGCTTCACAACCTTTCTTCACATATTTTCGTATTTTCATTGCAGATACCACAGCTGATAGTCCATTCAGATCATTAGACTCAATTTGAATTACTTCATCATTCTTACATCTTAAATCAATGACTTTTCATTTGCAATTCACAATAGCATCATGCAAAGTTAACCAATCCATTCCCAGAATTATGTCAAATTCATCGAAAGGTAAAAGTATTAGATCAGCAGGAAAATAGATATCTCAAATCATTAATGGGGAATTCTTGCAAACTTTATCAACTAAGACATTTTTGCCTAAGGGGTTCGATACTCTAATTACAAATTCAGTAGACTCTACAGACAAAGTCTTACTATGCACTAAATTCATACAAATATAAGAATGCGTTGATCCATGGTCTATCAATGCAATCACAGAAGTATCATAGAGAGTAAAAGTACCAGTAATCACGTTTGGAGATGAGGCTTTCTCACGAGCTTGGATAGCATAGGCTCTGGCAGGTGCTCTGGCCTCGAATCTAACAGCAGTATCCCTAGTAGCTCTTTGACCACTACTTGCATTTCTAGAAGGTCTACCTCTAGCTAAGGTGTTACTTAGTTTTATATTCTTTACATTCTCTTGCTCAACAGGTTTAGAACAATCTCTTACAAAATGGTCTAGAGATCCACATTGAAAATAGGCTCGGTCATTCAATCTACAATTTCCCAGATGTCTTTTATCACAGTGTTTACATTCAAGTCTCTCAAATCGGACATTCCTGACACTTGCAACAGAAGTAGCAAGAGTTCTGAAATTAGAATGTGATCTAGCTCGATCTCAATTCAAATGCCCTAAATCAGCCTTTGAACGGCTATAATCATCTTAGATGTAACACCCTAAACCCGGCCTGGAAGTTTGGCTCGAATCTGGCGTGTCACATTGAAGTGTTTTTCGGAAACCATGTTTCCATTAAAAACCCTTCTTAGTAATTACAAACTTGTACCCTTTTTAAACCTTGTTAGAAAACCTCAGCTGAATATCATTCTTAACAACTTTGTAAAAAAATCCTGGCAGTGGCGGACACTTAATTTAAAAACAATTGCAGTTACGTGATGTTTTGAACAACAGTAGTTGCTTTGGAAAACCATGTTCTAATACTAGCAATTATAAGAACAATAAATAAAATTCCAAATTTGAAATCCAGAAAATTACAACGGCTTTACAACAACCCACATAAAAACATTTAAAAGCAATAATCAAAACTATAACATAAATAATGTGTGTGGCTTCTTCCGAGCCCCTCGTAGCCCCGATCCGTCTAAGGCTGGAAATTACCTGAAAGGTTAATAAACGGGGTGAGTTTACGAAAACTCAATGTGAAATCCCCAACTATAAAAAGGAACAGTTAGTCATATAAAAGAATTAAACGTCTGGCCCCAGCCTTATAGTTTCAGTACCAATTGGGCCTTAGCCCATTCTAACAGACAGTACCAGATGGGCTTTAACCCATTACAGAATAAGAAACATTATCAGAACTAGAATCAGAATCAAAATCAGAATTAGGTGACAGAATCAGAATCAGTATCAGGTAACAGAATCAAAATCAGAATCAGTATCAGGTAACAGAATCAAAATCAGAATGTGAATGCAATCCCAACCCAGCCTATAACCAATCGCTACACTCCACCCGTACCAGCCCTACACTCCATGTGGGGAATAGCTCAACCCACCCAGACCTACACTCCACAGTTGCAGCATTGCTGCTCAGATATCAGTAAGTTGAGGCAAAGCCTCCAGTACGTGGACAAGCCACTTTCAGTACTTCCTCCATCAGTATAACCCATAACCCATGCAACAGATATAAATGTCATGCCATACAACATACAGAATCAGAATATCTGCCCATATTTGAATCAAACAGTCACAGTCAAGTCATTCATATCACCAACATATATTCACAATCAAATTCGTCAACCACACAGTCCAAGTCAGTCACTTGGCCACAAGGGCAAAATAGTCATTTAACACCTTAGGGGCAAAATGGTAATTTTACCCCACAAGGGTATCTCGGTAATTCTACCCTACAGGGGTATTTCGGTATTTCTACCCTACAAGGGTATCTCGGTCATTCTACCCTACAGGGGTATTTCGGTAATTCTACCCTACAGGGGTATTTCGGTTATTCTACCCTACAGGGGTATTTCGGTAATTACACAAAGCAGGGGTATTTTGGTAATTTTACAAACCAATGGTATTTTGGTAATTTTGTAAACCAAGGGTATTTCAATAATTTTTTACATTGAGGGTAAAATGGTAATTCTGTAAATCGAGGGTAAGACGGTAATTCTGTAAATCGAGGGTAAAATAGTAATTCTATAAATCGAGGGTAAAACGGTAATTTTGTAAATCGAGGGTAAAAATAGTAATTCTATAAATCGAGGGTAAAACGGTAATTCTGTAAATCGAGGGTAAAAATAGTAATTCTATAAATCGAGGGTAAAACGATAATTGGGTAATTTTACAAATCAAGGGTATTTTAGTAATTTTGCAAACTGAGGGTATTTCTGTAATTTTACAAATCGAGGATATTTGGGTAATTTTATAAATCGGGGGTACTTTGGTAATTTTACAAGTTGAGGGTATTTCAGTAATTTGGTAAACTAAAGTATTCTAAACAGGGATAACAATACGAATGGGCCTAAAGCCCTTCTCGGCCCAAATGGGCCCACACGGTCGTGTGGCCCTTTTTAGCCAAATCTAGCCACAGATATGAGATTCACCTAGCCTAGTCCAATATTTACTACACAATCAAACAACTTATCCAATTGGGCCCGTAGGCCCATTGGGCCTACATGGCCCCTTTCGGCCCATCGCGGCCCGAAGTAGCCATCCTACAGCTAGAGTAGTAAGAAATACACACCTGATAGGAGGCTGGAGTTAATCCGTGCTCCGATCACTCTTAGCCGACGCCCAACCCAAACGAGCACGCCATACAGCGAAAGGGATCAGCCAAGAAAGGTACATTACTCTCCTCATGGTTCTCTCTATTTAAAGCCAACTTCACATCCACTCTTATGTTAGCTTCCCGATGTGGGATCCCTCCATTATCAGAGTTTAAATTCAACACCAACTCTTGCCAACCCTTGTTAGCAAAATAAATGCTCTTCGCTTGCCATGAGTTTCGAACCCTGGACCTCCTTGCCTCCTCTATAACGCAACCTTCCTGCCTCTTATGTGGCGCTACTTTGCCACTAGAACACAAGGCTTTTTGTGTCACAATTTCTCCAACAATATTCTTAAGGCCTACCTACTACACCCAGGGTTTGATTCACCTTAAACCAAATTTTTTTTGCTAGAGTCCAGGTTTAAACCCAGGACTTCTCCAACACTTCTCAACACACTTAACCACTAAAACAAGCCTTCATTAGCGAAATTTACACGCACAACAAAATATTATAAGCTACCTTCAACCGCTCCAATGCTCAAGGCCCAAAACTTCTAGGCCCAAATTCAGGGTGTTACATCAGAATTTCTTTGACACAACTAAAATGATCTACTCGAAGATCTCTTTCAAATATCTCTAGCTTCAGAATCAGCTTTTCTTTTCTCTTTACATAATTCTTCAGCTTTACATGTAACAGCCCAATTTTAACCCTATTTGGAGCGGTGGTTTCGGGACCCCGAATCTGAGTCAAAATAATATTTAAATATTATTTTCTATGATTAAAATGTGTGAAGTTGCTTTTGTGAAAGTATCGTTTAAAAATTTTTGATGTTTGGAGGTCGATTGATGAAAAAGGGTTTAATCGCGTAAAATAAAAATTTAAGGGTTAATGTATAAGGGCCAAATTATGAATGTTTTTATACTATGGAATATTAAGGTTGCAATTTAGCCATAATTAGGAATTAGTGGCTGGGAAAAATGCATGAAATAGTAACTTGAATTGATTATTATATATTATGCCATTATGATATATTTTAATATATATTAATATATTATATTTGATAAAAGATGAAAGTGTTCATCCTTTTATTCTCATTTGGCCGAAACTAAGAGAAAGAAAAAGAAAGTCTAAGCTTTGGTATTTTCGGTCCTTGCAAATTCAATTAGGTAAGCGATTTGAGTTTGGTTTTTATTAATTTTTACGTTTTTGAAATCGTTGCTATGAATATTATAAAGCCCATGCTTGAAATTTTGAAATTGATTATGTATTCATGAAGTGTCATTGTTAATAGTTTGATGAAATTTATGTTTGATGTTAAAAATAAGATAAATGTGTTAGATTAACATTTTTGGTATTGAATATTTTTTTGGTAATTTTGAGCATTTAGGGTTAAATTTTGAAAATATTAAATTGAAGGATTAGATTGTGAAATTAGTGAAATGGGAGGACTTATATAAGCCTAGTGAACATTCGGCCTTAGCATTGTACATGCAAATTCTTTATATTTTGTATTTTGTAAAAATTGGATTAAATTGTAAAAGTGCATAATGTTAGGGGTGATTTGGTAAATTGCTCAATTATGTGTATTTGGATTTAAATGAATAAAGTTTTATTTGAATGAGCTTAATTTGGAACTTTTTAGATCAAGAACCAAAAAGATCGGACGTGGATCGGGGAAAATCAAAAATCGTTGAGTAGTCAAACTCAACTGTCCGTCGATATCCGAGGTAAGTTATTAAGCAAATTTTTGTGTTGTTGATATAAATTTAAATCAAATTAAGTAGAAGAGCTGAATTGAATTACATGAAAGATTGATGTTGCCGAATTTAAAAGAAATTGATGAACTTAAATTGGCGTGTATTGAGTAATAGAATTTAGGCACTAAGTGTGCAAGTGTAAACGATTACGGATGTGAATCTTGCACTAAGTGTGCGAATGTGGTTATTGAGCACTAAGTGTGCGAGTTTAAATATTAAGCACTAAGTGTGCAAATTGTTTATATATTTTCCGAGTAAACATTGGCACTAGGTGTGAGATTTATTTGAGTAGTTCAGAAATGGTTGAATGAATTAAAGCTTCAAATTTCTTGTTGAATAACTATGATGTATAGCTCAAGTTTGTGCAGGTGAGCATCGATTCTATGTGATGAGTATTATAAATTGAAAGTATGTATAAAGATAGATTGGATTTAATGGCTTTGTGATCGAATATATTAATGTTATTCGATGATGAATGTTGAATGCATTGATTTTTTTTGTGTTTGTGAGTAATGTAGTATATTATGGTTGAGCAGATGCATATTGGGCATATGATTAATAAATTATTTTGAATGTGGTAAGATATTGATTAATTGATCTAGTAGCATGACTTAGTTAGATAATACTAGCCTATTAAATTTAATTTGGAGTTGTTGAAGCTTATAACTTACTAAGCTATGGTAGCTTACTTTGGATGTGTTTTTCTTGTCTCTATTTTATAGATTTTGGAAATCGTTACGTGCTCGGGAATCGTTAGTAAAGTCATCCACACTATCTTCAATATTTTGGTACTTTTAAAAGTTGGTTCGGTACTTATGGCATGTATAAGCTAATAACTCTTTTGGAGATGTTTAAATTTCATATATGTTTAATGGTTAAGTCATGCGAAAATGACTTAATTTACATGTTAAAGTTTGGTTATATTTGGTTGTGGTTTGAGTTTGCCTTTATTTGTGATGTCTAAATTATGTGCATTTGTTTATAGTAATGATCAATATGGTATGTATATGTTGTGGTAAGTGAGTTGTTTTATATGTTATTGGTTTATAATCGAAAATTTTACTTATAATTTGGTCAATTGTGGGTTGGATATTGATATTCGGTGTTAATGGCAAGCATGAATATGTTTTAAGCTTAGTGATTGGTATTTATATTTGGATTATTACCTACATGATTTTGCTATGTATATTGAATATATATATGGTTTTATATAGATGTTCAAAATGATTGAAATGGACATGGTTATTTTACTTAAACATTGATGACAAATGATGCACATTTGGTCTTGTTATAATCTTATTTCATGCGCATAAATTTTTGTTAAGTACTTATATATATACCTTATTTTGTTGAGTAAATATCAAGCATTGATGGCATTTGGTTTAACCTATTATTATTATTTTTTTTGTTGAATTCATAAAATGGTGAATTGACCTTGTTAGTAAGTATAAATAAATGAGTTGTTAAGTTTATATTTAAATTTGGCTTGGCAACATATTATTATACAGTTATAATTTACTATATGAATGTTCAAAGGTTGTTGTGATCGTTAGGTAATACCTCATAACCCCTCTAGCGGCAGAATCGGGTTAGGGGGTGTTACATTTAATTGGTATCAGAGCTACGGTTTAGCCGATTCTCGGACTAATGTAGCATGCTTAAGTCTAGCTATACATGCCATAAATTATACTGCGATAGTGTGATGACTCCTAACACTTGAAATGTGTTTTTCATATAGTAAATGGATCCTGATCCCGATCGAGCCGTAGCGGATGATGTCGAGAGTGTAGCGCCTGCTCCCGCGCAAGGGACAGTGCTAATTGATTCTCAGCTGAATGCAAGTAACCATGATGACCGGGCTAAACAAGCCTTTTATAATGTGATGAACGAGTGGTTTACTCAATATATTCAGACAAATCCGGCTGTTCAACAACCCCTGAATCCGAATAACCCACCTCCTGTAACACCCCGAACCCGAGACCGACACTGGAGTCGAACACGAGGTGTTAACAGACTTTAAACCCCTTATAAAAATATTTCCTAGACACTGCCAATCTGCGTACTAGTCGCTTTAAAAATCATATCTTGAGTTTCACAACTCGAAAATCAGTTTCGTGATTTTTCCCTGAAACTAGACTCATATGCCCATCTACATATTTTTTTCTAAAATTTTTGGTTTTGGCCAATTAGTACAGTTTATTAGTCAAAGTCTCCCATGTTACAGGGATCGACTACCCTGACCTTTGCGTATTACGACTTGGATATCTCCTTGTACAGGGCTCCAATACTGATGCCGTTTGTTTCTATAGAAACTAGACTCATAGTGGAATCTATCCATATATGGTATGACTCCTAATTATCTCTGGTTAATTTGTAATGAATTTCCAAAGTCGGAACAGGAAATCCAGAAACCGTTCTGGCCCTGTCTCACGAGAACCTGAATATCTCTTAACATACTATCCGTATGATTGTTTCGTTACTTTCATATGAAAGTAGATTCATCAAGGTTTGTTTACATAATTTATTCACTATTTAATTCCCTTCCTACTATTTTTAGTGATTTTCCAAATCTACATCACTGCTGCTGTCAGCATCTGCCTTTAAGGTAGACTTTACCTATTTCATGGTTTCCATGATTCAACTAGCCCTTTTTGCATAAATAGCACAATTTATGAAAGTGATTAACCATCCCCATGGCCAATCCTTGTCAAGCATATCCACACCAAATGATTATAACAATATACTCAAACACATATAAGCCATTTTCGCATGGCTATCCAAAATTTATACAAGTCCAAAGGGTCCACGACCCACAACAAACGGGTAGTCCTATACATGCCATTTCGAAGTTCAACCAAAATTGTACCAAAAGGGGGCTTTGATAGTGTGGGTGACTTTGACCTCAAGATCCCGAGTCCGATAGCTGGAGAACCAAATCTATAAAACAGAGGAGCAATGAAACGGAGTAAGCAATTTATGCTTAGTAAGTTTTGAGCAAGGAATTCCAGCACAACAAAAGTATAGCATTCATATAGCTAAACGGATAATTTCATATGCACAAATTTACGATATCGTACTTGCTTCACATTATCAACCCTTATGTACATACACAAAAGATCAACTCAGCCAAAGGCCGGTAGCTCGTTTATCAACTGAGCGAATACTTATTTGTAAGGGCTCAACTAAATTCAAGCACATACGAAACATACCTCAATGTTGGGATGTTTCGAGAGTATTAACTGGAATTTTACAGCAAGTTCATTCATTCCCAAATCACGTACCTTCGGAATTTAACCGGATATAGCTCCTCGTTCAAATGCCTTCGGGACATAGCCCGGTTATAGTAATTCGCACAAATGCCTTCGGGACTTAACCCGGATTTAGTAACTCGCACAAATGCCTTCGGGACTTAACCTGGATTTAGTAACTCGCACAAATGCCTTCGGATCTTAGTCCGGATATGGTCACTTAGCACAAAGCCTTCGGGACTTAGCCCGGACATCACTCAAATAACCATGCACATTTAATCATAAATCATGGCACATTCGTATTTCATTTTCGTTAACAAAACTCAAACACAAGACACTTATCATTCTTGCAATTTCGGCTCAATAGCCACACACACAAAGAGCATGATTTTGATTTGCTTAAAACATGATCTAATCAAATCTTAATTTAAGCTCTCTTACTCAAGAACTTACCTCGGGTGTTGTCGAACGATTCCGATAGCTATTCGACCACTTTTTCCTTCCCTTTATCAGATTTAGTTCCCCTTTGCTCTTGAGCTTAATTAAACAAATAAATTGATTTAATCATTTGAGCATCGAAAAGAGGAACACAAGGCACTTAGCCCATATTTATACATTAGACATTAAAGTCACATATGTACGGAATCATGAATCAAACTCAACATTTTTGCTAATTTTTCCCCCTTGGCCGAATATGCATGTCTATTTTGGGGCCGATTTCAACACTTAATACATTCTACAAGTATGGTCACTTGTATTGACTAAACACCCTTTTGTTTCAAGTTCAAAACTTGGCTAATACACACATATACACACTAGTAAAGCATCCTCTCCCTTTCCATCAATTTAACACATGCATTGCTCATTAACATGCAAAAGTTATATTCGACCTTAGCACACAACTTGCTAGCCGATTCTTCTCCATTTAGCAACCAATGCACATATGTGCTCACTCAAAAATGCTAAAAAGAAGGTTCAAGAATCATCAAGCCACCATCACATGCATCATTAACAAGCTTCATATTTAGCATGCAATGGCATTAACACAAACTCCACCTAGGCCAAATCTTAACTCATCCTCATGCCTCATCACCACAACATCAAACATCAACCAAGAATGATGCATCCATGGCCGAGTGTCATTTCCATCACATAGCAAGATTTAGACCATGGGCTAGGTAGAACTCAAGCTAACAACTAAAACATGCATGCATCTCATGGAACATCATCAAACATACCTTAGCCTAGCTACATGCATGGCCGAACCTCTTCAACCTTTCTTCTTCCTTCCTCCTTAAAATTTTTGGCCAAGGATGAACCAAAGGATGAGCATTTTTTTTCTTTGTTTTTTTTTCTAGTTTCGGCTAAATGAAGATGAGAAAGGATGAACAAAAATTTTCTCCTTTCTTTTCTTTAGCTCACGGCAATGGGGGGGAAAAACTACACACATTTTTTTTTTGTATTCATCATACTCCTTTCATTATTTTATGCCCATGCCCCTTATTTTATTTTTTTCCTACATACCTCACTAGGCCAACATGTTCCCAACATGTTTCCACCCATAGCATGGCCAACCACTAGTTCAAATTTTGGGTAATTTGACATGCAAACCCATCATTTTCACAACATGCATTAATAGACCATTTTAAATTAGCCTATCATATTTTCACCATGTCTCATATCAATCCCTATTTAATAATTTCTCATGCAATTGGCAAAATTGGAGAATGAAACTTCCACATACTCATGTACTCACATAATAAGCATAGAATATGGAAATCAATTATTTTTATGACTCGGTTTTGTGGTCCCGAAACCACTTCCCGACTAGGGTCAATTTTGGGCTGTCACACCTCCGATACCTGTGGTATCTCCGACTATTGATCCTGTGAGATTAAATAAGCCCCCTGTTGATAAAATTCAAAAATACGGGGCCCAAGAATTTAGGGCCACAGATGATGACGACGCTGAGAAGGCTGAATTTTGGCTCGATAACACTATCCGAGTATTTGAAGAACTATCATGTACTTCTGATGAGTGTCTAAAATGTGCCATGTCTTTGTTACGCGATTTTGCCTATCATTGGTGGAATACTTTAGTTTCAATTGTGCCGAAAGAGCGGGTCACTTGGGAATTCTTTCAGGCTGAATTTTGTAAGAAATATATCAGTCAAAGATTTATAGATCAGAAATGTAAAGAGTTTCTCGAGCTTAAACAAGGTCGCATGACTGTCACTGAATATGAATGAAAATTTGTGAGACTGAATCGATATGCCCGAGAGTGCGTTTCGACTGAAGCTGCTATGTGCAAAAGATTTGAAGAAGGGCTGAATGAAGACATAAAATTTCTTGTTGGCATACTTGAAATTAAAGAGTTCGTAATACTTGCAGAACGAGCTTGCAAAGCTGAAGAGCTTGGAAAAGGGAAAAGAAAAGCTGAGTTCGAAGCTAGAGATTTTCGCAAAAGATCAACGAGTAAAACTTTTCAGTCGGTGTCAAAGAAGTTCCGAGATGATAGCAACCGATCTAAGACTACTGCCGGACTTTCTATACGAGATCGACCACCAGTGAGTTCACAAGCCACCTCGATTGCCAGTGTTGGTAATACTCGATCGAATAAACCCGAGTGTCAGCAATGTGGAAGACGTCATGTGGGTGAATGTTGGGGCAAATACAATAATAGAGTCTGTTATAGATGTGGTTCACGAGATCATTTCATTCAGGATTGCCCGAAGCCAGCTGAGAAAGATAATGTTCAGAGTGTGAGACCAAGTGGCATTGTAGCTAGGGGTAGACCACCTAGAAACATGGGAGGTAGGAGTGGTACTCAGAAAGGGGCTTCGGACACAGCAGTTCGATCCGAGACTCGTGCACCTGCCCGAGCATATGCCATTCGCGGTCGAGAAGAGGCCTCATCCCCTGATATCATTACTGGTATATTCACTCTCTATAATATTAGTGTAATTGCTTTAATTGATCCCGGTTCAACTCATTCTTATGTGTGTAAAACATTAGTATCTAGTAAGACTTTGCCTGTTGAGTCTACTGAGTTTGTGATTTGGGTATCAAACCCCCTGGGTCGATGTGTGTTAGTTGATAAAGTGTGTAAGAACTGCCCCCTTATGATACGAGATTCATGTTTCCCAGCTGATTTAATGCTATTGTCGTTTGATGAGTTTGATATAATTCTGGGAATGGATTGGTTAACAGTACATGATGCAAAAGTGAATTGTAAAAGAAAGACTATTGATTTACGGTGCCAGAATGATGAGATAATTCGAATTGAGTCTACTGATCTGAACGGTTCACCAGTAGTGATATCTTCTGTATGGGCTTGGAAGTATGTGAGAAAGGGTTGCGAAGCTTACCTTGCGTATGTGCTTGATAGTAAAGTAATTGAAAAGAAGATTGAATCTGTACCAGTGGTGTGCGAGTATCTGGATGTGTTCCCTAAAGAATTACTGGGATTGCCGCCTATTCGAGAGGTAGAGTTTGGTATTGAGTTAGTACCGGGGACGACTCCGATTTCGATTGCTCCGTACCGAATGGCACCTACTGAATTAAAAGAATTGAAAGCCCAGTTACAGGAGCTGACAGATAAAGGTTTTGCGCGACTGAGTTTCTCTCCTTGGGGTGCCCCAGTTTTATTTGTGAAAAAGAAGGATGGAACTATGAGAATGTGCATTGATTATCGGCAACTCAATAAAGTAACCATAAAGAATAAATATTCGTTGCCACGCATTGATGATTTGTTCGATTAATTAAAGGGAGCTTCGGTGTTTTCAAAAATAGATTTGAGATCAGGTTACTATCAGTTGCGAGTTAGAGATTCTGATGTGCCTAAGACTGCTTTTAGAACGAGATACGGACATTATGAGTTTTTGGTGATTCCGTTCGGACTTACTAACGCACCTGCTATTTTCATGGATTTGATGAACCGAATTTTCAAACAGTACTTAGATCGGTTTGTGGTTGTGTTTATTGATGATATATTGATCTACTCTCGTGATGAAATCGAGCATGCCGAGCACTTGAAATTGGTATTACAGACTTTCCGAGATAAACAGTTGTATGCAAAGTTCAGTAAATGTGAGTTCTGGTTATACGAGGTTAGCTTTTTGAGGCATGTGGTTTCGGCATTGGAAATACGGGTTGATCCGAATAAGATTTCAGCTATACTTGATTGGAAGCCCCCGAGAAATGTTTCAGAAGTTTGAAGTTTTCTAGGACTTGCTGGTTACTACAGGCGATTTGTAAAAGGTTTCTCGATGATTGCAACTCCGATGACAAAGCTACTTCAAAAAGATATTAGATTTGAGTGGACAGAAAGGTGTCAGAAAAGCTTCGACCAATTGAAAACTTTGTTGACTGAAGCTCCAGTGCTTGTTCAACCGGAATCGGGTAAAGAGTTCGTTATCTTTAGTGACGCATCCTTGAATGGTTTGGGTTATGTTCTAATGCAGGAAGGCAAAGTTGTAGCTTATGCCTCAAGACAGTTAAAGCCACATGAAAAGAACTATCCGACACACGATCTCGAATTGGCCGCTATAGTATTTGCTTTGAAGATATGGCGTCATTATTTGTTCGGTGAAAAATGTCATGTTTATTCTGATCATAAAAGTCTCAAATATTTGATGACTCAAAAAGATTTAAATTTGAGACAGCGACGATGGTTAGATTTGCTTAAAGATTACGAGCTTGTGATTGATTATCACTCGGGAAAAGCTAATGTGGTTGCTGATGCCCTAAGTCGAAAATCACTGTTTGCTCTGCGTACAATGAATGCAAATATGGCTCTGACTGGCAATGGTGCAATTATAGCAGAATTAAAAGCGAAACCATTATTTGTTCAATAGATTTGCGAAGCTCAAAAGGTTGATGATGACTTAATAACAAAAAGGAATCATTGTGATTCGAATACTGACTCGGAATTTCAGGTTGATGCTGAGGGATGTTTGCGGTTCAGAAACCGAATATGTGTACCAAAGGATCCTGAATTGATTCAGATGATTTGTAATGAAGCTCATATTAGTAGATTGTCTATTCATCCGGGTAGCACGAAGATGTATAATGATATGAAACAACACTACTGGTGGCACGGTATGAAAAGAGATATTTCAGACTTTGTGTCAAAATGTTTGATATGTCAGCAAGTAAAAGCCGAGCATCAGATACCATCGGGATTACTTCAGCCGATTATGATACCTGAATGGAAATGGGATCGAGTTTCGATGGATTTTGTATCTGGTTTACCATTAACACCGAGCAAGAAAGATGCAACCTGGGTTATTGTTGATAGATTGACGAAGTCGGCTCACTTTATTCCGGTCCGTACAAATTACTCGCTCGATAAGCTAGCTGAATTATACATTTTTCAGATTGTACGATTACACGGGGTACCTATTTCTATTATTTCGGATAGAGACCCGAGGTTTACATCGCGGTTTTGGAAGAAACTGCAAGATGCACTAGGTACTAAATTATTTTTAAGCACTGCTTTCCACCCCCAGACGGATGGTCAGTCTGAACGAATCATTCAAATACTCGACGATATGTTGAGATGTTGCGTTCTCGAGTTCGAGGGTACGTGGGAAAGATACTTGTCCCTGATCGAATTTGCATACAATAATAGCTTTCAGTCGAGTATCAAGATGGCACCTTATGAAGCTTTGTATGGTCGTAAATGTCGTACACCTTTGTACTGGACCGAGCTCTGTGAGAACAAGATATTCGGGGTTGATTTGGTGAAAGAGACTGAGCAGAAAGTAAAAGTGATCCGTGAAAGTTTGAAAGCAGCATCAGATTGTCAGAAATCATATGCGGATTTAAAGCGAAAAGACATAGAATTTTAGATAGGTGACCGAGTATTTTTGAAAGTCTCGCCGTGGAAGAAAATACTTAGATTTGGTCGCAGAGGCAAGTTGAGTCCGAGATTTATTGGGCCGTATGAGATTGTAAAGCGGATTGGGCCGGTTGCGTATAGATTACAGTTGCCACCTGAGTTAGAAAAGATCCACAATGTTTTTCATGTTTCGATGCTTCGACGGTATAGATCCGACCCTTCTCATGTAATTAGTCCATCCGAGATTGAGATTCAGTCCGATTTAACTTATGAAGAAAAACCGATCCGTATTCTGGCTCGCGAAGTGAAAGAGTTGAGGAATAAGAAAATCCCATTGGTGAAAGTGCTATGGCATAAGCATGGGGTTGAGGAAGCAACTTGGGAGCTTGAGGATTCAATGAAAGAACGTTATCCAAACCTATTTATCGGTAAGATTTTTGGGGACGAAAATCCCTAAGGGAGGGAGAGTTGTAACAGCCCAATTTTAACCCTATTTGGAACGATGGTTTCGGGACCCCGAATCTGAGTCAAAATAATATTTAAATATTATTTTCTATGATTAAAATGTGTGAAGTTGCTTTTGTGAAAGTATTGTTTAAAAATTTTTTGATGTTTGGAGGTCGATTGATGAAAAAGGGTTTAATCGCGTAAAATAAAAATTTAAGGGTTAATGTATAAGGGCCAAATTATGAATGTTTTTATACTATGGAATATTAAGGTTGCAATTTAGCCATAATTAGGAATTAGTGGCCGGGCAAAATGCATGAAATAGTAACTTGAATTGTTTGTTATATATTATGACATTATGATATATTTTAATATATATTAATATATTATATTTGATAAAAGATGAAAGTGTTCATCTTTTTATTCTCATTTGGCCGAAACTAAGAGAAAGAAAAAGAAAGTCTAAGCTTTGGTATTTTCGGTCCTTGCAAATTCAATTAGGTAAGCGATTTGAGTTCGGTTTTTATTAATTTTTACGTTTTTGAGATCGTTGCTATGAATATTATAAAGCCCATGCTTGAAATTTTGAAATTGATTATGTATTCATGAAGTGTCATTGTTAATAGTTTGATGAAATTTATGTTTGATGTTAAAAATAAGATAAATGTGTTAGATTAACATTTTTGGTATTGAATATTTTTTTGGTAATTTTGAGCATTTAGGGTTAAATTTTGAAAATATTAAATTGAAGGATTAGATTGTGAAATTAGTGAAATGGGAGGACTTATATAAGCCTAGTGAACATTTGGCCTTAGCATTGTACATGCAAATTCTTTATATTTTGTATTTTGTAAAAATTGGATTAAATTGTAAAAGTGCATAATGTTAGGGGTGATTTGGTAAATTGCTCAATTATGTGTATTTGGATTTAAATGAATAAAGTTTTATTTGAATGAGCTTAATTTGGAACTTTTTAGATCAAGAACCAAAAAGATCGGACGTGGATCGGGGAAAATCAAAAATCGTTGAGTAGTCAAACTCAACTGTCCGTCGATATCCGAGGTAAGTTATTAAGCAAATTTTTGTGTTGTTGATATAAATTTAAATCAAATTAAGTAGAAGAGCTGAATTGAATTACATGAAAGATTGATGTTGCCGAATTTAAAAGAAATTGATGAACTTAAATTGACGTGTATTGAGTAATAGAATTTAGGCACTAAGTGTGCAAGTGTAAACGATTACGGATGTGAATCTTGCACTAAGTGTGCGAATGTGGTTATTGAGCACTAAGTGTGCGAGTTTAAATATTAAGCACTAAGTGTGCAAATTGTTTATATATTTTCCGAGTAAACATTGGCGCTAGGTGTGAGATTTATTTGAGTAGTTCAGAAATGGTTGAATGAATTAAAGCTTCAAATTTCTTGTTGAATAACTATGATGTATAGCTCAAGTTTGTGTAGGTGAGCATCGATTCTATGTGATGAGTATTATAAATTGAAAGTATGTACAAATATAGATTGGATTTAATGGCTTTGTGATCGAATATATTAATGTTATTCGATGATGAATGTTGAATGCATTGATTTTTTTTGTGTTTGTGAGTAATGTAGTATATTATGGTTGAGCAGATGCATATTGGGCATATGATTAATAAATTATTTTGAATGTGGTAAGATATTGATTAATTGATCTAGTAGCATGACTTAGTTAGATAATACTAGCCTATTAAATTTAATTTGGAGTTGTTGAAGCTTATAACTTACTAAGCTATGGTAGCTTACTTTGGATGTGTTTTTCTTGTCTCTATTTTATAGATTTTGGAAATCGTTACGTGCTCGGGGATCATTAGTAAAGTCATCCACACTATCTTCAATATTTTGGTACTTTTAAAAGTTGGTTCGGTACTTATGGCATGTATAAGCTAATAACTCTTTTGGAGATGTTTAAATTTCATATATGTTTAATGGTTAAGTCATGCGAAAATGACTTAATTTACATGTTAAAGTTTGGTTATATTTGGTTGTGGTTTGAGTTTGCCTTTATTTGTGATGTCTAAATTATGTGCATTTGTTTATAGTAATGATCAATATGGTATGTATATGTTGTGGTAAGTGAGTTGTTTTATATGTTATTGGTTTATAATCGAAAATTTTACTTATAATTTGGTCAATTGTGGGTTGGATATTGATATTCGGTGTTAATGGCAAGCATGAATATGTTTTAAGCTTAGTGATTGGTATTTATATTTGGATTATTACCTACATGATTTTGCTATGTATATTGAATATATATATGGTTTTATATAGATGTTCAAAATGATTGAAATGGACATGGTTATTTTACTTAAACATTGATGACAAATGATGCACATTTGGTCTTGTTATAATCTTATTTCATGCGCATAAATTTTTGTTAAGTACTTATATATATACCTTATTTTGTTGAGTAAATATCTAGCATTGATGGCATTTGGTTTAACCTATTATTTTTTTTTTTTTGAATTCGTAAAATGGTGAATTGACCTTATTAGTAAGTATAAACAAATGAGTTGTTAAGTTTATATTTAAATTTGGCTTGGCAACATATTATTATACAGTTAAAATTTACTATATGAATGTTCAAAGGTTGTTGTGATCGTTAGGTAATACCTCATAACCCCTCTAGCGGCAGAATCGGGTTAGGGGGTGTTACATTACAAGCTCGCTCAACGAGCACAACCATTTCTTAAATTTCCAGAATTCCAACTAACAGATGAATATCTTCATTTAGTCCATCTTCAAACCTTTTGTACATTATTGCTTCATTCGATACACATTCCAGAGCATACTGGATCAATCTCACAAATTCATCTTCGTATTCAGTAACAGACATACGACCCTGTTTAAGCTCGAGAAACTCTTTATGTTTCTGATCAATGAATCTCTGACTGATGTATTTCTTTCGAAATTCAACTTGAAAGGAATCCCACGTAACTCGTTCACTCAGAACCACAGATATTAAAGTTTTCCACCAATGGTACGTGGTTTCTCTCAAAAGTGAAACAGCACATTTTACACATTCCTCAAGACTCAGAGACATTTCATCAAACACTCTTATTGTATTTTACAACCATAATTCAGCTCTTTTAGCATCATCATTCGTGGTAGCTTGGAACTCTTCAGCCCCATACTTTCTAATCTTATTAACTGGTGGTCTACTCAACTAAACCGAATTTACTCGTGGCATATCAAAAATTTGAGAAGGAATAACCGGGGGTGGAGGCTGTTGTATAGTCGGATTGGTTCTAATGTATTGGGTGAACCATTCATTCATCACTGATAGAAGTCATGCTTAACCTCACCATAACGGCTACTCATAGCCGGTCTAGAATCAGCTTGCACCGTCTCTTACGTGGGAGTAGGCGCATTGCTTTTTATGTAATAACCCAAAATTGGGTCTAGTTGGAACAGAGGTTTCAGGACCACAAAATCTGAGATATAAATAATTATTTTATGATTATTTTGAGGTCTATGATATGATTGCATGATTGTGTGAAAATTTCGTGAAGAAATTCTATGCATAAAGTGCTTAATTCGAAGTTAAGGACTAAATTGAAGAAGTTGCAAAACTTGCATTCTAGAAGTTTCTAGTATGAAATTGATTTGAAATATTAATTAAGGGTTCTTAAATAGCAATTTGACCAATTTCTAAGTTATGGAAAAAAAATTGGACATGGATGGAATTTTTGGAAAGTTTAGTAGTAAGGGTATTTTGGTTATTTAAGGGTAAAATGAATTAAAATACAAAATTAAAAGCCAATTTTGCTCATCTTCTTCACCATGGACGTGTATACCAAGGGAGACTCCATGGCTAGGGTTTTCAAGTTTCCCAAGCTCAATTGTAAGTCTGTTCTAACCCCGTTTTTCAAGTTCTTTACATTTTTTGAGTCTCGGTAACTTGATTTAGCTTATGCTAGCAATAATTCAACCTAGGGTTCATATTTGGAAAAATACCCATAGGTAAAATTTGTGTATTCTGGTGTTTTATGATACAATATGAGGTTTTAAATTATGTTAGACAACTTGTGCTACTCGGTTTTAAGTGAAAACGAGCAAAAGGGCTTAATCGGTAAAAATACCTAATAGTCATAAGTATATGTTAGAGTGAGAATTTGATGTTGCCATAGAAGGGAAAAGTGATCATCATGTCATAAAACATAAGAATAATGGATGAAGTTTAATTCCCGAGCCTAGGGGCAAAAGTGTAAATATGCAAAAGTTTAGGGGCAAAATTATAATTTTTCCAAAGTTTGAGTTAAGGATTGTTTTGAATAGTACATTAATTAAATAAGTAAAATATGATGTTTTTGATCCCGAAAAATGAGATTTGAACCTAGAATGAGAGAAAAATCAAAAATTGGGAAAGTTGGTAAAATGGCCGTTTTAATATCAAGGTAAGTTCATATGTATAATAAGCATTAATTTATGCATGTTTCAATGTAAAATTGATATATTTACTATGATCTCCGAGGTGTTGAAAGTATGTAAGTTGGTATGATAATAATACAACAATAATGCTGTAATTTATATTTGAAAGCTAAATTTAGTGAATTAATTGAATTATGTTAAATTAAATGATTATGGTGCCAAGTTTATGAATTGATTTAAAAATATGTCTATGGTACATGAAGTGCATTGAATTATCATACATAAATGTGATTTCTATGATTATGGATATTATGGGAAATTGTAAGTTCATATGAATTTTAATAAGACAATGTGTAATTTAATGTTATTGCGTTGATATTAAATAAGATGTAAGTTTATATGTAAGTAATACATCACTATTACTTGTATTATGATATTTCATAAAAATATTGGAAATATGTTTGTGGATAATTACTTGATTGGTGAAATTGTTGGAAAAGAGAGAGAAATCCCGGTTGAACCTTCAGAAAGATTGGATGATACAGATGGTATGTAGCTAGGTCACATGTATAGTGCTGAGTGCACATCATGTGTACAAGAGAGCTACAAGACATTATGATGTAGCTAGGTCGCATGGGTGATACTATGTGTACACCATGTAGACAAGAGAGCTACGGGATATATGTAGCTAGGTCGCATGCGTGGTTCCAAGTGAAGGACACCATGTAGACAAGAGAGCTACGAGATAAACTGGCTAGGTCACATGGGTGGTACTAAGTGTTCACCATGTGTACAAGAGAGCCGAACTATATGATGGGTGGAGCTATGTGCTGAAAACACTAAGAGGATTGATCCGAAGTGTTTAACGGGAGACTCTCTATGTATTGCTTTGTGAGTTTTGTTATGAATATGTGCAGGAACTTGGTTCTGTGAATGATGTGTTCATTAAGTGACCAGGATGTGGTAAGGTTATAAACAAGTAAGTTATACATGAGGATGATTTTATGGTGACCTTGTGATTATGGGCCTATACTTGTGATGTATGAAATGTGGTGAAAATGATTTGTGATATGTATGTTAAAATGAGGTTAATACAAAGAAAGTGTGAAAGAGTGAATTAGCAATAAACAGTAGTAGTGACGTGATTTTGAAAAATCACGAAAAATAGTATAAATTGAATCAGAGACTGAATGAGATATAAAATTAAATCTTAATGAGTTTATTTTCATATAAAATAAACATTGAAAGCAAAGGAGTTCTATATTTTGAGATATTTATGTTTTCGTGAGACTGATTCAGAATGATTATGTGATCCCCTGTTCTGACTTTGGAAAATCACAAAAATTTGGAGAAAAATAATTAGAGGCTCAAAATTATATTTTTAAAATCCATAATGAGTCTATTTTCAAGATAAATCAACAAGAACATTATCCGAGTTCTGTACTGGGAGATAATTATTTTTTAGTGAAGAGAAGTCAGAACTGTAAGAAAGTGGAACAGGGGAAATTTTAATGAATAAACTGTACTAATTGGCTGAAGCAAAAAATATGAAAATTTTATGTTGGAACGATATGTGAGTCTAGTTTCAGGGAAAATTTACGGATCTTAATTTAGAGCTCTGCAGCTCGAATTATAAATAATTAAGTGACTATGACTCGTGTGGACAGTTTGATGTGAACATTTATTAGTAAATTGTGAAATCGTACTTACAAGAATGCTATATACATTAAGGATGTGGAATGGAGAGGAGGAGGAGGAAAATAAATATATGTTGAATACATGGAAACTATGGTATATGAAATATTGATATAATTAAATAAATGATATGTGTTTATAAGAAAACAAAAAGAGAATGTTATGTATCATGACATGTATATATATATGACTAGTCTCAATGTAATGCTTGTTGGGTATGGAATTGAATTGAAATGTTTCAGGCAAACATGTTATTCTGCGCATCTGAATCGTGGTATTTTTTAAAGATATGATCTAGCTTTAAATATGAATGCTTGATGATTAAGCTGAAGATATTTGGTAAGATGATAATCTTGGTATAAATGTATAAGTGGTACTATAATAAACAAGGTAAAATGAGTATGAGAGACACATGTATGATGACATACAAATGCTATGTTTGTGGTTTAATTGAGGATGTTTAATCATTAAATGAATACCATGTTATATGCTTTTGATTTTGTATAAGTGTGTAAGAGATCAAGGTTGACCAAAACTTGGAAAATAGCCTAGGTATATTCCACACAGGCAGAGACACGACCATGTGTCTCAGCCGTGTATGGAACACGACTTTGGGACACGGGCGTGTGGAGCCTTAAAGCATGAAATTTCCAAGATTTTTGTAAGTTCTCGGTTTAGTCCCAAACCCTTTCTAAAGTATGTTTTGGGCTCCGTAGACTCAAATAAGGGACTATGTGTAAAAGAATGAACGCTTTGAAATATGAATAAAATTTTATGGCTCGTATTTTAGTTTAATGTTTGTATGTTTGTCTGGTAATGCCTCGTACCTTAGGCCGGCCTCAGATATGGGTAAAGGGTGTTACATTTAGTGGTATCAGAGCAGGTTTAGTCGATTCTCGGACTAACATAGCAAGTGTAAGAGTGTAGTTATACATGCCACAAATATGTGATAGTGTGATGTCTCCCGACACTAATAAGGACTATTTTGTTTAAAATGAAATATTCTCCAACCGAGCTAGATCTGACCATTTGATAGCGATATTGAAGTATTTGAATAAAGTGTAGCTATGATGTGTCAAACTCGGAAAGGTATGAATAAGAATTCGTGATATATGTATATGTGATAATATGTGAGATGAAAGTTTATATAGTGATATATTTATTCATATTTGTTTGGCCTTCATATGTTGTTGCATGCTTGACTAAATTAATTAGTAAATGTGATGATTAAAGTTATTCAAAATTCATAGAATGTATGAGTGAGTGCACTTGTTTGAAATGAGATAATTGGAAATTTTATGTAAGATAGGTATGAATAATAAATTGTTTGAAGTGGATAGTATGATTATAATGACATATGTGGATAATGAAAAAAATGTGTCATATAGATATATGTCAGAATCGAGTTAGAGACTGTACGACCTCACCCCCTTACCGATGAGGTGTATATAACGGAAATTCATGAGAATCATGTTGACTATGTTCCTAAGTGTGGAATCAAAGAGTTCAGTGATAAAATAATTATAGATATGACCAGAGTCTGAGAATGGTTGACAAGTGAAGGACAGAGTTAGAGAAAGATCAGGGTTTACTGAGTTATCTTGGGATTCAAATTGATGACAGAATGTTTCTGAAAGTATCATTTTGAAAACAATTAGTTAGTAATGCTGGAAATTATGAGAAAGATATTAAACCTCACTCCGGTAAGATTTTCGAGGACGAAAATCTCTGAAGGGGGGAGAGTTGTAATAGCCCAAAATTGGGTCTAGTTAGAACAGAGGTTTCAGGACCACAAAATCTGAGATATAAATAATTATTTTATGATTATTTTGAGGTCTATGATATGATTGCATGATTGTGTGAAAATTTCGTGAAGAAATTCTATGCATAAAGTGCTTAATTCGAAGTTAGGGACTAAATTGAAGAAGTTGCAAAACTTGCATTCTAGAAGTTTCTAGTATGAAATTGATTTGAAATATTAATTAGGGGGTCTTAAATAGAAATTTTACCAATTTCTAAGTTATGGAAAAAAATTGGACATGGATGGAATTTTTGGAAAGTTTAGTAGTAAGGGTATTTTGGTTATTTAAGGGTAAAATGAATTAAAATACAAAATTAAAAGCCAATTTTGCTCATCTTCTTCACCATGGACGTGTATACCAAGGGAGAATCCATGGCTAGGGTTTTCAAGCTTCCCAAGCTCAATTGTAAGTCTGTTCTAACCCCGTTTTTCAAGTTCTTTACATTTTTTGAGTCTCGGTAACTTGATTTAGCTTATGCTAGCAATAATTCAACCTAGGGTTCATATTTGGAAAAATACCCATAGGTAAAATTTGTGTATTCTGGTGTTTTATGATACAATATAAGCTTTTAAATTATGTTAGACAACTTGTGCTACTCGGTTTTAAGTGAAAACGAGCAAAAGGGCTTAATCGGTAAAAATACCTAATGGTCATAAGTATATGTTAGAGTGAGAATTTGATGTTGCCATAGAAGGGAAAAGTGATCATCATGTCATAAAACATAAGAATAAGGGATGAAGTTTAATTCACGAGCCTAGGGGCAAAAGTGTAAATATGCAAAAGTTTAGGGGCAAAATTATAATTTTTCCAAAGTTTGAGTTAAGGACTGTTTTGAATAGTACATTAATTAAATAAGTAAAATATGATGTTTTAGATCTCGAAAAACGAGATTTGAAACTAGAATGAGAGAAAAATCGAAAATTGGGAAAGTTGGTAAAATGACCGTTTTAATATCAAGGTAAGTTCATATGTATAATAAGCATTAATTTATGCATGTTTCAATGTAAAATTGATATATTTACTATGATCTCTGAGGTGTTGAAAGTATGTAAGTTGGTATGATAATAATACAACAATAATGCTGTAATTTATATTTGAAAGCTAAATTTAGTGAATTAATTGAATTATGTTAAATTAAATGATTATGGTGCCAAGTTTATGAATTGATTTAAAAATATGTCTATGGTACATGAAGTGCATTGAATTATCATACATAAATGTGATTTCTATGATTATGGATATTATGGGAAATTGTAAGTTCATATGAATTTTAATAAGACAATGTGTAATTTAATGTTATTGCGTTGATATTAAATAAGATGTAAGTTTATATGTAAGTAATACATCACTATTACTTGTATTATGATATTTTATAAAAATATTGGAAATATGTTTGTGGATAATTACTTGATTGGTGAAATTGTTGGAAAAGAGAGAGAAATCCCGGTTGAACCTTCGGAAAGATTGGATGATACAGATGGTATGTAGCTAGGTCACATGTATAGTGCTGAGTGCACATCATGTGTACAAGAGAGCTACAAGACATTATGATGTAGCTAGGTCGCATGGGTGATACTATGTGTACACCATGTAGACAAGAGAGCTACGGGATATATGTAGCTAGGTCGCATGCGTGGTTCCAAGTGAAGGACACCATGTAGACAAGAGAGCTACGAGATAAACTGGCTAGGTCACATGGGTGGTACTAAGTGTTCACCATGTGTACAAGAGAGCCGAACTATATGATGGGTGGAGCTATGCGCTGAAAACACTAAGAGGATTGATCCGAAGTGTTTAACGGGAGACTCTCTATGTATTGCTTTGTGAGTTTTGTTATGAATATGTGCAGGAACTTGGTTATGTGAATGATGTGTTCATTAAGTGACCAGGATGTGGTAAGGTTATAAACAAGTAAGTTATACATGAGGATGATTTTATGGTGACCTTGTGATCATGGGCCTATACGTGTGATGTATGAAATGTGGTGAAAATGATTTGTGATATGTATGTTAAAATGAGGTTAATACAAAGAAAGTGTGAAAGAGTGAATTAGCAATAAAACTATTTTGGACAGTAGCAGTGACGTGATTTTGAAAAATCACCATAAATAGTATAAATTGAATCAGAGACTGAATGAGATATAAAATTGAAGCTTAATGAGTCTATTTTCATATAAAAGAAACATAGAAAGCAAAGGAGTTCTATATTTTGAGATATTTATGTTTTCGTGAGACTGATTCAGAATAATTTCGTGATCCCCTATTTTGATTTTGGAAAATCACAAAAATTTGGAGAAAAATAATTAGAGGCTGAAAATTATATTTTTAAAATTCATAATGAGTCTATTTTCAAGATAAATCAACAAGAACATTATCTGAGTTCTGTACTGTGAGATAATTATTTTTTAGTGAAGGGAAGTCAGAACTGTCAGAAAGTGAAACAGGGGAAATTTTAATGAATAAAATGTACTAATTGGATAAAGAAAAAATTATGAAAATTTTATGGTGGAACGACATGTGAGTCTTGTTTCAGGGAAAATTTACGGATCTTAATTTGGAGCTCTGTAGCTTGAATTATAAATAATTAAGTGACTATGACTCGTGTGGACAGTTTGATGTGAACATTTATTAGTAAATTGTAAAATCGTACTTACAAGAATGCTATATACATTAAGGATGTGGAATGGAGAGGAGGAGGAGGAAAATAAATATATGTGGAATACATGGAAACTATGGTATATGAAATATTGATATAATGAAATAAATGATATGTGTTTATAAGAAAACAAAAAGAGAATGTTATGTATCATGATATATGACTAGTCTCAATGTAATGCTTGTTGGGTATGGAATTGAATTGAAATGTTTCAGGCAAACATGTTATTCTGCGCATCTGAATCGTGGTATTTTATAAAGATATGATCTAGCTTTAAATATGAATGCTTGATGATTAAGCTGAAGATATTTGGTAAGATGATAATATTGGTATAAATGTATAAGTGGTACTATAATAAACAAGGTAAAATGAGTATGAGAGACACATGTATGATGACATACAAATGCTATGTTTGTGGTTTAATTGAGGATGTTTAATCATTAAATGAATACCATGTTATATGCTTTTGATTTTGTATAAGTGTGTAAGAGATCAAGGTTGACCAAAACTTGGAAAATAGCCTAGGTATATTCCACACAGGCAGAGACACGACCATGTGTCTCAGCCGTGTATGGAACACGACTTTGGGACACGGGCGTGTGGAGCCTTAAAGCATGAAATTTCCAAGATTTTCATAAGTTCTCGGTTTAGTCCCAAACCCTTTCTAAAGTATGTTTTGGGCTCCGTAGACTCAAATAAGGGACTATGTGTAAGAGAATGAACGCTTTGAAATATGAATAAAATTTTATGGCTCGTATTTTAGTTTAATGTTTGTATGTTTGTCTGGTAACGCCTCATACCTTAGCCTGGCCTCGGATACAGGTAAGGGGTGTTACATTTTACATTATCAGCTACAGCTCTATCGGGATCCATTTTCTATATATAAAAGCACATTTCAATGTTAGGAGTCATCACACTATCACATATTCAGATATATGGCATGTATAGCTAGAATCACATACACTATGGTAGTCCTAGAACCGACTAAACCATAGCTTTAATACCAATAAAATGTAACACCCCTAACCCGTAATCGACACCAAATTAGGGTTACGAGGCATTACCAGACAAACTGAACATTTCAGACCAATTCAGAATCACAGATATTATATATTATTAATACAAAAGCATTCATCGCAATTTATTCATCAATGTGGTCTACAAGACCTAAAACATATATTTAAAGAAAGATCGACTATGACGATAAAATATGCATTTAGGGTCTAAACTGGGCTGTTAGAACTACGATTGTGTATGATAATAAATTGACTATGTTTGGCACTTAGTGCGTGTTTCAAAATAGCTTCAACTATAAATAGCACTGTAACGCCCCAATTTTCAGAATTTTCAAGATTTCTGTGATTTTTAATGAATTTTAGAAATTCTGTGTTTTAACTGTCTGTTGTGGGTCTGAGTATGTTAGTGGGCCTTTAAAAGGCCAATAAGTAAGTCCAATTCAAGGCAATTTCTAAATTCCCAATTTTAGAGAGAGAGGGTTCTAGCGTTGTGGGCTTTTAAATTAAAAGATGGTAAAATAGGGCACAAGAGACCTGTGGCAAAGTGGCATGTGATGCCACAAAATTGTTTGGGGGGTGCCGTGTAGATCTTTAGGGGAGCTAAGGTTCAAGTCACAAGGCAAGCAAATTGGAGGTATATTTTTTTGTGAACAAAAAGGGGATGTGATGGAACTCAAGGGGAACTCTGCTAGGGAGAGTTTGAGCTGGTAAGGAGATTGAGTAAGGAGGAGATAAGGGATAAGATTTAGGAGCTGATCAAGGAGGGTGGTTTTGGCCAAATGTTGGACTCTTGAGGAGTAAGAGTTGGCCGGCCAAGGGTCTCTAGTATAGGGAGATTCGGCTAGGTCTTTGAAGGGGGCATTTCGGCATTTGGGAAGTGTGGTGTCGTCCCTAGCAATTTCCTTCTTTTCTTCTTTTGGCTTGCCGAAATAGGTGGCTTAGGGCTTCTTTTTTCTTTCCTTTCATTTTGCTAATAGCCGAACCTGGAAGCCCTCACTGTGCCGTTTTCCATAACCAAATACTACTTCCCTTCTCACCTTTTCTTTTCTTTCATCTTTTCTTTTCTCCATAGCCGAACCCATACTCTTCTCTCTCTGTCTCTTCCCTTATTTTCCTTCTTCATTATTTCTCAATAGCTGAATCTTATCATAGCCGTACCTCTATTCTTTTCTTCCTTAAAAAGTCAAAACCCTCATACCTGTAGTATAGGAACCTGAATCTTTGGCTACTTAAATCTGCTTCTTCTCGTAACAACGGTGGATTGGAGTTAGGATCGTAAATAGGAGCACTTTTTTGAGCTGAACAATGATTGGTAAGTTTTTCGAATAACTTCCGTTAATTATTTATGATTTAAGATAAAAGCCAAAACCCCTTAACGGTGGCTAACGTTTGGACTAAGGGCGTTGGTGCCTCCTTCTTTTTCATTGTGTAAGCATTAGCGCGGACAAGGGGGCGTATAGTGAAGGGTTTGAAGAATTGATTCGGATTGGATCTCTAGATCTAATCCATAGTTTGGAAAAAAGGTAAGAACTCTAGGGTCTAAGGGAATGTGGCCGAATTTGGTAAGGGGGAAATAGTACGTAGTTTGTTTTCGGTATGTAGACTGACATTTAGTAACTTGATTGTAGGCAACTTGTGAGTGGATCGTGCCAGCGTACCATTACAAATCAGGTGTGTAAACGACATCCACTCACAGACTAGATTGGCAAAAGCTGAAAAGCCGAAATGCCGAAAAATTGGCATTTTGTGAACTTACGAGCGTGCGAGCGCATGTGAGGTGGTTTTTTTGTTAATTTTGGTAATCACAAGCAGTATGATTGCAGAGTGCGTAATTTCATGCACTTCGGTATATTTGGGCTTAATGGGCCAACGGGCCCAATTCGATAAAAACGCTTGGTAAGTGTTTCTGCTAATGCGATAATGGTTTTAATGTGTATGTAAACCCTAAAATAGTAAATTTTACCAAAATACCCTTAAGTATGAAAATTAGTTAATGCGATAATAGTAAATTTTAATTTTGACTGAAATGCATGATATTCTGATTCTATTTGTTGTATGCCATGACATGTATATCTGTTGCATGGGATATGGGTTATATTGATGGAGGAAGCGTTCTGGTGGCTATGCCAAAAATATCTATTTTTGGTGGCTATGCCACAAATATCTGATCCTGGTGGCAAAGCCACAAATTTCTGTATCTGGTGACTTTGTCACAATATCTGTTCTAGCAGCCATGCTGCAAATTTTGTGACGTGTAACGGATGGGTGGGTCGAGTAGTCTCCCCACATGGTGTAAGGTTGGCACGGGGGTGTATACGGATAGATATGGGTTGGGTTTTCTGCATACATGATATATCTATTCTGTTTCTGTTATGGGCCTATGGGCTTCATTCTAAATTCTGTATAGGGCTAAGGCCCAACTTAATCTGTTTCTGTGGTTTGAAATGATCTGGACTATGGTTGGGTTATTTTACACACTGAGTTTTCCAAAATCGCCCCTTAATTTTATCCATGCAGGTAACCCCAACCATAGTGGGCTTGGAGCCGTGAGGGATTCAGAGTGGCCACATGTTTTGCAAGCTCGATTTTCTTGTTATGACTTGATTAGTTTTTATTTACTTTAATTATTTTGGGTTTAAGTTGTAATAAAGCTGCTTTAATTATTTTTAATTGCTTTAGTATGATTATTAGCTTAGGCATGATATTGACTTAAATGTTGGAATTGAATAGCTCTAAGGCACGTTTTAAAGATATTACCTGATTTCAAAAATATCGTGAAACAAGACAAAGCTTCCGTTGTAACAACCCTAATTTGACTCTAGTCAGGAAGTGGTTTCGGGACCACAAAATCGAGTCACAAGATAATTAAATGTTATATTCTATGCCTATTATAAGTGAAAGTGTATGTGTGAAAATTTCATGCTTTGATTTTGTCTTTTAAATGTGAAATTAATTAAAAAGGACTTATGTAAAAACATTGAAATTGTGATAGGTTGAAGTGTAGTGGTCAAATATTGCATGGCTTACAATATGGGGATTTGCATGTCAAATTCCCCATTTTTAAGTAAGTGGCCGACCATGGTGATGGTGGAATAGCCATATATGCCTTACATATTAATATTATAATAGTTAATGGGTGTGATTAATAAAAAAACAATAGAAGAAGGCCATACATCCTTGCCTTGTTCTTGCCGAATGTTGGAGAAAGAATGAAGAAATATACTTTGAGGATTTCGGCAATGGATCAAGCTCAAAATTGAAGGTAAAACAAAAGGGCTCTTTGATATTTGGCCTTGGTGATTTTAATTGGAGGTATGTTTGAAGTGTTTTGAAAGAAATTACTTGTGTATTTTAGGATAGTTTCTTAGTTCCTCCATAACCCATGTGCAAATTTTCATTTTGGTAGCTATGGGAGCAATCGGTCTTGAGAGGATTTTTCATTTAGAAATGATACTTTGATGTTTTGTTTTGAATTAATAAAAGTACTCTATTCGGTTGAAATTATAAAAGTATGTTAAGTTAAAAAAAAGTTTGAATTTTTAATTGTAAAAATTAAGTGTGCTTGTGTTATAGCCGAATATACTTTGAAAATTATAATGGAGAAATTCTTATGATATAAGCTTGTAAATTGAAGTTATAATTTGTGCTTTGTAGTTTTAAATGGCTAAAGACTATTCGGTTATAGCCTTTATTTTTCATGAAGAAATCAAGTTAAATGTATATGTGCCTATGTTATGGCCGAATGTACTAAGGGTGGATTAATATGGAGTTTAATGTTATATTGATTCGGGTTTGATAGTTTTTGAAAAATAAAAATAAAATTTTGTGTATCTAATTTGAAATGGCCGAATGGATTATATAAAGTGATTTGAGATTTTGGATGCTTTGTTTTGTAGCATTCGGCTATGATAAAAAAAATGATTGTATCGGGGATTTTAGAGATGTGAATTGGTAAGTGATATGTATTTAAGTTGTTTATTAAGGTATTGGCTATATCGTTAAAAATGTGCACATGAAAGTATAATAGGTCAAATGCATTTTATGTTTCTATTTGTATGATTTAGTTGATGGTGTGATATATTAGCATACTTGGATATTGATGTTTGTGTGTCTCATGTTAATATGATAATCGGCCATAAGCATGATTAAATGGTTCGGTCATTGTTTGGCATAGGTGAAACCTATATGAATTTGTTATATTCGGTCATAAAATGGAATTAAATATGAAGGCTAAGTTTGAGTAGTTAAGGCCAAATGGGTTATAGATTAAACATAAACGGATTTTATGCATATGAGTATGTATGTATTTGTGTGTGCGGCATTGATGATAAATGGCAATTGGTAATGTGGTAAATGTTTAATAAGTTGACATTCGGAGTTAGCTATATGTCTTGGAGCTATAGTGTAATTTGAAAAATAAATAAAAGTATATGATATTAAAGCATGCATTATATATATGCATGTGTATACGCGGTTGTGCATAAATATGAGTAAATGATTAAATTGTGATAGTCATATATAGGTATATATATATGCCTTATGTATGTACCTTGTGCTTATAGAGACATTCGAGAATATGGTTAAATTCATGTATAAGGAAGCATGATAAGTTATGTGAATCTTTGCTTGTGTATGCGAATAAGATATAGATTAAATAAGCATGAAACCGAGTCATGGCATATTTTATAAAATATAATACATATTGAAGTTATATATGATTGTCAAATGTGAATATTAAGAAATAAAGTTGAGTAAGTAACTAAACAAATCTAGTTGTTTTAATTAAGCTCAAGAGCAAAGAGGATCAAAATCAGATAAGGGAAAAGAGAAAGTAATAGAGTAGCCTTTCCGCAACCGTTCAAATATATTCAAGGTAAGTTTTGAGTAGTCACCTTTAGTGTATAATTGATGATGCCTTGATATGTGTATATTAGATGAATTGTGACCTTTTGGTTCTACTTGAATTAAGTTGTGTGATAAATACTTTATGTATATGACTTATAGTCGAATGGTCACTATGGGTTAAGCTTGAATGGTGAAATGGATATGTGATATTTATGTATGGCTTTTGAACCGAAATGTAAATGATGGTGTTCATATGGAGCTTATATCCGAATGTAGCAAATGATTACTAATGTGATATGTTAAATGAGATGTGTTAATATATTATTAAATATGCATGATATTTTATGTGTATCCGGGCTTAAAGACCCGCAGGCTTCGTGCTGGAATTGTATCCGGACTTAAGGTCCGCAGGCTTCGTGCTGGTACTATATCCGGACTTAAGGTCCGCAGGCTTCATACTGGTACTATATCGGGGCTTAAAGTTCCGTAGGCTTTGTGTTGGTGATTGAATTCGGGGTTTAAACCTAGCAGGCTTAACACCGATGATTCGAATAAGATTAGGAATTTGAATGTTCGAGGTAAACTACTACTGATTATGTATGTTACATTATGAGGGCCAGGTACGTATTATGTACTAGTATGCGATTTTGATTTGGATTGAATTATAAGTATAAAGTGATGCATATGTGAATAAGTGTTACAACTATAAATGTGATCGTGATACATTCGGTAAATCTGTAAAGTTATGTGGAAGTATATGATTGTTATATGTGATTATGATCATGGAAAATTAAATGTGGATATGATATTGTATTTTTTTCATTTTGATTGAATTAAAGTTGATAGTAAAGCATTTTAAATGCCTACATTAATACATGTTTAAATAATATGAAAGCAAAGAATGTGTGAAAGAGTAGATTGAAATAAATCTGCTTGGGACAGCAGCAGTAACATGATTTTTAAAAAATCACCATAAATAGTGGAAGTTGAGTTAGAGGCAGCAGTAACATGATTTTTAGAAAATCACCATAAATAGTAGAAGTTGAGTTAGAGGCTGAATAAATTATGTAATGAAAGCTTAATGAGTCTAGTTTCTTATAAAAGAAACTATGTAAGCAAAAGAATTGCCGATAATGAGATGTTTGAAGTGGCGTGGGACAGAGTCAAAATGACTTCGAGGTCCCCTGTTTTGTTTTTAAAAATCATTGTAAATTGTACAATGATGGTTATAAAATAAAATTTATATTCTTAGACTCTTTAAAGAGTCTAGTTTCAAATGAAATAAACAAGAACATGTTTTGAATTCTGTACAACGAGAAATCTGATTTAAAGTGAAGAATGGTCAGAACAGTAAAACAGTGAAACAAGAAAAAATTTAAGAAAAATCTGGTATTGATCGACCAAACGAAAAATTCTGAAACTTTTATGGATGGAAGATATATTAGTCCATTTTCAGGAAAAATTAACGGTACTTGATTTGGAGTTTCGTAGCTCCAGTTATAAATAATTTAGTGACTATTGCTCAGGAAGTCAGCTTATCGTGAACTTGAGTATATGTTGTAAACATTGATAAAACATGTAAATGAGCTGCTAATTGTTTTCTTAAGAACTTACTAAGCGTAAAGCTTACCCCCCTTCTTTCTCATGTTCTCTAGGGTTGCCAGGTTTGCTCGAGTTGGAGTTCGCCGGAGATATTATCACACTGTCGAGCTAACGCTATTGGTGTAGTGATTTCTAGTACTTTGAGTCTATGGCATGTATAGGTGTGTAAATATTAGAGTTTGTGATATGGCTTTAACCATATATGTTGGCCTATTTTGATTATGGGGTTGTAAACCCATTTTAATTATGCATGTATGTGCTATGGTATTACCTGATGAGTTTATAATGATTAAAGTATGAATTTTCCAAGTTTTCTTAAATTCCCCGTTTAGTCCCGAACCACCCCAGATATATGTTTTGGGTCTCGTAAGTCCATATATGGGACAGATTGCATGTGAAAAGAAAACTTTTAAATTGATTGAAATTTTACGGCCCGATTTTTGTGTGATTGATTTATTTTAAGTCGGGTAACACCTCAGACCCTGTTCCGACGAGGGATATGGGCAAGGGGTGTTACATCCGTAACGAAAATGTTTTCAAAGATTAATAAGTGTTTTCAAAAGGCTTAAAACGAAGTGGTTTTCCCTGAACAATCATTCAGTTAAAGTGTGGCAATGGTTGTGTGCATGTCTAGGAGTGGATCCGTGGAGAGCTTGGTACTTAAGCAGTCTAATAGAATCACCTCCTCTTTGCTGGCATCCTACCTGGTGTACAGCTTCCATTCACTTTAACTTATAACAAAAATACTCTCTAAACGCAAAGAAGGATTTTAGATAAAACATGAGTTTTTCAGTAATGCTTCAATGTGGCACACTGGATTCGGTCGTAACGTCTAGGCAGGGTTTGGGGTGTTACAAGCACTTAGTGTGCAAATTGGAATAGCTTTGGCTACATGAGGCACTAAGTGTGCGATACTAAGATAGCTTTAATTTAATGTGATGGCACTAAGTGTGAAAGACCGTTATAGCTTTGGCTAATCACTAATGCACTAAGTGTGTGAATTCCTAGAGCATTGAAAGAATTCTGAATGAATTAATGTACTGAACTAAGAGGTGAGAATGAAATAAATAAATACGGAAAAGTTCAGGTATGTGTATTATGTGTATGAAGCTATGAGGTAGTTGATATTATGTGTATGAAGCTTGATAAATTTGTATATACATGTTAAATTGTAATGGATTATAATTGAATGATGATATAAGAACTATTAAGTGTTTATTAATTGATGTTTTGTATTATATGAACTGTTGAGTATATTTGGTACGAACTTACTAAGCTATAAAGCTTACTGTGTGATATTTTTCTTTGCCTTATAGAGTATTGAAGCTAGCTCGGACATCGGGGATCATCGGGAACTATCATCACACTATCGAATCAACTCGTTGGTACTTTTGAAGCTTTGTATATATGGTATACGGCATGTATAGGCAAGTGTCATTTTGGTATGTTTTGGGCTATGATGTTAGCCATGTGATTTTGGCTTGTTAATGATGTAAATGTAGGTATGTTTTATCCATTTAAGTTGGCTTAAGTTATGTGCTTGATAAGTGATTTATGTGATGCTTATAATGTCTTATATGTTGGTTTGTTTTGATATATTGGCTATAGTTGTGAATATAATTAAATGGATGTTGATTTGGTTAGTTATCAATGTTTGAGGAATGGAAAATTATGATGGACTTGGTATATTGTATATGAAACTTAGTAGTTGAATTGGTTGATGATAGATAGCTTGTTATGTGTTTGGAATAGCATGTTTTGGTTTCTTATATATGTGTTGAAATGGTACCAATTTGGTTGCTATGTGTGCATGAGAAAAGGGTGGCAAATTAGCCTTTCAAATGACCTATTTTTGTCCACACAGACGTGTGTCTTGGCCGTGTGCGACACACGACTATGTTACACGGCCGTGTGTCCCCTGGGGGAGCCCTATGAATTTAAGTCAGTCTTGAGCATGACTTAGACACATGGGCGTATGGTTAGCCGTGTGACCCAAGTTAGTAAGCCCTCTAGTTTTCCCACGGCCAAGGCACATAGACCTGTCTCCAGCTGTGTGGTGCAAGTCAATATGCATGCTCTGTTTTCACACAGTCTAGGTAGCCATATGAGGCGCATGAACTGCTTACACGAGAGTGTGACCTATGAATGTAAAATTTTTCTAAGTGTTCAGAAATTTTTATATGTGATTGGTTTAGTCCCGAACCACTCTTAAGCATGTTTTAAGGTCTTGTAGAACCTTATAAGGGACAATGGGAATGATGGCAAATGGTTTTTGATAATGAATGTATAAATGTATGTGAATGGGATGTATTATTCAGTAATGCCTTGTAACCCTATTCTTCTGTCAGATATGGGTTAAGGGTGTTCCATTTATCGGTATCAGAGCTACAGTTTAGTCAATTCTAGGACTAACATAGTGTAACATCCCTCTCCTGTATTCGACGCCGAGACAGGGTTCAAGGTGTCACTAGACTTAACTCAAGCATAAGCATGTAAAATTGGGCCATGAGATTTTGATCAATTTAAAACTTTTCGTTTCATGCTCAATTTGTCCCTTAATAGGACTTACGAGACCCAAAACATACATTCAAGATGATTTAAGTTAAACTGAGAACTTAAGAAAAACTTGGAAAAGTTCATGCCTTAGGGTTCCACACGCCCATGTGACTCGAGACACGCCCATGCCCTTAGCCCGTGTGCAACACTAACTTTTGGGTACAGCCATGACACACGCCCATGTGGCCTACCCGTGGACAATACTGACTTATAGACGCGGCTATGGCACATGCCCGTGTGGCCTACCCGTGGACAATACTGAGTTAAAAGTTTAAATGCAGGGGACGCACGGCCATAACACACACCCATGGGGGTGAGCCGTGTGGACAAGCTAGGCTATCTTCCAACCCATTCTGCACAACCTACACAAGATCATTTCAATATACTAATTCCATCCCAAAGGACATCAATTCATTCATAGAAGGAACATAATGCACATTTACCAAAATAAATAATAGCCATTATCTAGGCTTAATAAAAAATGAAGGGCTTTTATCTTAAGCCAACATACATAAACAATTTCTCAATAATACAACTTCCTAGTCTAGCCCTATACATGCAATAATCAAAAATATAAATCCAACTATACCGAGTATTATGACTGATAGTGTGATCAATATCTCTGACTTCAAGGGATCCTTGAGAAATTTGGCAGTACTGAAAGAAAAGAGAAAGGAAAGAAAGTGAGCATAAAACTTAGTAAGTTGCATATAAATAAATATACAACAACAGTTTCACCATTTATCATCATGCTCATAGCTCAAAGGTAAGCATAACTTGACTTACTCATTACCGTCCACTCAAGTCACATTTTCTAATTGAGATCATTACACATGTATACCAAAATAAGTACCTGTAACACTCAAAACGTTATCATACTTTACTTATTAAATCTCTTTCTTAACTCTTAAAGTTGAACCTTTTGGAATACTATCGGATATTCTATAAGTCTCAAACACGGGTTAAGTTGCCAATGCCATGTCCCAGACATGGTCTTACACTGGCTATCTTCATCGAGGCCGATGCCATGTCCTAGACATGGTCTTACACTAGCTCCCGTGTATAAGTTCTGATGCATGTCCCAAACATGTCTTACACTAGCACGAAGCTTAGCCTATGCATGTCCCAGGCACTTCTTACACTGGCTACCATCATTGAGGCCGATGCATGTCCCAAACACGTCTTACACTGGCACTCATCTCTACGCCGATGCCATGTCCTAGACATGGTCTTACACTGGCTATCATAATGTGGCTGATGCATGTCCCAGACCCGTCTTACACTAGCCCTCGTCTCAATGCCGATGCCATGTCCTAGACATGGTCTTACACTGGCTCTCACATAACCGAATGTTATGGCATGAACATCTGGTTTGTTTCTTGGGGTTCTCACTGGATCTTCCTACTTTCTCAATCATAAATGTGCATACTCAGTTCAAAATCTATAAACTCATGCTATATCAAAATCAATAACAATCAAATACATGCATTTTACAATATAGTTGTATTATTTACATACAACTTACCTCGGTTTACAAAAAGTACTTGACTAGACAACTTAATCGGATTGCTTGTCTTTGCCCCGGTCTAGGCTCGGTTTTGGTAAATCTTGATCTATAATAGCAAAAATGCACTCATTTAGTCATTAATTACAATTAGGCATTCAGAATTTCACATATTTTTTAAATTGACCATTTTGCCGCTAGGCCTTGGCAAAATGACCATTTTACCCCTATATTCGAAAATAAATTTTTATCGAATTTATTCGTATTTCAAGCCTAGCTAAACTCTTTTTACTCTTATAACAACACCAAATTCTCACTATTTCATACACTTATTACCTATTTTGCAACTTATGCAAAATGATTCCTTTAGGTGTTTTCAAGCTAACACCTTTTTCAAAAGTTGCTTATAACACAACTGCGACTCATATTCCTCCATAAAAACTTAGCATCTATCACAATTACATCTATGGAAAAATCCTAAACTCTTGACCGTTTTGCAAGATATCACCCTCATTTGAAAGCTCATGCTTTAAGGGTCTTAAAATGTAAAAATCTTGAAAAAACAAACTCATTAAAATCACTTACTTGTGAGAGGAATAAGTTGCTGCAAAATTTAAGCTTTCAAACCCCCTTTCATGGCTGAAACTTTCGGTTGAAAGGGATGAGAAGAAAAGAGATTGACAACCTTTTTCTATTTTGTTTCTTTTTGGTCAAAATAGCTACCAAATTTCTACCGACTTTTAAAATTGGTCTCCTCTATGACTCATGGCCGGCTATGCCATCAATTAAGGGCCTATTTGCCCACTAAAAACCTCCAATTTTGGTTCTTTAATAAAATAACACCTTTAGCTATCAAATTATGACTTTTTCACTTTATGCAATTTAGTCTTTTTTGCCAATTAGGCTCACAATTGTTAAGATTAACTCGTCAAATTTTTCAAACACTAATATAATCATGCTATAATCTCATAATTATAATAAAATAATTTCTCAACTTTGAATTTCTAGTCCCGATACCACTGTTCCGACTAGGCCCTAAATTGGGCTGTTACATTTCTCTCCCCTTAGGGATTTTCGTCCTCGAAAATATCACCGGGGAATAAGTTCAGATACTGCTCTTTCAGAGGCTTCTCAGGTTCCCATGTGGCTTCCTCGACTCCATGTCTATGCCACAAAACCTTTACAAGTAGTATACTCTTATTTCTTAATTGTTTGACCTCTTGAGCTAAGATCTTGACCGGCTCCTCACCATAAGTCATATATAGAAGAATCTCAACTTCAGTTGGAGCAATTACGTGTGAAGGGTCAGATCTATATTGGCGTAACATGGACACGTCAAACATGTCATGAATCTTTTCTAACTCTGAAGGAAAATCCAAACGATAGGCAACAGGCCCTACTCCTCAGTAACCTCATAAGGTCCTATGTAACGAGGACTCAACTTGCCTTTTCTACCAAATCTGAGGACTTTCTTCCACGGGGAAACTTTCAAAAATACCTTATCACCGACCTCAAACTTAATCTCCTTTTGTTTCAAATCCACATAGAATTTTTGTCTATCCGAGGCGGCTTTCAAATAGTTGCGAATCACCTTAACTTTTTCATCAGCCTCTTTGATCAAATCAACCCTGTGAATCTCACCCTCTCTCAACTCAGTCCAGAATAAGGGCGTTCGGCACTTTCGCCCGTACAAAGCCTCATAAGGCACCATTTTTAGACGCAACTGGTAGCTGTTATTGTAGGCGAATTCAACCAATGGTAAGAATTTTTCCCAACTTCCTTGAAATTCAAGAAACACAGCACCTTAACATGTCTTCTAAGATCTGTATTACTCTTTCTGACTATCCGTTAGTTTGCAGATGAAATGTCGTACTGAAACTCAACTTGGTTCCTAGAGCCTCTTGCAAATTTTTCCGAAACCTTGAGGTGAACCTCTGGTCTCGATCGAATACAATCGATAACGGCACATCATGAAGCCTCACAATCTCAGAAACATACAAGTCGGCCAACTTTTCAAGGGAGTAGTCAGCACGCACTGGTATGAAGTGTGCTGACTTAGTGAGTTTTTCGATAATAACCCATATTGCATCTTTTTTTGGGGGGCTAGTGGCAAACCCGTTACAAAATCCATGGTGATCCGATCCCACTTCCATTTGGGAACCATAATAGGCTAGAGTAACCCAGAAGGCACTTGGTGTTCAGCCTTTACTTGCTGACACACTAAACACTTAGAGACAAACTCCGAAATGTCTCTTTTCATTCCCGACCACAATATATTTTCTTCAAGTCGTTATACATTTTCACGCTACCCAAGTGGACGGACGAACAACCACTGTGTGCCTCTCGCAAAATCTTATCAATGAGATCAATATCTTTGGGTACACAAACTCTATCTTTGAACATTATACAACCATCAGTACTAATACAAAAATCTGACTCAATCTCTGATTCACACTGAGTTCTCTTGGCTTGCAGTTTCTCGTCATCTTTTTGAGTTTCACAGATTTCATGAAGAAAAGTCACTCTAGCTCTCAACTCCACTAGGACCGATCCATCACTAGATATAGTCAACTGAGAGTTCAAGGCTCTCAAGGCAAAGAATGACTTTCTACTTAAAACATCGGCGACTACGTTTGCCTTTCTCGGATGATAGTTGATAATCAAATCATAATCTTTTATTAGCTCTAACCATCCTCGTTGCCTCAAATTCAACTCTTTCTAAGTCATCAGATAGTTTAGAATCTTGTGATAGGTAAATACTCGGCATCTCTCACCATACAAATGGTTTCGCCAAACCTTCAGTGCAAACACCACAGCAGTCAGCTCTAAATCATGGGTCAGATAATTTCTCTCGTGATGTTTTAACTGCCTCGAGGCATAGGCTATAACCTTGCCTTCTTGCATGAGCACACACCCTAAACCGTTTACGGAGTTGTCACTAAAAACTACAAATTCTTTCCCCGACTCCGGTTGCACTAAAATTGGGGCTTCGGTCAACAAAGCCTTTAATTTCTTGAAACTCTGTTGGCATTCTACTGTCTATTCAAATTTGACATCTTTCTGTAAAATCCTTGTTATCAGTGTAGCTATCATAGAGAATCCATTTACAAATCGTCTATAGTATCCCACTAGCCACAGAAAACTATGAACCTCTGTTACATTCCTCGGCGGTGTTCATTCTACAATAGCTGAGACTTTATTTGGGTCAACTCTGATTCTGTCACCCGACACAATGTGCCCTAAAAAACCGACTTCATTGAGCCAAAACTCGCTCTTACTAAACTTGTCATAGAGTTGCTTATCCCTCAAGGTCTGCAACATAGTTCTCAAATGCTCCGCGTGCTCACTCTCATTATGCGAATAAACCAAGATGTCATCATTAAAAACAATGATGAACCTATCCAAATACGGTCGGAAGATGCGGTTCATCAAGTCCATAAATACTGCTCGGGCATTTTTCAATCCAAAAGTCATAACAAAAAACTCGTAATGCCCATATCTTGTCCAAAAAGCAGTCTTCGGTACATCTTGTTCCTTGACTCTTAACTGGTAGTAACCCGACATCAAATCTATTTTAAAAAATACAGTGGCTCCTCTCAGTTGATCGGAGAGATCATCAATCCTCAGCAAGGGATACTTATTCTTCATTGTTACTTTGCTAAGCTGCCTATAGTCGATACATAACCTTATCGACCCATCTTTCTTTTTCATAAACAGTACTGGAACACCCCATGCTGAATAACTCGGTCTAGCAAAACCCTTATCTGTTAACTCTTGCAACTGCACTTTCAACTCTTTCAACTCAGTGGGGGCCATTCTATATGGTGCAATCGAGATTGGCGTTGTGCCGGGAACTAACTCGATACCAAACTTAACTTCTCTTTCTGGAGGTAATCCGAGCAACTCTTCCGGAAAAGCATTTATAAACTCACAAACCACTGGTACTGACTCAATCTTCGACTCGGACGCTTGAGTATTCAGCACAAAAGCTAGGTAAGCCTCATACCCTTTTCTCAAATATTTTTCAGCTTTCAGAGATGATATTATCACATGCGATTTATTCAAGTCACCTGCTCCAACCCGAAGAATATTCCCATCTTCACACTTTAACTCAATAATTTTCTTCCCACAGTCACTACAATATTATGAGAAGTCAACCAATCCATCCCAAGGATTATGTCAAACTCATTGAACGACAATAACATTAAATTTACCGAGAAACAATGACCCCTAATTGTCAAGGACAACTCCTACATACTTAGTCAACTAGAACATATCTACCCAAGGGATTGGACACTCTTATTACAAATTCAGTAGACTCCACTGTCATGCTCGTTCGAGGAATCAGTTCCATACAAATATAGGAGTGGGTAGACCCCAGATCAATCAAAGCAACAACATAAATATCATGAATAGAAAAAGTACTCGTAATCACGTTGGGAGACTCTGCCTCCTCACGGGCACGAATAGCATAAGTCCTCGTAGGCGCTCTACCCTCAGACCTCACCACTGTATCTCTAGTCACGCCTCTACTGTTAGCTCCAATTCTTTTGTGGACTCCCCCTCAACGGAGCATTGCTTGCCTTCATTTCTTGCTTCCTCTCTCTTTTCCATCTCAGGGCAATCGCGAATAAAGTGGTCTAGTGATCTGCACTTGAAACAACCCCTCCCATTTACCCGGCATTCACCTAAGTGGCGTCTCCTACATTGCGAACACTCTTACCTATGTGGCCGAGTACTACCAACACTAGCGACCGAGGTAGTCTGGGCTTTAGACATCATATTCTAATGATTCTTGTTCCTCCTCGAATATCCCATCGAAGCGTTCGACCGGGTAATAAATTGTTTTGACCTCTTAGAGGATGATTGATGCATTTTCCCCATCTGTCTTCCCTTTAAATCACGCGACTTAAAGGCCGCCTTCCTCCTTTCCTTCACCAACTCTTCTGCTTTACATGCTCTCTCAATGAGCACCACAAACTCTCTTAACTCTAGGATGCCCAAAAAACACTCGAATATCTTTATTGAGGCCATCCTCAAACCTCTTACACATAGTAGCTTCAATGGATACACATTCTCGCTCATATTTGCTTAGCTTCACAAACTCACGCTCATACTCTGTCACAGTCTTACTACCTTGCTTCAACTCTAGAAATTCCTTCCTTTTCTGATCCAAGAACCTCTGGCTAGTATACTTCTTTCGAAACTCTTCTTGGAAGAATTCCTAAGTGATCCTCTCTCTCGATACAACAGACACGAGAGTGTTCCACCACTGATAAGCTGAGTCTCATAAGAGTGACACGGCACCCTCATGGTATTTTCTAGCCAAAACTTCGCTCTCTTCGGGTCATCATCTACGCTAGCTCAAAATTCCTTGGCCCTTTGCTTTCGGATCTTGTCTACCGGAGTCTTCTCTTTCCTGAACATGTCTGCACCTTACGGAGCCATCGAGGCAAACTGAGGAATCAGAGGAGGTGGGGAAGGTGGAGTGTTTGGGTTCACACGAACGAACTCGGCATACCAAGTATTCATCATTCGAAAGTAGGCCTCCCTAGCCCCTCCGCCTTGGACCATACTTACGAGCTCACTCTCTACCGACGCGGTCCTTTCTACCGGAGCTGACACATTACTTTCCACGTCATTCGTCGTGGTTCTATCAGGATCCAACACTATATACAAACACAATTTATAGTTTTCAGGAATCATCACACTATCAATATATATTTATGGCATGTATGGCTAGACTCGTACTTTAACTAGGTTAGTGTAACACCCCTATGCCCGTAACCGTTGCCAGAGTAGGGTCATGAGGCATTACGAAAACAACTCAACTTTAGAACATTTCACATACATATAAATCAGAAATTGGAATTATAAATTTAATTAATTCAGTCCTAATATAATCGAATATTCATATCAAACAACCAAAATCCAATAAGCCATATATTAGAGTATGCGCATATATATAAATATAACTAGTCAAGATCTCATAGAATAACATCATGTAAATATAAATTTTACTATTCATTTGATATAAACCTTACCCTTAGCCGAATCCAATTGAGCATAAGATTCATTCATTCACAATAAGTACTTCAACTAATAAAACATTTGTAAGTCTTATTATTATAGAACTTAATTAACCGAGCTTCCCAAGTATAAAAAGAATCATTTCACATTTAAACTTTTAAAAAAAACAACATTCAAACCATTATACTAACCTTAAGGAAGCACTTTCAATTTCTAATATGATTTACTAAACATACAAAGGTACTTTGCTTATATAAATATAACATATCATCCATACCATAAATACGCATGCTAGTTAACAAGATTTTAACATTATAATATCACAAAACTAGATCATGTGCCATTTTCACATGGCTCATCAAAATGATAATTACATCATTCAAAATACAAAACTCATCTTTGTCTATCCTATACATGCCACATTTTTAAACTTAAAGCTTCTTTAAAGATACCAAAATGATGACGATAAGTGTGATGACTTCAGTGATAGTCCCGAGCTCACAACAGATCCATAATCTAAATAAAGATGAACAAACAATTCCAATGAGATAATACTCAGTAAGTCATAAGCAATTTAATAAATAAATCACAATAGAACTCCATTTAAGTCTAATTTGTCTACCTTATTCATTCATGATACCGTATAACCACATACTATTATTTCTTCTTCCAAGACATTATACAATAACCTTTAGAAATAGACACATACATATAAATTCCGTACACATTTCATTTTTTTCTTTGTTCTCGTAAAAGCTTAATTACCTATGATGGTAATCAGTGCTCTATTTCACACCCTACCACGATCATTTTCCCTTAATCATTTCGGACACATAGTGCCCCACAACCGATCTCGCACACATAGTGCTCGGTTAATAAATTCGCACACATAGTGCATATATTTATTCACACACATAGTACTAGCTTTTCCATACGCATACATAGTGCTGCCCCATTCGCACACATAGTGCCCTTTTCATTCATGCATATACGTACACATAGTACAAAAAAATAAAAAATAAAAAAATAGGCCATCAGCTCAATAATACATTATCTATTCGACATTTCTCCACATATAGAATTTACATTTCATGAGCTATGTGTACTCTAGGAATACATAGTAATCTAAGTCTTAATTGCTTAGAACTTGCCTTATTGTTGAACAAACAGCTCTGATTGACTACTCAACAACCTTTGCTTTCCCCTTATCCAAACTTGGCACTCTTTGATCTTGAGCTTAATTAAACAAATAAACTAATTCAATCATCTTATCAATTCATCATAATCCAAATTCTATTAATTTCAAACACATATATCATACGGCACTTTCATCATTGATGAATTAAACACATAACATGACTGACTGCACATAGTTCTTAAATTCGACCAGCTTGTCATAACATTTTCATATTAACATCATACCAAACCTAAATTGGACATTCATTTAATTATAGTCAAGCAAATTAAATTTCTCTTCCCACTATCACATACACTGCAACTCAATTCCTTTCATGTCAAATGCATTTAACTAAACCATGTCTTAATATCAAGTGCATTCGGCAATAACACAAACCAACTTACCTTAACATTCTATCTCCCATACCTTAACTGAATACTCCCTAGAGTATTTCAATCCTTCCAATTCAATACAAGAGCTTAAAATTTACCTAATTGAGTTTGTCCATGTCTATCTTATTATTCAACTAAAACAATAATTAAATTCATCTCAAATCCTCTATGATCGAATGTATATATATAACTCAATAAACAACAAATTATTAACCTCCCAATTCAAGTCCACATTCGGCATCCATAAAAAAAACACTTACTAATAATTAAATTATTAATTTCCAAAATTAAGCATAATTTCACCTTACTCCATAATAGCCGATTAAGATTTTTGTCCATATTAACCATTCATAGAAATTTTTACTTTGTTCATACTCACCTATAACCATTTGTAATCACATAACTTCAAAACATCAACAATTTAACATATAGAAAACATAACCAAATGCTTCATGCATCACAAATTCAAAAATTAACACATGGGTCATGCTAAGAGCTTCAAAAGAAGCTCAATTCCATAAAAATCCAAAAGAATCACATGAAATCATACCTTAATCTATACATTCACCATAGCCGAATGCCTTAGCTTCATTTTCTTTTCTTTTTTTTATGGTTTCGACAAAATGGAAGAAAGGATGGGTGGTACTTTGTTTTTATCACCATTTTCTATTATAAATTCATTATTTCACAATATAAAACCATTATAATATAATGCTTATTTCTTTATTTAACATATAATTTCCACCAACTAAAATAAAGATATGAAAACACATGATTGCATGCATGTGTTGACCGGTCATTTACATTTAAAATGGTCCATTTGACATGAAGTCCCCCATAATACTAAACCATATAATATTTGGCCACTGCACATTTGCCTATCACATTTTCAAGGTTTCTCAAACAAGTCCTTTTTAACTAATTCCACATATCCAAATGACAGAAATCAAAACATGATATTTTCACACATGAAATTTCACATATAATAAACATAGAACATAACATTCAATTATTTTCGAGACTCGATTTTGTGGTCCCAAAACCACTTTCCGACTAGGGTTAAAATAGGGCTGTCACAATTCTCCCCCCTTAGAGATTTTTGTCCCCAAAAATCTTACCGGTGAAAAGTTTAGGGTAACATTCTTTCATTGAATCTTCAAGCTCCCAAGTCGCTTCCTCAACTTCGTGTTTGAGCCACAACACTTTAACTAACGAAATTTTCTTATTTTGTAGTTCTTTCACCTCGTGAGCCAAAATATGAACCGGTTCTTCCTCATAACTCAAATCAGGCTGAATTTCAATTTTTGACGGACTAATCACATGTGAGGGATCGGATCTATAACGACGGAGCATCGAAACATGAAAAACATCGTGAATCTTTTCAGGTTTGGGTGGCAAAGTCAATCTATAAGAAACCAACCCAATCCGTTCTGTAATGTCATACGGTCCGATAAATCTCGGGCTCAATTTGCCTTTATAGCCAAATCTGAGTACTTTTTTCCATGGCGAAACTTTAACGAACACTTTGTCCCCAATCTGATATTCTATGTCTTTTAGTTTCAAATCTGCATAAGATTTCTATCGATCCGATGCTACTTTCAAACTATCACGAATTACTTTCACTTTTTGTTCAGCCTCTTTGATCAAATCCACCCCGTATATCTTATTCTCACTGAGCTCGGTCTAGAACAATGGTGTACGGCATTTACGACCGTACAAAGCCTCGTATGGTGCCATCTTGATACTCGCTTGAAAATTGTTATTGTATACGAATTCAATCAAAGGCAAGTATCGGTCCAACGTGCCACTAAACTCAAGGATGCAACATCTCAACATATCCTCGAGTGTCTAAATAACTCACTCGGATTGCCCGTCTGTCTGGGGATTAAAAAAAAGGTGCTAAAATGCAGTTTGGTACCCAAAGCATCTTGCAATTTTTTTCCAGAATCGCGACGTAAATTTGGGATCTCTATCTGAAATAATAGAAACGGGCACTCCATGCAATTTTACAATCTAAGAAACATACAATTCCGCTAACTTATCAAATGAAAAGTCTGTACAAACAAGGATAAAGTGAGCTGACTTTGTCAATCTGTCAACAATAACCCAGATTGCATCTTTCTTGCTCGATGTCAACAGTAAACCGGATACGAAATCCATCGTGACACGATCCCATTTCCACTTGGGTATCATGATCGGCTGTAGCAAACCCGAAGGCACCTGATGTTCAGCTTTCACTTGTTGGCGTATCAAGCATTTAGAAACAAAGTCAGAGATGTCTCGTTTCATACCGTGCCACCAATACTGGCATTTCAGATCGTTATACATTTTCGTGCTACCCGGATGAACTGACATTCGGCTGTTATGAACTTCATTCAAAATCATCGGAATAAGCTCTGAATTTTTCGGAATGCACAATCTATTTCGGAATCTTAAACAATCATCATCATCAATCCGAAACTCTGAATCTTCATTCGAATTACACTGTGCTCGTTTCGCTATAACATCATTATCAACTTTCTGAGCCTCCCGAATTTGATGTATCAATGTTGGTTTTGCTTTTAGTTCCGCTATTAACGCATCATCAGCGGACATACACAAATATACATTTGTCGCTCGCAAAGCAAACAGTGATTTTCGGCTAAGCGAATCAGCAACCACATTAGCTTTTCCCGGATGATAATCAATGACAAGCTCATAATCTTTCAGTAGTTCTAGCCATCGCCGTTGTCTGAAATTCAAGTCTTTTTGAGTCATCAAGTATTTGAGGCTTTTATGATCAGAATAGACGTGACATTTCTCTCCGAATAAGTAGTGACGCCAAATTTTTAGAGCGAACACAATAGCAGCTAACACGAGATCATGTGTCGAATAATTTTGCTCGTGAGGCTTTAACTATCTCGAGCATAAGCGACAACTCTACCTTCTTGCATCAAAACGCAACCCAAACCGTTCAATGAGGCATCACTATAAACCACAAATTCTTTACCGGATTCTGGCTGAACTAATATTGGAGTGTAATGCCCCAAAAATTGGGCCTAGAAGAGTTGGGCTTTGAGTCTAGGATTCGGATAGAAGAAAACCTGAATATTGAGAAGTTTTAAATATTACTAGTGTTTAAAAAAATATATATATTGATAAAATATTTATGTTATTACTAATATTTTAATTTTTATGAAAATTATTATCATTATAATTATTAGATACAAATATATTTATAAAATTATTGTTGTTAATTTAGTGTTTAAATTAACATATTATTAGAAAATTTTACTGTATCTATTTTTATTGATTTATGGAAATTATAATTATTATTATTAGGAAAAAATATATATATTCTCGTATTTGAAATTTTCATTATTATGGTTATTATTATTATTATTTTAGTTTTTAAATAAATTACAATGGATTTAAAGTGTGGGAAAAATTCGGACCAAGACTCTAGCAAAAAAAAATTTATTATTTTTGCTCCTTTAGGGGATCTGGGCATTAAGGTTTATTAATAAGTTCGGCTAAAACTTGACATAAGGAGGAGTCTGGCCTAGTGGTTAGGCGTGTTAAGCAGTAGGAAGGGAGCAGGGGTTCGATTTCCTGCGTGCGCAAACGTGAGTTTTTATTTTAGAAAAACCAAGGGCTGTCACAGATAGGCCTTATTAAATGTTCAAGCTAATTCATGTCAGAAGCAACCATCTGGCCTAGGGGCTAAGTATGCTAGGAGGGCGTGGGAGGAGCCTGGGTTTAAGGCACGGCGTGCGCAATTTGTGTGTGTTTTTTTATATGCAGATCGCGGCTAGATAAGGGTTAAGATAAGTTGCGAGTATAATTTAACACGAAAAGAGCTTATGGCGCAGTGGCAGCAGCGCGTTAAAGGGACTGAGAGGGCACGAGTTGGAATCCAGGTGCTGGCGTTATTTTGGTTTGTTTTTAGGCGGACCAAGACTTCAGCAAGTAAGGTTTATAATTAACTGTGACCGTATATAAGTAAAGAGAGAAGCATGGTGCAGTGGCCAGCAGCACGGGCGAAGGCACAAGGGCAGACGGAGGTTTGAGGTTCAAGCCTCACCTCGCGCACGGAAGGCTTGTACTTTTGCTGCTCACGTGGGGAAGAGTCAGAGTTTGACAGAAACTCTACTAGCCATGGCTTGAGTCGGTCAAGCGGTGGACTACTGCTGATGGTGCAAGGAAGTTGGATAGGATTTAAATTGGTGCTGGCTGAAATTAATGAGAAAAATAGGGAATTTAAACTTGGGAAGGATTTGTATGCCGAAATATTTTTCATGGTGGTACCAATTGGGCTATAGGCAATTAAATGCCGAAAAAGCTCTCAAATTTTAGCTAGGATGAATTGTTTGTTTATTTTTTTCAGCTCAAATTCTCTTATCATTTTTTTTTTATTTTCTCAAACTTCATTCCTTTTGATTCATCTTTCTTTTCTTCGCCGAAGCCTAAATCTTCTATTGCTATTCTTAAAATTCTTTTCCCTTTTCTTTTTCTTCCACCGATCTCTCTCAAACCATTGCTAACCGATTACCCTTCGAAAGGCTGAACCACACTACGTGATAGCCGACTTTACTCCTTAGCCGAATCCTCTATTCTTTTTCTTCGTTATTCTTCTATTTTCTTTTTAACTCGAAATAAGCATACCTAAGAATAAGTTCTAAAAGCCGAAAACCCCATAGTCTTAGGAGCATAGCCGAATCTTTAGACCAGTAAAGGATCGATTTCTGCTAGGGTTTGAGGGTTAGATCTACATCAGAATTGAATAAGAACTAAAGTGGAATCGTTGGCTGAAGGAATCGGTGGTAAGTTTTCGAATCTATTTCTTTATTTCAGGAATTAAGAAAAGCCGAAACCCCTAAGGGTGGCTAGCGTTTTGGTCTAAGGGTTTTTTTGCCTCTTTCTTTTGATTGTGTAAGAGTTAGCATAGACAAGAGGAAAAGAGGACGTACAACGAAGGGCTTGAAGACTAATTCGGTTGGATCTTCAGATCTAACCCATATTTCGGCAAAAGGTAAAAAAAAAAACTCTGGGATCTAAGGCTGTGTTGGACGAGTATGGTAAGAGGTTAAATAAGTAGTTTGTTTTTGTGACAGCCCAAAATTGACCCTAGTCGGGAAGTGGTTTCAGGACCGCTAAACTGAGTCATCAAAATGTTTGAATGTGATATTTATTGTGACACCCTGAACTCATGGCCGTTACCGGAAATCGAACACGAGGTGTTACCGGCTTACTTCATTTATTTCCCCCTTTTTTTTTTTGTTCCAGGCAAGCTGGCTACTGTATCGTGGTCGCTTTAAAAATCATATTTTGAGTTATGAAACTTGAAATCCAATTCCATAAATTTTCCCCGAAACTAGACTCATATATCTTTATGGGGGAATTTTTTTAGAATTTTTGGTTGGGCCAATTAGTACAGTTTATTTGTTAAAGTCTCCCCTATTTCAAGGTTCGACTACACTGACCTCTGTACCTTACAATTTAAATATCTCCCTGTACAGGGCTTCAATGCCTATGCTGTTTGTCTCTAATGAAACTAGACTCAATAATGAATTTGTACATATAAGGAATGACCTCTAATTATCTCGATAAAATTTACGGTGAATTTTCTAAGTCAAAATAGGGGATCCAGAAATCGCTCTGGCCCTGTTTCACAAGAATTTAATTAACTCCTAACATACAGCTCATATGGTCGTTTCGTTTCTTCCATATGAAAATAGACTCATCAAGATTTGATTTCACAATTTATTCATTATTTAATTCCATTTCTACTATTTTTAGTGATTTTTCAATCTCACATCACTGCTGCTGTCAGCATCTGTTACTAAAACAAACTATGCCTATTTCATGATTTTTCCTTGATCTAACTAATAATTCATCAAACATGTCACAATTTATGACCATGACTAGCCATGCCAAAGGCTAATCATCACCGAGCATCTCCCTACTACACTATTACCAAATCATGAATTTAACACCGAAAATAATCAGCCATGACCTATGGCATAATAACCGAGTAGGCCTCAACCAATACTCAACCAAAACCGAATTACCAAGACTTGTGTCCAAACATCATAGAACCAAATCCAACCGAACATTTATGCCATTTTCGCATGGCTAAAAGTTTACATACCAAATTTCAACAAAACATAATAGCCTATACATGCCGAAATGTTCTCCTAGACCAACTAAGAAGAAAATACCAAAAGTTGCTAGCCGGTGTGATGACTTCGATGACGGTCCCGAGTACGCAAAAAGTCGAGTCCAAGAAACCTAAAATAGGTGACAAGCAAACACCGAATGAGTATATAACTCAGTAAGTCATAAGCATTACACTACCATCCATTAATAAAATTTTCACAAGAGGAAACAACGAAATGAGGCTAAGTACTCCATCCATACCGAACTATGCCATAGTTTCTTAGACCTTACGATTCAATCTCATTCCAAGTCCTACATTGACATTTCATACGCTATTCAATAGAATAATTGAGGCATTTCCATACATCATTTTATTTTCGTTACAATCATATAACTAAACGAACTTTCACCTCTTCCACGATGAACCTTATGTACGTGACTTCAATTATAATCATCACATAGGTTAAAAACTTACCACGCTCAACTCCAAATATAAACATAGCACCTATTAGCCATGAACTCAAGGTACTTACCCTTTCCGCTGTCCGAAATCGACTCGGTAAGGTCGCACCCTTAATATAAATAATTGATAGAAAATATATATATATAGTGGGTTCGCACACATAGTGCTTAATAATCAACCACGCACACTTAGTGCCATGTACTTTAAACTCGCACACTTAGTGCCATGCATTTCAAGCCCGCACACTTAGTGCCAATCTCACAACCGTGAACACTTATTGCCCGCACACTTAGTGCCGAAAACCAGCCACTCTATACGCTTCACTTCCTTTTTACATTCGACAATTTCATCTCTACGTACATATACATTTGTATACATTTCATCTCATTAAACACAATTGCATAGGTATTACGATCATTTAAATCAATACCAACTATATGCTTAATGACTTACCTTGTGTTGGGTAAAATAATTCCAAGTCGGCTACTCGATGACCTTCGATTTCCCCTTGTTGGACGCCTCTCCTTTAGGATCTTGAGCTTAAACAAATAAATTAACTCATTCAATCGCTTTGCTACATATATTGGTATTCACATTTTAGTGATTTTATGACATACGGGACGGCATGGTAAAATTTTTATCTTGCTACCTTATGTTCTTAGCTATTCGGCTAATAACCTTATGCAATTACCATACTTTCAATAATCCAATCACACATGCATATGCATACTTGGACATTCGGCAATCACCTTTGCTAGTTTTTCCCATTTTTTTGTCGGTTATATATATACATAGTCCTAAGGTAATATCACGAATGGGCTTACATATATATGTATATATATAGCCGAATATGCAAAGCTTAAACTCAACATCACATAAGCTCCTAAGTGATGGCCGAATATGTATATCTATATATATACATCAACTATACTATTACCTTTAATTTATCTAATCACAAAATTTCATCTCATGAACACTTGACCCATTTCTCACAAAAATGAAACAACAACTAAAATGAACATCCCATTTTTACCCCATATGGCCGATTGCTTCATTTGTTACCCAACTAACAATTCAACAATTTCAACCTCATTACAACCTCTACCTATCCAATATAACATGAACACAATCCTCCACCCCTAAATTAGATTCGGCAATCACTTAACCCATTTTAACCTCAACTTTCAAGTTAAAAGCAATTAACCACTCACCATATCCTACATTACTATCCATTTTAATGACATTAACACATCTACTAAGAGTTTCAAGCTTCTTGGTCGAATTTCAACCTCAAAATCCTAAGTCTAATCTATAGGATGAGTAGAATTTGAACTAACCATCTCAAACATGCATAGATTTTCAAGAATCATTCAATACATACCTCATTCTAGCCATCTTCCAAGCAAAAATCAAATAACCAAATCTCCCTTCCTTCTCCTCACTCACGGCAATAGCCAAAGAAAAAAAAGATGAACACTCCCTATTCCCTCCTTATTTTATTCATCTTTTCCTTTTTAATTACTTTCTTTAATTTATTTTAATTTACTTACCAATATTAAATAATAAACAACATAAACTTGGAGGAATGGAACCATGCTTGGCCGGCCACTTAACATGAATTGGGCACTTTGACATGCAAACCCAAACTTTCCTATTTTAATACTATTTGGTCCTTACTTATTTACCTATCATAATTTTCTAAGTCTCTCAACTAGATCCTTTCAAGCAAAATTCACATTCCTAAGATAAAATTAAAACATCAAATTTTTATACAAGTACTATCACACATATAAGTTATGCAAATAAAATTTTAACTAAATTTTATGGCTCGGTTTTGTGGTCCCGAAACCACATTCCGACTAGGGCCAAATTAGGGCTGTCACATTTATTGTCTAGAGTATGTAATTATGAATGTGTGAAAATTTCAAGCTTCGATTTAGTCGATTGCATGTGAATTCAGTTAGTAGGATTTGTGTGTCACTTTTGAAATGTGATAGGCTAATCTATAAGGATCTAATAGTGCATGTAATAAAAAGGGAGGACTTGCATGTCAAATTTCCCCCCTAATTAGTAGTGGCCGGCCATGCTATGAGTGGAAACATGTCACAAACATGTTATGTTAGTGAGGTATGTTAGGAAAAATAAAATAAGGAGTATGGGTAATAAAGAAATGGAAAAAAAAAGAAAGAATGTGTGTGAGTGTTCCCCCCCCATTGCCGTGAGTTAAAGAAAAGAAAAAAAATTTGTTCATCCTTTTTCATTTCTTTTGGCCGAAAATTCTAAGGAAGGAGGAAGGAGTTCTTGCTTCATGTTTGGTTTGGAAGAGGATTAGGAGGAGGTTTGGCCATACTTGTATCTAGATTAAGGTATGTTTGAGGTTGTGCCATGAGATTCATGCATGTTTTTAGTTGCTAGCTTGAGTTCTAATTAGCCCATGGTTCAAATCTTTGCTATGTCATGGGGATGATATTCGACCTAGGTGGATTTTGTGTTAATGCCATTGCATGCTAAATATGAAGCTTGTTAATGATACATGTGATGGTGGATTGATGACTCTTGGATTTTCTTTTTAGCATTTTTGAGTGAGACATTAAGTTCTTTGTTTAACCATGACCAAAATTGAAATGGTTTGGTGTTGTGATGTATTCGGCCATGGTATATCCATAAGTATGATTTATGCTTATTGCATGGTAGGTAAGATTTGTGTTTTGGATTTATGTTCATGTTTAGTTATAATCAACTTTGAGATTCGGCTCTTGCACATATATATATGTTTGCACATGACGTATTGGTATGACATATACAATATCTCAAGGTATATATTTACATATGATGGTGTTTCGGTTATGGAGTACATGATGGATGCGTATTGAGTTATAATATGTAATGCATTAGTTAGTAAAAGGTATGCCATTTGTGTGTGGTATTGAGTATATAATTGGCCTCAACATAGACATGCATAATCGGCCACATGAATGAGTACATAGGTTGATGTGTTGTTCGGCCATAGGTAAGCATATTGAAGGCTTTATCTTGACTTAGAAAATTCGGCTAAGGAGAGTATTAACTAATGTGTTGAGTTTGATTCATGATTCCGTACATATGTGACTTTAATGTCTAATGAATATATGTGGGCCAAGTACCTTGAGTTCCTCTTTTCGATGCTCAAATGATTAAATCAATTTATTTGTTAAATTAAGCTCAAGAGCAAAGGGGAACTAAATCCGATAAAGGGAAGGAAAAAGTGGTCGAATAGCCATCGGAATCGTTCGACAACATCCGAGGTAAGTTTTCGAGTAATGGGACTTAAATTATGATTCGATTAGATTATGTCTTAAGTAAATCAAAATCATGCTCTTATATGTGGCTATTGAGCCGAAATTGTAAATGTGATAAGTGTCTTGTGTTTGAGCTTTGGTAATGAAAATGAAATATGAATGTGTCATGATTTATTGATATATGTGCATGGTTACTCGAATGATATCCGGGCTAAGTCCCGAAGGCTTTTGTGCTAAGCGACTACATCCGGACTAAGATCCGAAGGCATTTGTGCTAGCGACTATATCCGGGCTAAGTCCCGAAGGCATTTATGCTAGTGACCATATCCGGGTTAAGACCCGAAGGCCTTGTGCGAGTGGTTATATCCGGCTAAACCCCGAAGATGCTTGATTTGGGAACGAGCGATCTTGCTGTAAAAATTTAAATTAATACGCTGGTAAAATCCCAGCGATGAGGTATGTTTCGTGTGTGCTTTGAATTAGTTGATCCCTTACAAATCTGTATTCGCTCAGTCGATAAATGAGCTACCGGCCTTTGGCTAAGTTGATCTTTTGTGTATGAACATAAGGGTTGGTAATGTGAAGTAAGTATGATATTGAAAATTTGTGCATATGAAATTATCAGTTTAGCTATATGAATGCTATACTTTTGTTGTGCTGGAATCCCTTGCTCAAAACTTACTAAGCATAAATTGCTTACTCCGTTTCTTTGTTTCTCTGTTTTATAGATTTTGGCTCGTCAGCTATCGGACTCGGGATTTTTGGAAGTCGAAGTCTCCCACACTATCAAAGCTCCCTTTTGGTACAATTTTGGTTGACCTTTGAAATGGCATGTATAGGACTACCCTTTTGTTGTTGGTCATGTACCCTTCGGTTTTGTGTAAATTTGGATAGCCATGCGAAAATGGCTTAAATATACTTTGATCATAGCATTATAATCGTTTTGTATATTGTTCGTCGAGAGGTATGGAAATGTTGGTAACGGTTATGTAACACCCCGGACCCGAGACCGTTGCCGGAGTCGGACACGAGGGGTTCACAGACTAAATTCGCTTACTATCGCAGTCCATTTTAAAATTTTCCAGGCAGTTGGCTAACTGCGACACTGTCACCTTAAAAATCATATCTTGAGTTTCACAACTCGAAAATCAGTTTCGTAATTTTTTTCTGAAACTAGACTCATATGCCCATCTACATATTTTTTTCTAGAATTTTTGGTTGGGCCAATTAGTACAGTTTATTAGTCAAAGTCTCCCATGTTACAGGGATCGACTACACTGACCTTTGCGCATTACGACTTGGATATCTCCCTGCACAGAGCTTCAATACTGATTCCGTTTGTTTCTATAGAAACTATACTCAGAGAGGAATCTATACATATATGGAATGACTCCTAATTATCTCTGGTTAATTTATAATGAATTTCCAAAGTCAGAACAGGGAATCTAGAAACCGTTCTGGCCCTGTCTCACGAGAACCTGAATATCTCTTAACATACTGTCCATATGATCATTTCGTTACTTTCCTATGAAAATAGATTCATCAAGGTTCGTTTACATAATTTATTCATTATTTAATTCCAATCCTACTATTTTTACTGATTTTCCAAATCTTCATCACTGCTGCTGCCAGCATCTGCCTTTAAGGTAGACTTTACCTATTTCATAGTTTCCATGATTCAACTAGCCCTTTTAGCATAAATAGCACAAATTATGATAGTGATTAACCATTCCATACCAAATGATTATAACATTATGCTCAAACATATATAAGCCATTTTCGCATGGCTATATACATTAACCAAAATATTCTTCCGCCACTAGTCTATTTTATACATGCCATAAGATAATCCAAAACATAGCAGTACCAAACAGTGGATAGTGATAGTGTGACTAGTTGCTGACGATCCCCGAGCCTGTAGCTTCGCAATGAGATCTATAAAACAGAGGAAACAGAGTAAACGGAGTAAGCATTACAATGCTTAGTAAGTTTTAAGCAGTGTCAACAGATAACAATCAAATTATAACATAGTTGTTCGTATTTTTATTTCACTCTTCCTTCGGGCATACCATCCCTTTTACCGAATATGCACGTCTCATCATATACAATAGGCAGATAAACTTTCACATAAAAGTGAGCTCATGTGACGTAGATATATCGTATGATTTCACATCACCTCTCACACTGATCCGATGTCACATAATCATAGGAATGGTCTCATAGATTGCTCTCGTATGCATCACATAACTACCTTATGATTTAGTGCAAATCAAGCTCACATATAAACTTGGAGTACATAACTGTTGAACCTTTCGCATTGAATATATTTATAAGCAATTCTTATTACGAAGTCTTACCCGGACATAATCTCCACACGTAGTCATCGGGTCTTTAGAGCTCGGATATAGTACGAGCACGAAGCTTACGGACCTTAATCAGTGATAATATTCTCGCATAAAGCCTGCGGGGTTTTAACCCGGATATAGTGCTGACACAAATGCCCTTCGGGACTTATCACATTTATACACTTTCACATCCATCACGTTGGCCACTCGGCCCTATTACATATATACACTTTCACATTCATCACATCGGCCATTAGGCCTTATCACATATATACACTTTCACATTCATCACATCGGCCATTAGGCCTTATCACATATATATACTTTCACATTACCAACCCTTTTATTCATACACAAAGATCAACTTAGCCAAAGGCCGGTAGCTCATTTATCAACTGAGCGAATACTTATTTGTAAGGGCTCAACTAATTCAAAGCACATACGAAACATACCTCAATGTTGGGATGTTTCAAGCGTATTAACTGAAATTTTTACAGCAAGATCATTCATTCCCAAATCACATACATTCGGAATTTAACCGGATATAGCTACTCGTTCAAATGCCTTCGGGACATAGCCCGGTTATAGTAACTCGCACAAATGCCTTCGGGCTTAGCCCGGAATTAGTATCTCGCACAAATGCCTTCGGATCTTAGTCCGGATATGGTCACTTAGCACAAAGCCTTCGGGACTTAGCCCAGACATCATTCAAATAACCATGCACATTTAACAATAAATCATGGCACATTCGTATTTCATTTTCGTTAGCAAAACTCAAACACAAGACACTCATCATTCTTGAAATTTCGGCTCAATAGCCACACACAAAGAGCATGATTTTGATTTGCTTAAAACATGATCTAATCGAATCATAATTTAAGCTCTATTACTCAAGAACTTACAATATCACGATTTAGAATTCAAGTATGGGTTTAATCAATAGCTTGTGAGCAACTAAAACAAGTTTATCAAGGTTCACAACATAATCTCAAATTCAGCACAAGCTGTTTTTCCTGAGCAATAGTCACTAAATTATTTATAACTGGAGCTACAAAACTCCAAATCACTTTCTGTTAATTTTTCCTGAATATAGACTCGTATATCTTCCACCCATAAAATTTCCAGAATTTTAGGTTTGGCCAATCAATACCAGATTTTTCTTAAAGTTTCCCCTGTTTCACTGTTTGACTAATCTGACCACTCTTCACTACGAATCAAATTTCTCATTATCGGAAATTCCTTTGCTTACACGGTTTCTTTTATAAGAAACTAGACTCATTAAGCTTTAATTTCATGTCTCATTCAGCCTCTAATCCAAGTCCATAAATTTATGGTGATTTTCTAAAGTCACGTTACTGCTGCTGTCCGAAGCAGACTATTTCAAATTACCTTAAATTCCCAAGCTCAAACACTTAAGAACTTACCATTTGAGCTTAGAACATATCATGGCCACATCATATCTTATTAAATCAACTCATCATGTCCTATTATAATTGAATTTACTCAACGTTTAAACACTTAAAACTTACAAAGGAATCAAACTCAAATACTTAAGAACTTACCTTGAATTTGATCGACTTAGTACAAATCGGCTATTCAACTACTTTCTCTTTTCCCCTATCCGAAGTTGGTGTCCTTTGTTCTTGAGCTAGATTTAAACAAATTCAAATCATTACTAATCCATAATTCATGCACCTTATTTCGGGTATATCAAAAATCATTCAACCAAGTATTCAAATATAGCTTAACACCAAATTCACATTCGGCACTCTATTAACGCAACATAACCATTTTCACCTTGTTAACACATAATCGGCAAGGTTAAATCCCATATACACAACTTAAGTCCATCCTTTAACAATCATAATTCACTATAAGGCCGAAAGCCACCTAAACATCACTCTCAAGTCTCTTTTTACCATTTAACAACCTTAAAGCTTACTTAATAGTCAATTTAAAATTAAAAAAACAACATCCAAAATTTAACACAATGCCACATAGCCGAATACCACTTTTAGTAATGAAATTCATCTTTAACACAAAATTACTAAGCCTCACTTAATAATTAACTATTTAGAACTCTCAAACATCAAATACTTCAAATTTTATGCAATCCACACCATAGCCGAAATGCTTAATATAAGAAATTGAGTTAAATTTGAGCTAAATTTAAGCTCCCAATCATAAACTAAACTTATAACTTTACACACTCAATAATTTTAACATTATCAAGTCCATCCAACACTTATCCAGCAACTTTTAACTTTAAAAACAAATCCCTAGCTCAAAAACACATGAACCGAACTTAATACGCCACTTAGACCAAAATTAGCAAATGGGTTTCTGCTAGATAAAGAAGTGAAGCTCGTATTCATCAAAATTTAACAAAATTACAATGAAATTACCTTAGAAATTGGCCTCCAAAAGACCGAACATTCCCAAAACACTTTCCCCTTTTTCTTTCTTTAGTTTCGGCTAGAACCCAAAAACAATGAAGTCTCCCCTCCTTCCCTAGCTCACGGCACTTCAAGAAAAGAAAGAAGATGAAGACTTTCTCTTGCTTTCTTATTTTATTCCCCCTTTCTTTTTTTTTTGATCTATTTTAATCATTTACTAATAAAAGCATCATTAAAAATTCAACTTAATGGAAGAACCATCCTTGCTTGGCCGGCCACTACTTGAGGTTTGGGTGATTTGACATGCAAACCCAAGTTTCCTCACTTTGTTATCATTTGATCCTTACATATTCCCCTATCATATTTTCTTAGGTTCTCAACTAAGTCAATCACATGAATTTCACCTTCATAAGTCTAAATTAAAACATCAAATTTTCACACATGCACTATGGTTTAAATTCATGAACAATTACATAAAAATCACATTAACATACCTTTGATTTATGAACTAACCATGGCCGAATGCCTTGGCTTCTTCTTCTCCTTTTTTTTTCTTTCACTAGTTACGGCAATGGGGAAAAGAAAGATGGACATACCTTGTTTCTATCACTCTTTCCTTCTTTTAATTATTCTTTCTTCCATAATATAAATGCATTAACTATTATCATGCTAAAATAAAATGCATATAATATCTATCAACTATCATTATGGCCGGCCACTAATTAAAAGTGGTCCATTTGACATGCAAGTCCCTCATGTCAATAACTCATGCATTATTTGGCCACTTTAAATTTCACCTATCACATTTTCAAGTCTTATCACATGGGTCCTTTCTTATAAATTAACACCGCCTTGATAAAATCAAGGCACGAAATATTCGCACATACAAATTCCACATTTAATAAGCACAGAATATAACATCTGATTATTTTTGTGACTCGGTTTTGGGGTTCCAAAACCACTTTCGACTAGGGTCAAATTAGGGGTGTCACAGGTTAGCCATGGGAAGGGTTATTCTTGATCACTTTTGGAATATGTATGACAAACTCTAGTTGATCCATGGAGGATCATGAAATAGGTAAAGTTTACCTAAAAAAAACAGATGCTGGCAGCAGCAGTGATGTGGATGTGAAAAATCACTAAAAATAGTAGGAATGGAATTAAATAGTGAATAAATTATGTAAACGAACCTTGATGAATCTATTTTCATAGGAAAGTAATGAAACGATCATATGGACAGTATGTTAAGAGATATTCAGGTTCTCGTGAGACAGGGCCAGAACGGTTTCTGGATTCCCTGTTCCGACTTCGAAAATTCATTATAAATTAACCAGAGATAATTAGAAGTCATGCCATATACGCATAGATTCCTTTTTGAGTCTAGTTTCTATAGAAACAAACGACATTAGTATTGAAGCCCTGTACAGGGAGATATCCAAGTCGTAATGCGCAAAGGTCAGTGTAGTCGATCCCTGTAACATGGGAGACTTTGACTAATAAACTGTACTAATTGGCCCAACCAAAAATTCTAGAAAAAAATTTGTAGATGCATATATGAGTCTAGTTTCAGGGAAAAATCACGAAGCTGATTTTCAAGTTGTGAAACTCAAGATATGATTTTTAAGGTGACAGTGACGCAGTTAGCCAGCTTGCCTGGAAAATTTAAAATGGATTGTGCAAAGAAGTGATTTAAGTCTGCAAACCCCTCGTGTCCGACTCCGGCGACGGACTCGGGTACAGGGTGTTACAGTTTTCGATATTTAGATTGACGTGGTAGTAATCCAATTGTAGGCAGTTCGTGTGTGGATCTCGCCAACGTATCGTTCTAAATCAGGTGTGTAAACGACACCCACTCATAGACTAGATCGGTAAAAGCCGAAAAGCCGAAAAGCCGGCATTTATGAACTTGCGAGTGTGCGAGCGCTTGTGAGGTGGTTTGGTTGTTAATTTTGATAATCACAAGCAGTATGATTGCAGAGTGCGTAATTTCGTGCACTTCGGTATATTTGGGCTTAATAGGCCAAAAATAGGTTAGTGGGCCAACGGGCCCGATTCGGTAAAAACGCTCGGTAAGTGCTTCTGTTAATGTGTTAATGATTAGAATATGTATGTAAACTCTAGAATAGTAAATTTTATTAAACTACCCCTAAGTATGAAAATTACCGTTTTACCCTTAGGTGCTAAATGACCGTTATACCCCTAGGGTTAATTTTGACTGAAATACATGATATTCTGATTCTGTTTGTTATATGCCATGACATGTATATCTATTGCATGGGGTTGGGTTTTGTTATGGAGGAAGAACCCGTTCTGGTGGCCGTGCCACATATTCTGATATAAGCAGCTTTGCTGCGGGTAATAGTTAGTGCCGCAATCGGTGCTAACACTGTAAGTGTAGGGATGGCGTGGGTGATTTATTCCCCACAGGAAGTGTAGGGATGGACGGAGGCAAGTGCAGGGTTGGATGGGGTTATCATGCATTAATCATATGAGACTGTTTTATTATGGGCCAACTGTATTAAAATGGGCCCAACTGTGTTAATATGGGCAAGACCCAATATATCTCGACTTGTAATAGGGCTACGGCCCAGACTGATACTGATATGGGCTAGGCCCAATATGCTCTGATATTGTAATAGGGCTATGGCCCAGATTAATACTGATATGGGCTAAGGCCCAGTTAACACTGATTTCTGAATAGGCCTTAGGTCCAGTAAAGCTTGAACTGATTTGGGCTCTGGTTGGGATACTTTACACACTGAGTTTTCCAAACTCACCCCCCCTTTTTTCCCATCTTTGTAGGTGAGCCTTAGATCGATGGACTTGGAGCTGGGCGGGATTCAGAGTGGCCACGAAGATTAAGTTTTGTTTTCTTTAAAATAAGTTTTGCATTTATTATTTTGATTATTTTTATTTTGGTTAAATTTGTAATAAGGCCGCTCTTTTTATTATTTTTAATATTTTGGGTTATTAAATTGGTTAGCTCTAGGGCGCGTTTTATAAAAGTTACTTATTTTTAAAATATCACGATAACCGAGCAAAGCTTCCGCAATGTAAATGTTTTGAAAGGAAATAAATATTTTAAATAGACTTAAACTTAATTTGTTGTTCGTGGACAAGTAATAAGCTTAAAGTGTGGAAATGGATGTATGCATGTCTAGGATTGGATCATGGAAGAGCTAGGTACTTAAGCAGTCTAATTGACTCACCTCCTCTTTTCTTGAATCCTACCTGGTGCGTAGTATCCATTCACTTTAAGCCATGACAAAGAAGGTTTGATTTTTTCGATACTTAACTGTTTTTTTTAAAATAACATGTTTCTGCCACTTCAAAGGTTTACAAGTTTTCAAAGTTTCCCATAAGATTTTATATGGTTGTTAACAATGCTTTGATTATTACAATGAATCACATTTTGGAAAGAAAAAATAAGGCTAAGGTTTTATTCAAGTTTAAACGGTAAAAGTTTCTAAACATCAAGAAGGGTTTTCAATGAAAACATGGTTTTCGAAAAACACTTTAATGTGACACGCCGGATTCGGTTGTAACGTCTGAGCCGGGTTTGGGGTGTTACATGGAGCTTCCGTCAAGAGAGTTTTCAGCTAGTCGAAACTTTTCTGACACTTTTCAGACCACTCAAATATGACATCCTTTTGGAGCAGCTTTGTCAACGGTGATGCTAACATCGAGAAACCTTTTAGAAATCGTCGGTAATACCCGGCAAGCCCCAAAGAGCTCCGAACTTCAGAAACATTCCTCGGAGGCTTCCAATCTAGTATAGCTAAAATTTTACTCGGATCAACTCGTATATAGGATGCGGATACAACATGCCCCAAAAAGTTAACCTCGTGCAACCAGAACTCACATTTACTAAACTTCGCGTACAACTGATTATCACACAAAATCTGTAGTACAGCATACCCTTTTTGGCTGATCCCTTTCGCTCTATGACGTGCTCGTTTGGGTTGGGCGTCAGCTAAGAGTGTTTGGAGCGCGGATTAACTGCAGTCTCCTAACAGGTGTGTATTTCTCATTACTCTAGCAGTAGGACGGCTATTTCAGGCCGAGATGGGCTAAAATGGGCCATGTGGTCCCAATAGGTCGTAGGCCCAAGTGGATAAGTTATAGAATTACCGAAATACCCCTGTAAGGTAGAAATACCAAAATACCCCTGTAGGGTAGAATTACCGAGATACCCTTGCGGGGTAAAATTACCATTTTGCCCCTAGGGTGTTAAATGACTATTTTGCCCTCGTTCGTAAATGACTAACTTGTGTGATGATTGGGTTAGTTGACGTGGGTTTATGTTAGTTATCATTAATTTGTAAGTCTAATGTGTTAGTGATAGATTGTAGGATTATCGCGTGGGAGATATCGTCATCAATCGTCATCAACCAGGTGTGTAAACGACACCCTCCCTTAGACTGAATCAGTAAAAGCTGAAATACCGAAACGTTGGTATTTTGTGAACTCGCGAGCGTGTGAGTGCTCGTGAGATAGTTGTTAATAAATATGGTGCATTTGGATGATTAGCGTGCAAAGTGTGCATTTTCGTGCACAACGGTATTTTTGGGCTTAATGGGCCAAAAATAGGCCAATGGGCCAATAGGCCCACTTTGGTAAAAAGACGAGGTAAGTACTTCTGATTACTTGGTAAACGTTAGAATGAGCATAAAACCTTAGCAATAGGTACTAATTGCTGAAATACCCTTATGCATGCAAAATTACGATTTTACCCCTAGGGTTATTTTTTTCTGAAAAGCATGATGTTCTGTTTCTGTATACGTATGCCATGACATATTTTTTCTGTTGCATGGGACATGGGTTTATATTGATGGAGGAAGCGTTTTGACAGCCTCGCTGCAATCTGGTTCTGGTGGCCTAGCCACAATATTTGTATCTGGTGACTTCGTCATAATATCTGGCAGCCTTGCTGCAATTTCTGCGGTGTGTAGCGGTTGGGTGGGTTGAGTAATCTCCCCATATGGTGTAAGGCTGGTACGGGGGTTTATGGATGGCTCTAGGTTGGGATTTCTGCATTCATGATATATTTGTTCTGTATCTGATATGGGCCTATGGGCTTCATTCTGATTTTTGTACTGGGCCAAGGCCCAGATAAGTCTGACTCTGAGGTTTGATCTATTTTGGGCTATGGTTGGGTTATGTTACACACTGGGTTTACCGAACCCACCCTTTATTTTCATCTCTACAGGAAATCCCCAACCATAGTGGGCTTGGAGCTGTGAGGGATTCGGAGTGGCCACATCATCTGCAAAGTTGGTTTTTCTAAGTTAGTTTATTTTTATTATTTTTATATTCTAATTTAATTTTGGGTTTTTACAATGACCACCCCAATCACTTAAACCAGTGAATGCATACTAAGTCGTAAGTCCATGTGACACGTCAGATCTAGCCATAACATCTAGGCCGGGTTAGGGTGTTACATTATTTAACATATAATTTCCACCAACTAAAATAAAGATATGAAAACACATGATTGCATGCATGTGTTGACCGGTCATTTACATTCAAAATGGTCCATTTGACATGCAAGTCCCCCATAATACTAAACCATATAATATTTGGCCACTACACATTTGCCTATCACATTTTCAAGGTTTCTCAAACAAGTCCTTTTTAACTAATTCCACATCCAAATGACAGAAATCAAAACATGATATTTTCACACATGAAATTTCACATATAATAAACATAGAATATAACATTCAATTATTTTCGCGACTCAGTTTTGTGGTCCCGAAACCACTTTTTGACTAGGGTTAAAATAGGACTGTCACAGTTAGTCCTAGAACTGAATAAAACATGCTCTGATACCACTAAATGTAACACCCCTCACCCATTTTCGACACGGGGATAGGGTTCGAGGTGTCACCAGACTTAACTCAAGCATACGCATGTAAAACTGGGCTATAAGATTTTGATCAATTTAAAAATTTTCATTCCATACTCAATCTATCCCTTAATAGGACTTACGAGACCCAAAGCATACATTCGAGATGAATTAAGTTTAAACTGAGAACTTAAGAAAAACTTGGAAGGTTCATGCCTTAGGGTTCTACATGCCCGTGTGACTCGAGACACACCCATGCCCTTAGCCCGTGTGCAACACTGACTTTAGGGCACGACCATGACACATGCCCGTGTGGCCTACCCGTGGACAATACTGACTTATAGACACGGCTATGGCACACGCCTATGTGACCTACCCATGGACTATATTGACTTAAAAGTTTAAGTGCAGGGGACGCACAACCATAAACACACCAATGGGGGTGAGCCGTGTGTCACACATGGCCTTGACACACGCCTGTGTGTCTTGCCCGTGTGGACAAACTAGGCTATCTTCCAAGCCATTCTGTACAACATACACAAGATCATTTCAATATACTAATTGCATCCCAGAAGACATCAATTTATTCATAGAAGGAACATCATATACATTTACCAAAATAAATAATAGCCATTATCTAGGCTAAATACAAAATAAAGGGCTTGTATCTTAATCCAATATACATAAACAATTTCTCAATAATACAACTTCCTAGTCTAGCCCTATACATGCCATAATCAAAAATATAAATCCAGCTATACCGAGTATTACGGCTGATAGTGTGATCGATATCTCTAACATCAAGGTATCCTTGAGAAATTTGGCAGTACTGAAAGAAAAGAGAAAGGAAAGAAAGTAAGCATAAAGCTTAGTAAGTTGCATATAAATAAATATACAACAACAGTTTCACCATTTATCATCATGCTCATAGCTCAAAGGTAAGCATAACTTGACTTACTCGTTATCATCCACTCAATTCACATTTTCTAATTGAGATCATTACACATGTATACCAAAATAGGTACCTGTAACACTCAAAACATTATCATACTTTGCTTATTAAATCTCTTTCTTAACTCTTAAAGTTGAACCTTTTAGAATACTACCGGATATTCTATAAGCCTCAAACACGGGTTAAGTTGCCAATGCCATGTCCCAGACATAGTCTTACACTGGCTATCTTCATCGAGGCCGATGCCATGTCCCAGACATGGTCTTACACTAGCTCTCGTGTATAGGTGCTGATGCATGTCCCAGACATGTATTACACTAGTACGAAGCTTATCCGATGCATGTCCCAGACACGTCTTACACTGGCTACAATCATTGAGGCCGATGCATGTCCCAGACACGTCTTACAGTGGCACTCATCTCTACGCCGATGCCATGTCCTAGACATGGTCTTACACTGGCTATCGTAATGTGGCTGATGCATGTCCCAGACACGTCTTACACTAGCCCTCGTCTCAATGCCGATGCCATGTCCTAGACATGGTCTTACACTGGCTCTCACATAACCAAATGTTATGGCGTGAACATCCAGTTTGTTTCATGGGGTTCTCACTGGATCTTTCTACTTTCTCAATCATAAATATGCATACTCAGTTCATAATCTAGAAACTCATGCTATATCAAAATCAATAACAATCGAATACATGCATTTACCAATATAGTTGTATTATTTACATACAACTTACCTCGGTTTACAAAAGTACTTGACTAGACAACTTAATCGGATTGCTTGGCTTTGCCCTGGTCTAGGCTCGATTTTGGTAAATCTTGATCTATAATAGCAAAAATGTACTCATTTAGTCATTAATTGCAATTAGGCATTCATAATTTCACATCTTTTGGAAAATGACCATATTGCCCCTAGGCCTTGGCAAAATGACCATTTTACCCCTATATTCGAAAATCAATTTTTATCAAATTTCTTCATATTTCAAGCCTAGCTAAACTCTTTTTACTCTTATATCAACCCCAAATTCTCACTATTTCATACACTTATTACCCATTTTGCAACTTATGCAAAATGGTTCCTTTAGGTGTTTTCAAGCTAACACCTTTTTCAAAAGTTGCTTATAACACAACTAGGGCTCATATTCCTCCATAAAAACTCAACATCTATCAAAATTTCATCCATGGAAAAATCCTAAACTCTTGACCATTTTGCAAGATATCACCCTCATTTGAAAGCTCATGCTTCAAGGGTCTCAAAATGTGAAAATCTTGAAGAAAACTCATTAAAGTCACTTACTTGTGAGAGGAATAAGTTACTGCAAAATTTAACCTTTCAAACCCCCTTTCATGGCTGAAACTTTCAGTGGAAAGGGATGAGAAGAAAAGAAATTGACAACCTTTTTCTATTTTGTTTTTCTTTTGTCAAAATAGCTACCAAATTTCTACCTACTTTTAAAATTTGTCTTCTCTATGTCTCATGCCGGCTATGCCATCAATTAATGGCCTATTTTCCCACTAAATACCCCCAATTTTGGTTCTTTAATAAAATAACACCTTTAGCTATCAAATTATGACTTTTGCACTTTATGTGATTTAGTCCTTTTTCGCAATTGGGCTCACAATCGTTAAGATTAACTCATCAAACTTTTTAAACACTAATATAATCATGCTATAATCTCATAATTATAATAAAATAATTTTTCCAACTTTGTATTTCTGGTCCCGATACCACTGTTCCTACTAGGCCCTAAATTGGGCTATTACACGTAGCAAGTGAGAGTCTAACTATACATGCCATATATATAAACTGTGATAGTGTGATGATTTTTAAGAGTTAAAATGTGTTTTTCATATAGCAAATAGATCTCAAACGAGTAATAGCCGACGATGTTAAAAGTAATACACCCGCTCTTGCTCAAGGGGCAGTGTAGTCTTATTCCAGATTTGTATCTAGTAGTCAAGGAAGAGAGGCTAAGCAAGCCTTCTTCCAAATGATGAATGAGTGGTTCACAGAATTCATTTGAACAAATCCAGCTGCTCAACAACTTCCACCTCCACCTGTTCCTCAACGAGTCCCGCTTGTACCACCAGTAATAGATTTGATTCATTTGAGTAAGCCACCTGTTGATAAGATTCGTAAACACGGGGCTGAAGAGTTTCGGGCAACAGTTGATGATAATGCTAAGAGAGATGAGTTTTGGCTTGAGAATACTATCCGAGTATTCGATGAATTGTCTTGTACTTTAGATGAATGTATCAAATACATAGTATCTTTGCTTAGAGATAATGCATATCACTGGTGGAAAACATTGGCATCGATAGTTCCTAGAGAACGGGTACTTGGGAATTCTTTCAAACTGAGTTCCAGAAAAAGTACATAAGCTAGAGATTCCTCGATCAGAGACATAAAGAGTTTCTAGAATTGAAGCATGGCCGGATGACTGTCACTGAGTACGAAAGAGAATTCGTACGGTTAAGCAAATATGCCCGGGAATATATGTCTACTGAGGAGATCATGTGTAAAAGATTTTTTGATGGGTTGGATGAAGATATAAAGCTGTTAGCTGTGATACTTGTATTGAAAGAATTTGTAGTATTGGTTGAGAGGGCTTGTAAAGCCGGAGATTTCATCAAAGAAAAAAGAAAAGCTGATTCAGAGGCAAGAGATTTGAGTAAGAGATAAATGAATAAATCTTATCATTTTTAGTCAAAGAAATCTAGAGACTATTTTAACCTATCGACAGCTTTTAGGGGATATCAAAATAGAGATCACGGAAAGCAATACACCAACCCTAAAGCTCAAGTCACATCGGTATCGACTGTTGGTAATGTAAAAGATTTTAAGCCTTATTGTCAACAATGTGGAAGATGACATTTTGGAGATTGTTGGGGAAAAAGTAATAATATAACTTGTTATAGTTGTGGCTCACAAGATCACTTTATTAAAGATTGCCTAGTGTTAGCTGAAAAGGATAGTGTTTAGAACACGAGGCCGAATAACACTGTAACTAGAGGTAGACCACCTAGAAACATGGGTAATGTAAGTGGCGGTAGAGGTGTGACACGAGACACTGTAGCGAGATATAATGCTAGAGCACCTGTCCGAGCCTATGCTATTCGCGCTTGTGAAGAGGCATCATCTCCAAATGTCATTACCGGTACTTTTACTCTCTATGATACTAAAGTTATTGCATTAATAGATCCAGGATCAACTCATTCGTATATATGTGTGAATTTGGTATCCAGTAAGACTTTTCCTGTAGAGTCTACTGAATTTGTCATTAGAGTATCAAACTCCTTAGGCAAGTGTTTGTTGGTTGATAAAGTGTGTAAGAATTTTCCATTGATGATTAGGGATAGTTGTTTCCTAGCCAATTTGATATTGTTGCCATTTGATGAGTTTAATATAATTCTGGGTATGGATTGGCTAACATGACATGATGCTATTGTGAATTGCAAAAGAAAGATGATAGATTTGAGATGTCAAAATAATGAGGTTATTCGAATTGAATCAGATGATTTGAATGGCTTGCCATCAGTGATATTTTCAATGTTGGCTCAAAAATATGTGAGAAAGGGTTATGAAGCGTACTATGCTTATGTGCTAGATAAGAAAGTGACCGAAAAGAAGATTGAATCAGGTGTGTGAGTATTCAGGTGTGTTTCCTGAAGAATTAATTGGTTTACCACTGATCTGAGAGGTTAAATTTGGCATTGAGTTAATGCCGGGAACAACTCCTATATCGATAGCTCCGTACAGAATGGCTCCGATATAGTTAAAAGAATTAAAATCTCAGTTGCAGGAATTAACTGATAGAGGATTTGCATGATCGAGTTTCTCGCCCTGGGGTGCTCCTGTGTCATTTGTGAAAAAGAAAGATGGCACGATGAGAATGTGTATAAACTATCGACAGCTTAATAAAGTGACGATCAAGAACAAATATCCTCTATCCAGAACTTATGATTTGTTTGATCAATTGAAAGGAGCTACATTGTTTTCAAATATAGATTTGATATCGGGTTATTACCAGCTACGAGTTAGAGATTCTGATGTGCCAAAGACTGCATTTAGAACAAGGTATGGTCATTATGAATTTTTAGTTATGCCTTTTAGACTAACGAATGCACCTACTCTCTCTATGGATTTAATCAATCAAATTTTTAAACCGTATCTAAATCGATTTTTTGTTGTGTTCATAAATGATATCTTGATCTATTTGAGAAATGAAACTGAGGAAACTGAGCATTTGAGAATTGTATTGCAAACTTTGAGAGATAAGCAGTTATATGCAAAGTTCAGTAAATGTGAATTTTGGTTGAGTGAATTTGGTTTTCTGGGACATATTGTGTCAGTATCGGGTATTCGAGCTGATCCAAGCAAGATTTCTACAATAATGGATTGGAAGCCTCTGAGAAATGTATCTGAAGTCCGCAGTTTTCTAGGACTAGCTGGTTTGTATTGTAACAACCCGGTTTAGACCCTAGTCAGAATAGTGGTTCTGAGACAACAAATCTGAGTCAGAAAAATATTTTAATATTATTTTTCATGTTTATTATATGTGAATTAGCATGTGTGAAAGTTTCGCATGAAAATTTTATCATTTGTGTGCTAAATTTGATAAAAGGACCTAATCGCGTAAAATGTAAAAGTTGTCTGTTGTTTGTTAAAGTGCCTATTTGCTATGACCTCTTAAATTTGAGGTCCTTATGTTGTAAATGGACCATTGAATTCATGAAATGACATGGATGGACATTAGTTAGTGGAATTATAATGATAATAATAAGGCTAATTTAGTAAACGACAAACAAAACATGAAATTAGTTCATTTTATGATCATCCTTCCCGAAAAACACAAAGGAAAAGAAATAAAAAATACAAGCTAGGGTTCGACTATTGATTTCTTTGATTTTGGTACGTGTTTTGTTCGGTTTTTGATAATTTCTACATTTTGTGATCGTTACTCTGTATTCTATCAAGCCTATGTTTCGATTTTTGATTTTGTTGATGATTTTGAGTTGAGCCATTGATGAAATTATGAGTTTTATAAAGTTTGATGATATTATATGAAATATTGATGTTAGGTTAATATGTTTTGTCTTTGAATTTTTGATGAATTTGAGTAATTTGGGCTAAATTGTAAAAATGAGATTTTGAGGGACTAAAATGTGAAATAAATGAAACCTATGGACTTATATAAACACCATGTATATTTGGCTAAGCAAATGTGTATGGAAATTTGGTGTATTTTGTGATTTTATGAATTGGGGACTAAAATGTCAAAATATCAAAATGTGAGGGATAATTAGTAAAATGCCCTAAATATGTATATATGGATTGACTTGAATGAATGTATGATTGAATAAGTCAAATTTTAATATATATAGATCAAGAACAAAAGAAAATAGAATTAGATCGGGGTAAGTCGAAAGTCGTTGAGTAGTCGACTCCGTTCGTTCAAATCTGTACGAGGTAAGTCGATATACAAATAAATGTGTTTTAAATTGAATTATTGTTTAGATGCTCTTGAACAATGATAAATGATTATATGAGTTGAGTATGAGATATCTGGGAAAGTATCGATAAAGTTTCGACGTCCGAGAAGTCCTGTACGAACCATAGGAATAGTTAGGATACATATGTCATGACATAGGATCCAATATGAGTTTTCGTGTAAGACCATGTCTGAGACGTTGGCATCGATTTATGATTTACGTGTAAGACTATGTTTGGGACATCAGCATCATATTTGATCTCGTGTAAGACCCTGTCTAGGACAGTGGCATCGATATTGATTACATGTAAGACCACGTCTGGGATGTTGGCATTGTACAAGCTTTTCGAGCTATCCGAGTATCCTTATTGATTCCGAACGGTTCAATGGGTATTCCGAGAAAATAAATGACTATGTGAAATTGTATCCGATCCAAGTATGTTTAAATTATATACCATGTTTGAGAATGAAAGGTATGTACATGTACCTTGGTGAACATATCATAAAATATGAGTTGCTATGAGAATGAGATATGAAATATATATGTGAATCATGATGAAATGAACTATAAGAGATACATGGCTATGATAATGTATTGTTCCTTAAATTATATGAATGAATTGATCTAGATTGATGTTATATGTTAAGTTTATTTGTATATGGCTTACTAAGCTTTTGAAAGCTTACTTTGTGTGTTTTCAACTATTTTGTAGATATCAAAGCTATCGGGAGATCTGGGATCATCAATGATCATCACCACACTATCAAACTCTATTTTGGTACATTTTGAAAGTGTAAATATTGAAGTATGGCATGTATAGGCTAAAGTTATATTAATATGTTTTATGAAGTGTATATTTAGCCATGTGATATGGCTTGATTATGATTGAACTTATGGTTTGATTTTGGTATTTGATATGTGATTCAAATTATGCCTATGTGATGTGCTCATGGTTGGCCAAAGAGAATGGCCAATTTGGTAAGTTGGTAATGTGATTTAGTTGTGGAAATGTTATGATTTTGGCATGAGATTGGATATGTTAGAATGAATAAGTTTGTTATGTGAATTTTGGTATGTTTGAATTGGTTAAAAAGCATGAAATTAATTGATAATGTTATGGCATGAAATGTGAATATTTTGGTTCAGAATTAGATGAAAATTTGGTATAAAATATTTAGTTTTGATCATGTAGGAAGGACCCAAAATTTGGGTGGCAAATTGGCCTTGTAAATGGCCTATTTTTTTTGTGTCTCAGCTGTGTGTGACACACAGTTATGTTACACGGTCATGTGTCCCCTGGGTACCCTACAATTTTAAGTCAATGTACCCTACATTTTTGACATGGCCTAGACACACGGGCTTGTTTATTGGTCGTGTGTGGCAGACGGGCTGGCACATGGGCTTGTGGTCGACCATGTGACCTAAGTCAGTAGCCTTTTCTAATTTTCACACGGCTTGGCACACGGGCATATCAAGTGGTTGTGTGGAAAAGTTAGTATGTATGCTCTGTTCTTCCACGACCTAGACACACGGGCGAGTCTAATGGTGTGTGAGGCACACAGCCTGTTCAAATGGGCGTGTGACCTTTATAACTTTGAAAAATGTTTAAGTTTCAAATAATTTTGTTTGAGCTCGGTTTAGTCCTGACCTATTTCTAAAGCATATTTATGGTCTTGTTGACCTATGTAAGGGACTTTACAATGATGGATTACTATGATGCTATGATGATTGTGAAATTCATGCGGTTTGTTTCGATATGTTCAGTAATGCCTCTTGACCCTAGTCCAGCAATGGATACGAGTTAGGGGTGTTACATTTAGTTAGTATCAAAGCTACGGATTAGTAGATTCTAGGACTAACGTAGCGTATGTGAGTCTAGCTATACATGCCATATTTATGAACTGTGATAGTGTGATGAATCCTTACAATGAAAATGTGTTTTTATATAGCAAATGGATCCCGAACGAGCTGTAGCTGATGATGTCGAGAGTAATGCACCTATTCCCGCTCAAGGGACAATGCCATCCGACTCTAGACCTACTACTAGTAGTCATGACGGAGAAGCTAAACAAGCCTTCTATCAAATGATGAACGATTGGTTCACCCAATATATTCAAACTAATCTGGCTGTGCCACAACCTTCACCCCCGGTTAATCCTCTGTAAGTCCTTATCGTGCCACAAGCCAATCCGATCCAGTTGAATAAGCCTCGAGTTGACAAAACTAGAAAATATGGGGCCAAATAGTTCTGTGCTACTACTAATGATGATGCCGAGAGAGCTGAATTTTGGTTAGAGAACACAATACGAGTGTTTGATGAATTATCATTAACTCTGGACGAATGCCTTAAGTGTACTGTTTTGCTTTTGAGAGATACGACATATCATTGGTGGAAGACGTTGATATCCGTAGTTCCGAGAGAACGAGTTACCTAGGATTTCTTTGAAGCTGAATTCCAAAAGAAATACATCAGTCAGAGATTCATTGATCAAAAACACAAAGAGTTTCTTGAGCTGAAACAAAGTCGTATGTCTGTTATAGAATATGAACAAGAATTTGTGAGGTTGAGTCAATATGCATGAGCATGTGTCTCGACTGAAACAATTATGTGCAAAAGATTCGAGGATGGCTTGAATGAAGATATCCATTTACGAGTCAAAATTTTAGAGATAAAAGAGTTTGTAGTTCTTGTTGAATGAGCATGTAAAGTTGAAGAACTCGGGAAAGAGAAAAGAAAAGCCAATTCAAAATCTAGAGACGTGAGAAAGAGATCCTCAAGTCAATCATTTCAGTCTGCGACAAAGAAGTTCCAAGATGATTTTAGCCGTTCAAAGCTAATGTGGGGCATTCAAGTAGAGATCGTCTAGATCGCATCAGAGTTTTAGAGCTCCAGCTACTTCTGTTGCTAGTGTTGGAAATGTCCAATCTGATTGACCTGAGTGTAAACACTGTGGTAAAAGACATCCTGTCAATTGTAGATTGTATGATCAAGCTTGTTTCAAATGTGGATCTTTAGATCATTTTATCCGTGATTGTCTCGAATCTGTTGAACAAGAGGTTGTGCAAAATCCAAGACCGAGTAACACTTCAGCTAGAGGTAGACCTCATAGAAATACGGGAAATGTGAGTGGTAGTCAAAGAGGGACTAAAGGCACCGCTGTTCGGTTAGAAGCTAGATCATCTACCAGAGCTTATGTTATTCGAGCTCGCGAGGAAGCTTCATCTCCAGATGTTATAACTAGTACTTCCACACTTTATGATACTTCTGTGATTGCTTTGATAGATCCTGGATCAATACATTTTTATATATGCATGAATTTAGCATCCAGTAAGACTTTGCTTGTAGAGTCTACTAAATTTGTGATTAGAGTATCGAACCCCCTAGGCAGATGTGTTTTGGTTGATAAAGTCTGGAAGAACTGTCCGTTAATGTTTCGAGATATTTGTTTTACGGCTGATCTGATGTTATTACCTTTGATGAGTTTGATATAATTCTGGGTATGGATTGGCTAACTTTACACGATGCTATTGTGAATTGCAAATGGAAAACTATTGATTTGAGGTGCAACAATGATGAAATAGTCTGAATTGAACCTAGTGACTTAAATGGGTTGCCGGCTGTGATTTCATCAATGAAAGCTCTGAGTATTGTAAGAAAGGGTTGTGAAGCTTACTTTGCTTATGTGATTGATTCGAAAGTAATAGAAAAGAAAGTGGAATCAGTGCCTATTTTCTATGAATTTCCTGATGTGTTTCCTGAAGAACTTCTGGGATTACCTTCGGTTTGAGAAGTTGAATTTGGCATTGAGTTAGTACCGGGAACTACACCAATTTTTATAGCTCCATATAGAATGGCTCCGATCAAGTTAAAAGAATTAAAGTCTCAGTTGCAAGAGTTGATCGATAGAGGATTCGCAAAACTGAGTTTCTCACCTTGGGGTGCTCCTGTTCTGTTTGTGAAAAAGAAAGACGATACGATGAGAATGTGCATTGATTATCGTCAGTTGAACAAAGTGACTATCAAGAATAAATATCCTTTGCCCAGAATTGACGATTTGTTTGATCAATTGAAAGGAGCTACTGTGTTGTCAAAGATAGATCTGAGATTGAGTTATTATCAGTTGAGAGTAAAAGATTCAGACATTCTGAAAACTACTTTCCAAACGAGGTATGAACATTATGAGTTTTTAGTTATGCCTTTTAGATTAACGAATGCACCTGCTATCTTTATGGATTTGATTAACAGAATTTTCAGACCGTATTTAGATCAATTTGCTGTCATATTCATTTATGACATTTTGGTTTATTCAAGTGATGAAACTGAACATGCAAGCATTTGAGAATAGTGCTACAGACTTTATGAGATAAGCAGTTGTATGCGAAGTTTAGAAAATGTGAATTCTGGTTGCGCGAAGTTGGTTTTTTGAGCCATATTGTGTCAGCATCAAGTATCTGAGTTGATTCGAGCAAGATTTCAGCTATTCTGGATTGGAAGCCTCTGAGAAATGTTTCTGAAGTCCATAGTTTTTTAGGACTTGCCGGTTATTATAGGAGATTTGTAAAAGGCTTTTCAATGATCGCGAATCTGTCGACGAAATTGCTTCAGAAAGATGTGAAATTTGAATGGTCTGAAAAGTGTCAAAAAGCTTTGATCAGTTGAAAGCCTTATTGATAGAAGCTCCGGTGTTAGTACAACCAGAATTTGGTAAAGAATTTTTAATCTACAGTGATGCTTTGTTGAACGGTCTGGGTTGTGTTTTGACACAGGAAGGAAAATTCATAGCTTATGCCTCGAGACAATTAAAACCGCATGAAAAGAACTATCTAACGTACGACCTTGAATTAGCGGCAATTGTGTTTGTTGGCGCCACTATATGTTTGGTGAGAAAAGTCACGTTTATTCCGATCATAAAAATTTGAAATATCTGATGACTCAGAAAGATTTGAACCTGCGACAGAGAAGATGGCTATAACTGCTAAAAGTCTACGAGCTTGTTATTGATTATCATCTAGGAAAAGCAAATGTTGTTACTGATGCTTTGAGCTGGAAATCATTATTTGCATTACGTGCTATGAATGCTCAGTTCTGTATGTTTGATGATGGTTCCATTTTAGCCGAATTGAAAGCTAGACTGTAACACCCCTAATCCGTAACCTTCGTCGGAATAGATTAAGAGGCATTACCGAACATATAACTCAGTTAAAAACAATCATATATCAAATATCATCTCATTTCAATAATATAAGTCATTCATATTCAATATGAATTTAAAACGAGCATACAAAGTCTAAATCATACATTCGTGATCAAACCGATAACATATGAAAGTTTCAGAACTTAGAAAAATTTTCAACTTTTCAGAGGTCACACGCCCATGTGAACAGGCCGTGTGCCTTACACAGCATTAGACAAGCCCATGCGTCTAAGTCGTTTCAAAACAGAGCATACATATTGACTTGTCCACATGGCCTCAAGACACACCCGTGTACCAGACCATGTGAAAATTAGGCAGGCTACTGACTTGGCCACACAGTTGACCACACGCCCGTGTGCCAGCCCGTACGACACACACAACCAATAGACACGCCCGTTTGTCTAGGCCGTGTCAAAATTGGAAGGTATAATGACTTTAGTTTGTAGGGTACCCCAGGGGACAGACTGCCGTGTAACGTGACCGTGTGTCACACATGGCTGAGACACACGCCCGTGTAGACAAAAATAGGCCATTTGAATAGCCAACTTGCCACCCCAATTGGGTCAAACCTACAAGCACCAAATAAAGCATATATACACAACAACTTTAGCCAATTTTTATACCAAACCATACATCATTCATGCCATAACATTATCAACCATTTACATGCTCATAAACTCAACCCAATTGTGCCAAAACATAAGACCAAATCATATCAAACGTATGGTTTCATAATCTCTAAACCCATGACCAAATCTCATACCAAAACCTGCCAAACTTACCATTTCTCTTAGCCATTCATGAACACATCAAATAGATCATCTTGCATCACATTTCATATACCAAAAATCAAAAACATAAACATGACCATATCAAGCCATATCATATGGCTAAATATAAACATTACAAAACCTACCGAAAGTACTTCTAGCCTATACATGCCACACTTCACTATATACAATTCCAAAAAGTACCAAAATGAGATTCGATAGTGTGGTGATGATCCTCGACGATCCCCGAGTCCACAGTAGCTTCGATATCTATAAAACAATACAAACACACACAAAGTAAGCTTTCAAAAGCTTAGTAAGCTCATACAAAATATCATCAATAGCTTATAAAATATAAAACATCAACACATAAACATTTATTAGTTCTCAATTCATCTATCAATTCTATGCCAACACAATTCATATGTTTATACCAATCCACGATCTTCATATGCATAATATCATCTACCACATAGGTACCGTATTTATTCACTTTCATTTTCATCTCTTGTCCAGATATTTTAAAACTTTCTGAATATTATTCATGCTTTAAGCATCCGCACAGTTAGTGCTTTAAGGTTTAGCCAAAGCTAGAACGATTTTGCACACTTAGTGCCATCTCAATTAACCGAAGCTATCCTGGTATCGCACACTTAGTGCCTCATATAGTCGAAGCTATACCATTTCGCACACTTAGTGTCAAATGCAATTGTTTTATCATCGTATTCAACCATAATCAAATTTATACACAATTTATGTATAATCAAAGCATCAAAAATATACTTGTAACATCATGTATCACGTACGAACTTACCTCGTATTTGAAATTGTCGATTTGAATCGTCTACTCGATTATCTTTGACTTTCATCAGTCTAAATCTAAATTCCTCTTTTCTTGATCTATATATATTCAAAATTAACCCTTTTATTTACCAAGTCATTCTAGTCAATCCATAAACATTCGTTTAGGGCATTCTGCAAACTGACCCTCACATTTTCTCAATTTGACACTTTAGTCCCTAATTCACAAAATCACAAAATACATATAATTTGCATATACTCATGCTTGGACGATTTCTCCTAGTACTCATACTAGACCACACATTTCATTTATTTCACATTTTAGTCCTCTAATTTACAATTTTCACAATTTAACCCATTTTAATCAAATTCATCGAAAATCCAAAGACAAAACATGTTAACCCAAAACATATCTTCCATTTATTAACAACTAATTTCACAAAACTCTTAGTTTCATCAATGGAACATTCCAAAATCATCAAAAAAATCAAAAATTGAGACATGGGTTTGATAGTACTTAAAGCAACGATTACAAAAACGTAGAAATTATAAAAAATGGATCAAAACACATACCGAATTTCAACCTCAAAGTGCCAAAACCTTCATGTTCTTTTTCTTTTCTTTTTTCTTTTATTTTTGGTCAAGGATGATTGAAAATGAACCAAATTCTAAGCTTTTGTTTTGTTATAATTATCATATTAACTAAATTTCCATTTTAGCCTTTGTTATAAAACTATTAAATCATTAAACATAAGGCCACTTATGTCCACTCATGCTTTCAATGGTCTATTAACATAATAAGGACCTCATATTTAAAAAGCCATGTCAATTCGGCACTTTTAACCAATAGCAACCAACTTTTACCTTTTACATGATTAAGTCCTTTTATCAAATTAAGCACACAAATAATTAAATTTTCATATGAAACTTTCACACATGCTAATTCACATATAGTAAGTATGAAAAATAATATAAAATTATTTTTCTAGCTCGGATTTGTGGTCTCAAAACCACTATTCTGACTTGGGTCTAAATCAGACTGTTACAATTCTCCCCCCTTAGGGATTTTCGTCCTCTAAAATCTTACTGTTGAACAAATTCGGATATTGTTGTTTCATAACATCTTCAGGCTCTCACATGGCCTCTTCAACACTGGGCCGATGCCACATCACTTTCACTAACTGAATTCGCTTATTTCTTAGTTCTTTAACCTCGCCAGCTAAAATACGGATTGGTTCTTCTTCGTAAGTCATATCAGACTGAATTTCAATCTCAGATGAAAGAATCACATACGAAGGATCGGATCTGTATCGTAAAAGCATCAATACGTGAAACACATCATGAATCTTTTCTAACTCTGGCGGCAACAACAATCTATATGCTACCGACCCAATACGCTCGGCAATCTCATAAGGCCCGATGAAGCTCGGACTCAATTTGCCTTTTCTACCAAACCGAAACACTTTCTTCCACGGAGATACTTTCAAAAACACTTTGTCACCAACCTCAAACTTAATGACTTTTCTTTTCAAGTCTACATAAGATTTCTGACGATCGTAAGTTATTTTCAAACTATCTCTGATCACTTTCACTTTCTGTTAAGTTTCTTTTATCAAATCAACCCCGTGTATCTTATTTTCACTGAGCTCAGTCCAATATAAAGGTGTACGGCATTTGTAGCCATATAAAACCTCGTATCGTGCCATTTTGATACGCGATTGAAAGCTATTATTGTAAGCGAATTCAATCAAAGGCAGATATTGTTCCCATGTACCTTCAAACTCAAGAATGCAACATCTCAACATATCCTCGAGTATCTAAATAATCCGCTAGGATTGACCATCCGTTTGCGGGTGAAAAGCAGTACTGAAATGCAATTTTGTACCCAGAGCATCTTGTAACTTATTCCAGAATTGTGAAGTAAATCTTGAATCTCTATCTGACACTATAGACAATGGCACACCATGCAATCTCACGATATCAGAAATGTATAACTCAACTAATTTATCAAGCGAGTAATTGGATCGAACTGGAATAAAATGAGCAGATTTCGTCAATCAATCAATTACAACCCAGATTGCATCTTTCTTTCTAGGAGATAGGGGCAAACCCGAAACAAAGTCTATTGTCACCCTATCTTATTTCCATTCTGGAACCATAATCGGTTGTAACAAACCATATGGCACCTGATGTTCATCTTTAACTTGCTGATAGATCAAACATTTAGAAACAAATTCAGAGATATCTCTTTTCATTCCAGACCACCAGTAATGTTGTTTCAAATCATTATACATTTTCGTACTACCCGGATGCACAGATAGCCAACTATTGTGAGCCTCATTCAAAATCATCTAAATTAACTCTGAATTTCTCAGAACACAAATTCTCCCTTAGAATATCAAACAATCATCTTTATCAGCTTTGAATTCTGAGTCAAACTCTAAGTCACATTGAGCTCTTTTGCTAAAATCTCATTATCAATTTTTTGAGCTTTGATAATCTGCTGTAAAAAAAAGGTCTCGCTTTTAATTCAGCTAAAACTGAACCATCATCAGACAGGACCAAATGACCATTCATTGCACATAGAGCAAACAATGATTTTCGACTTAAAGCATCAGCAACAATATTTGCCTTACCTGGATGATAATCAATCACAAGGTCATAGTCTTTTAGTAGTTCTAACCATCTTCTCTATCGCATATTCAAATCTTTCTGTGTCATCAGATATTTCAAACTCTTGTGATCAGAATATAGGTGACATTTCTCACCAAACAAACAGTGGCGGCAAATCTTCAAAGCAAACACAATCGCAGCCAACTCCAGATCATGCGTCAGATAGTTCTTTCCGTACAGCTTCAATTGTCTTGAAACATTAGCAATGACTTTGCCTTCTTGCATTAAAACACATCCTAGTCCGATCAACAAAGCATCATTGTAGATCACAAATTCTTTACCCGATTCGGGTTGTACCAATACCAGAGCTTCAGTCAACAAAGTTTTCAACTAATCAAAGTTGTTCTGACACTTTTCTGACCACTCAAACTTCACATCTTTCTGAAGTAGCTTCGTTAACGGAGTCGCAATCATAGAAAAGCCTTTTATGAACCTTCTATAATAACTGGAAAGCCCCAGAAAGCTACAAACTTCAGAAACATTCCTCGGAGGTTTCCAATCCAGAATAGCTAAAATCTTGCTCGGATCAACTCGGATACCCGATGCTGATACAATATGACCTAGAAAACCGACCTCTCATAACCAAAATTCACACTTACTGAACTTCGTATACAATTGCTTATCAAACAAAGTCTGTAGCACTATTCTCAAATGCTCGACATGTTTGGTTTCGTCACGAGAGTAAATTAATATGTCGTCAATGAATACAACAAAAAATCGATCTACATACGGTCTGAAAATTCTATTCATCAAATCCATAAGGATAGCAGGTGCATTAGTCAATCCGAAAGGCATACCTAAAAATTCATAGTGGCCATACTTCGTTCAGAAAGTAGTTTTCGGAATGTCTAAGTCTTTCACTCGCAACTGATAATAACCTGATCTCAAATCTATTTTCGAAAACATAGTAGCTCCTTTCAACTGATCAAACAAATCATCAATTTGAGGCAGAGGATACTTATTCTTGATAATCACTTTATTCAACTAACGATAATCTATAGACATTCTCATCGCACCGTCTTTCTTTTTCACAAACAAAATTAGAGCACCCCAAGGTGAGAAACTCGGTCTAGAAAATCCTCTATCGGTTAACTCTTGCAACTGAGACTTTAATTCTTTTAATTCAGTCGGAGCCATTCTCTACGGAGCTATCAAAATTGGAGTAGTTCATGTTACTAACTCAATACCAAATTCAACTTTTCGGATCGGAGGTAATCTTGGAAGTTCTTCAGGAAACACATCAGGGAACTCACATACAACAGGCACTAATTCAATTTGCTTTTCTGACGCTTTCGAATCAATCACATAAGCAAAGTAGGCTTCACAAACCTTTTTCACAATACTCAAAGCTTTCATCGAAGATATCAAAGCAGACAATCCATTCAAATCACTAGATTCAATTCTGACTATTTCATCATTCTTACATCTCAAATCAATAGTTTTCCATTTACAATTCACAACAACATCATGCAAAGTTAACCAATCCATACCCAGAATTATATCAAACTTATCAAAAGGTAACAACATTAGATCAGCCGGAAAACAAGTGTCTCGAAACATTAATGGGCAATTCTTGTAGACTTTATCAACCAAAACACATCTGCCTAGGGGGTTCGAAACTCTAATTACAAATTCAGTAGACTCTACAGGCAAATTCTTACTGTTCACTAAGTTCATGCATATATACGAATGTGTTGATCCAGGATCTACCAAAGCAATCACAGAAGTATCATAAAGAGTGAAAGTACTCGTAATTACATCTGGTGACGAAGCTTCCTCCCGAGCTCGGATAGCATAAGCTCTAGCAGGTGCACGAGCCTCGGATCTAACAGTTGTTATCATTTGTTCCTCTCTAACTACATCTTACATTTCCCGCATTTTTGGGAGGTCTACCCCGAGAAGCGTTGCCACTTGGCCTTGGATTCTAAGCATTATCTTTTTCAGCTAAACCTGGTCAATCTTTTATAAAGTGATCTCGTGAACCATAATTGTAACAAGCTCGATTATTACTTTTTCCCCAACATTCTCCAAAATGTCGTCTTTCACATTGATTACACTCAGGCTTTTCATTCTCTACATTACCAACACAGGCAATAGACGTAACTGGAGCCTTGAAATTTGAATATGATCTAACATGATCTATATTTGAATGTCCCACATTAGCATCTGAACGTCGATCTCGTGAACCATAACTGTAAAAAGCTTGATTAATACTTTTTCCCCAGCATTCTCCAAAATGTTGTCTTTCACATTGATTACACTCAGGCTTTTTATTTTTACATTACCAACACAGGCAACAAACGTAGCTAGAGCTTTGAAATTCAAATACGATCTAACACAATCTCTATTCGAATGTCCCATATTAGCATTTGAACGGCTATTATCATCTCAAAATTTCTTTGATGCAGATTGAAATGATTTGCCCGATGATCTCTTTCGTATTTCTCTAGCTTTAGAATCGGCTTTTCTTTTCTCTTTCCTGAGATCTTCAGCTTTACATGCTTGTTCAACAAGCACAACGAATTCTTTGATCTCAAGAATCCCGACAAACAAACGGATATCTTCATTCAAACTATCCTCAAATCTTTTGTACATTATTGCCTCAGTAGATACACATTCATGAGCATACTGACTCAATCTTACAAATTCCCGCTCGTATTCTGTAACAGACATACGGCCTTGTTTAAGCTCGAGAAACTCTTTACGTTTCTGGTCAATAAATCTTTGACTGATGTATTTCTTCCAGAATTTAGCTTGAAAGAAATCCCAGGTAACTCTCTCACTGGGAACTACCGATATTAAAGTTTTCTACCAATGATACGTTGTATCTCTCAAGAGTGAAATGACACATTTTATACATTCCTCGGGATTTAATGATAATTTATCAAATACTCGTATTGTGTTCTCTAACCAGAACTCAGCCCTTTCAGCATCATCATTTGTTGTAGCTCAGAACTCTTCGGCTCCATACTTTCTAATCTTATCTATCGAAGGCTTACTTAACTAAACCGAGTTCACTAATGGCATAGTAGTAGCCTGTGGAGGATTAACCGGGGTTGGAGGTTGTTCTACAGCCGAATTGGTTCTAATATACTGGCTAAACCAATCACGTTCATCATTTGACAGAAGGCTTGTCTAGCCTCACTATCACGGTTACTCGTAGCCAGTATAGAATCATATAGCGCCGTCCCTTACACGAGAATAGGCGCATTGCTTTCAACATCATCTATTACGACTCGTTTGGGATCCATTTGCTATATAAAAGCACATTTCAATGTCAGGATTCATCACACTATAGCAGTTCATAAATATGGCATGTATAGCTAGACTCACATACGCTATGGTAGTCCTAAAATTGACTAAACCATAGCTTTGATACCAATAAAATGTAACACCCCTAATCTGTAACATTCATCGTAATAGATTAAGAGGCATTACTGAACTTAAAACTCAGTTTAAAACAATCATATATCAAATATCATCTCATTTTAATAATATATGTAACACCCCCTACCCGTATCCATTGCCGGAATAGGTACGAGGCATTACCGGAGTTTATTGAACATTTTCAGATAATTCTGAGTTATTTATTATTCATATTTTGAAAATAATCATAACATCTCTCTATTGGGCCCTTGAAGCCCCAAACATACATTAAAAACCAACCAGAATTAAATCGGGATCATAAAAAATTTTGCAAAATCTTAAATATTTTCATCTAAGTACTTATCATTTCAATGCTTCTTATAATTAAACATGTTACCATTCAATCAATAGCTTGACACTTGCCTAAGCGTCAAACAACATCATTGTTAGTATACTTGCACATATTTCATATAAATTCAACATTGATATACTTATTTTCTCGACATATCATGCTTCAGTTTAATAATTGTCTTTACTTACATAATTTCCTTGTATCAACATATCAAAGATAATCATATATGTACATGTCATGAAACATATCATTCTCTTACCGTTTCTTCATAAGTATATATCAATCATTTCATTATATCAATATTTCATGCTCCATCATTTCCATTTATTTATGTATCTTTGTTCCGGTAAAGTTTATATCAAACTTAACATAAATTATATTCCATGTACTTATTCTTATTTCATTTATCTATCTTCATAATTATTTCATACAACTATTTTGTACATACATTTCCATATGACAAGTTCTTGTAAACATTTCACACAACCATTTCATATAACCATTCATCATCTGATACATATTACCTGAATATCAATTGTTCAATAGATGTCATCGCGTCTCCCATCCACGGTCTTATTTATCTTTGACATGATGTCATAGTGTCTTTCAACTATGGTCTTACTCATTTTCTTTCAGGTTGCCATGGTATCTTTTAACCATGGTCTTACACATTTTATATCCTGTTGCCATGGTATCTTTCAACCATGGTCTTACACATTTCATATCATGTTGCCATGGTATCTTTCAACCATGGTCTTACACATTTTATATCCTGTTGCCATGTTATCTTTGAACCATGGTCTTACACATTTCATATCATGTTGCCATGGTATCTTTCAACCATGGTCTTACACATTTTATATCTTGTTGCCATGGTATCTTTCAACCATGATCTTACACATTTCATATCATGTTGCCATGGTATCTTTCAACCATGGTCTTACACATTTTATATCCTGTTGCCATGGTATCTTTCAACCATGGTCTTACACATTTCATATCATGTTGCCATGGTATCTTTCAACCATGGTCTTACACATTTTATATCATGTTGCCATGGTATCTTTCAACCATGGTCTTACAAATTTCATTTCAAAAAGCACACTCCCGCGAACCTCATCCTTACAGCGGGATTATTAGTCCAGGCTAAATCCCATATAATATAAACTCATAGGATATTGTCGGGATTACCAGTCCAGGTTAAATCCCCTGCAATGGCAATTACTCTAATGAACTTGGATTTGAATTACCAGTCTAGGCTAAATTCAGACCCTAATTCGGATTACCCATCCGAGTTAAATCCATTTTACACGTATTCTTCGGGAGGGCTATATCAGAATAGGATCACTCGTCCGGGCTAGATCCTTTTTACTGTCAATTCTTTTTCCAATGATCCATCGAATTCCATTCCATTCAACCGGGATTTATTTTCAATTTATATCGAGTATTATCAATATTTCATCAATTATCATGAATTGAACATTCAAATCATATTTTCATCATGTAATACCCCCACGCCCGAAACCGTCACCGGAGTCAAGCTTGATGTGTTACTAAACTTATCTTACCTTTTAAACAACTCTAAACCACTTATTTTAATTTTCTGAATAAACTATTTTTCTATGTCATGGTTGCTTAAAAAATTCATTTCTCGAGTTTCAAAACTTGAAATTAAGATCCGTACATTTTTCCTGAAACTAGTCTCATATATCTATCTACTAATTTTTTTCTAGAATTTTGGACTTAGCCAATTAGTACAGTTTATTAGTTAAAGTTACCCCTATTTCAGAATTCGACTGCACTGGCCTCTACTTACTACAAACCACTTTTCTCTTTGTAAAAAAATCATATGACTATACCGTTTGTTTCTATTAAAACTAGATTCAATAAGGATTCTAACCATATAAAGTACACCACCTAATTATTTTTCTAAAATTTATGGTGAATTTCTAAAGTTGGAAAAGGGATCCAGAAATCGCTCTGGCCCTATTTCACCAAAACTCAGATACCGTATAAAATACAAAACCTTTACCTGTTTTGCTTATTCCATATGAAAATAGACACAACGAGATTTAATTTCATATATTATTCACCATCAACCCATGTCTCTACAATTTCTTGTGATTTTCAAATCCCGTTATTTCTGATACTTGAATCTGTTTTTAAGTTACTTTCACATTTTCTTAGTTTTCATGTGATAGTTACTACTTAATTATACATACTATTAAACATGTATATCATCAGCCACTCTATTAGATAATCACTAGCAAGTATTTACACATCATTCATTGATCATATCATATCAAAAGAAACCAAGTTCCTATACATGCCATACACAAACAAAACGTCTAACTATACCAATGTGATTTCTTCGATAGTGTGATCGGGTCTCCGACGTTTCCTTCGATCCCTGAGTGGCTTGATAAAAACTATAAAAAAAAAGAAAATAAAGAGGGTAAGCACTAGGCTTAGTAAGCTTACAAGAAAATAAATTACAACATTCAACATAATGAATAACTATACATAATGTCACCTAGCCTCATAAACTTTCTTTACTTCTCATTTTCTACCTTCTTCTTTACTCACTTACCTTCTTTCTTACCTGACCTTTCACTATTATAAATATAATCTACCTTCCCTTTTGCTGATAATTCACTGTAATTTAACGTGTACAATGACCCATTGAACCACTCGGAATACTAAGGATACTAGGGTCGTTCCTGTCTATCAATATCCTGCCAATGCCATGTCTTTGACAAGGACTTACATGAATTATTCCTGTCTCCAATGCCATATATATATATCTAACATGGGCTTACATGGCTCATTCCTGTCTCCAAAGCCATATATCTAATATGGACTTACATGGCTCATTTCTGTCATGTCCTGTCCTGTCCTGTCAACCCCAATATCCTAACATTCCTAAGGTTCAAACGAGGCTTCTTAATGCTTTTTCTCTGTCACTTCGCCTTTAATTCGACTTTAAATATTCTCAAAAAAATAAGTATATAAATGCTGGAAATTGACAATAATAATGTAAAATAAAAGAATATTGCATTTATTTACTGTAAACTTACCTCGATACAAAATGTGACTAAACTTTACAATTTAGTCCTTTACTTTTTCTTTTCCCCGATCTACTCCCAAATTTTGCTCTTCTTGATCTATAATAGCAAATTTAACTTATTTAATATTCACATTTATCAAAACAGTCCTTGACCCAAACTTTGGAAAAATTACATTTTTACCCCTAAACTTTCACATATTTGCACTTTTGCCCCAAGGCTCTTAATTTAAAATTCATCCTATTTTAGTATGTTTTATGACATGCTGATCATTTTTCCCTTCTATGACAACATCAAATTCACACTCTAACATGTACTTATGACTATTAGGTATTTTTACCGATTAAGCCATTTTACTCGTTTTCACTTAAAACCGAGTAGCACAAGTTGTCTAACATAATTTAAAACCTCATATTCTATCATAAAACATCAAAATAAACACTTTTCACCTATGGGTATTTTTCCAAATATGAACCCTAACTTAAATTATTGCTAGCATAAGCTTTATCGAGCTACCGGGACTCCGAAAACGTAAAGAACAATAAAAACGGGGCTTGGAATCACTTACTATGGAGCTTGAAAGCTTAAAACAAACCCTAGCTATGGATAACCCTTGAAATTTCGTGCTAATGAAGAAGATGATGAATTTTGTGTTATTTTTCCCTTTTTATTTCATTTAATATCCAAATGACCAAAATGCCCTTCCTTATTAAACTTTCAAAAATTCCATCCCTGTCCTATTTTTTCCATGAACTTAGAAATTGGTCAAATTGTTATTTAAACCCTCCTAATTAATATTCCAAAGCAATTTCATACTAAAATGTTCTAGAATGCAAGTTTTGCAAATTATTCGATTTAGTCCCTAATCTCAACTTAAGCATTTTATGTATAGAATTTCATCACGAAATTTTCACACAATCATGCAATCATATCATGAACCTCAAAATAATAATAAAATAAATTTTTCTACCTCAGATTTGTGGTTTCGCAACCACTATTCCGTTTAGGCCCTATTTCAGGATGTTACATTTCTCCCCCCTTTAGGGATTTTCGTCCCCGAAAATCTTACCTGTGAAGAGATTTGGGTACTGTTTTCGCATAGCATCTTTGGGTTCCCATGTAGCCTCGTCTACCCCATGTCTATTCCATAGTACTTTCACAAGTGCAATACTTTTGTTCCTTAATTGCTTTATCTACTAATACATGCTTGCCTAATGGATTCGATACTTTAATCACAAATTCTGTAGATTCTATAGGCATACTTGTACTAGACATCAATTTCTTGCAAAAATATGAATGATTTGAACCCGGATCAATCAAAGCAATGACATTAATATCATATAGAGAAAATATACCCGTAATCACATCAGGGAAGGATGCCTCTTCGCGTGCACGAATAGCATAAGTCCTTGAAGGGGCTCTAACATCTGGTCCCACAGCCAAATCTCTTGAGGTACCTCTGTTACTTGCTCCTACTCTTGGTTGCCTCGGTGATCTGCCTCTAGTAGGAGCATTTTTGGATCTAGCACTCTGTGTTATCTCTCGATTAGCCACCTCTGGACATTCTCGTACAAAATGATCTGTTGCACCGCATTTATAACAAACATTTTTGCCTGCCCAACAAGGACCATAATGAAGTCTACCACACAGTGAACACCATGATCTACCCTGTCCAACATTACCTACACTCGCAGTCGAGGTGTTCTGAGCCTTCGAATCCTTAAACCTGCTGCCTCTATTCTGACTAGAATACCCGGCTGAGAAACTAGATCTGGTAGAAAACTCCTTTGGTCTTTTGGATGTAGCCTGGAATGACCTGCTCATTTGTCTCTTCTTTGTATCTTGTGTCTCTGTCTCAACTTTGCCTTTTGTTTTTAATAGCTCCTATGCCTTACAGGCTCTCTCAACTAAAATAACGAACTCTTTTATTTCTAGGACACCCACTAACATTCGGATGTTATCATTTAACCCATCCTCAAACCTTTTACACATAATAGCCTCTGTGGACACACATTCTCGAGCATATTTACTAAGCCTGACAAATTCGCGCTCATAATCGGTCACTGTCATATTACCTTGTTTCAATTCCAGGAATTCCTTTCTCTTCTGATCAATCAACCTCTGACTGATGTACTTTTTACGAAATTCCTCCTGAAAGAAATCCCAAGTGACCTTCTCCTTTGGTACAACTAATACAAGTGTCTTCCACCAGTAGTAGGCTGAGTCTCTAAGAAGTGATACTACACATTTCATACATTCCTCAGGTGTACAAGATAATTCGTCAAAGACTCTGATAGTATTTTCTAACTAAAATTCTGCTCTTTCTGCATCATCATCTTTTGTTGCTCGGAACTCTTCTACCCCTTGTTTCCTGATTCTATCAACTGGTGGCTTTTCTCTTATCACTGTACCTGTGACTGGGGGAGCTTGAGCTACATGGGTAGCCTGAGAATCATGAGGGGGTGGAGGTCTAACTACCGGATTCGTACGAACGAACTCGGCAAACAAATCATTCAAAGCTTGGAAGAGAGCTTCTCGAGTCACTCCTCCCTGATTAACTGTTACTGGCCTATTCTTAGATGGAGCTGCCCCTTCCGTGGGAGCAGGTGCATTACATTCTACATCATCATCACCAGCTCGCTCGGGATCCATTACTATAAAACAAAATATCTAAAAATCGTCAAGAGCCGTCACACTATCAAAATACAGGTATGGCATGTATAGTTAGACTTTTACTCACACTAACTGTTCCGAGAACTGACTAAACCTGCTTTGATATCAATAAATGTAACACCCCCATGCCCGAAACCGTCACCAGAGTCAAGCTTGAGGTGTTACTAAACTTATCTTGCCTTTTAAACAACTCTAAACCACCTATTTTAATTTTCAGAATAAATTGTTTTTCTGCATCATGGTTGCTTAAAAAATTCATTTCTCGGGTTTCAAAACTCAAAATTAAGATCCGTAAATTTTTCCTAAAACTATACTCATATATCTATCTACTAATTGTTTTCTAGAATTTTTGACTTAGCCAATTAGTACAGTTTATTAGTTAAAGTTACCCCTATTTCAGAATTCGACTGCACTAGCCTCTACTTACTACGAACCACTTTTCTCTCTGTAAAAAAATCATATGACTATACCGTTTGTTTCTTTTAAAACTAGATTCAGTAAGGATTCTAACCATATAAATTACACCACCTAATTATTTTTCTAAAATTTATGGTGAATTTCTAAAGTTGCAATAGGGGATCCAGAAATCGCTCTGGCCCTATTTCACCAAAACTTAGATACCGTATAAAACACAAAACCTTTACCTGTTTTGCTTATTCCATATGAAAATAGACACAACGAGATTTAATTTCATATATTATTCACCATCCATCCATGTCTCTACAATTTCTTGTGATTTTTCAAAATCCCGTTATTTCTGATATTTGAATCTGTTTTTAAGTTACTTTCACATTTTTCTTAGTTTTCATGTGATAGTTACTAATTAATCATACATACTATTAAACATGTATATCATCAGCCACTCTATGAGATAATCACTAGCAAGTATTTACACATCATTCATTGATCATATCATATCAAAAGAAACCAAGTTCCTATACATGCCATACACAAAACAAAACGTCTAACTATACCAATGTGATTTCTTCGATAGTGTGATCGGGTCTCCGACGTTTCCTTCGATCCCTGAGTGGCTTGATAAAAACTATAAAAAAAAAGAAAATAAAGAGAGTAAGCACTAGGCTTAGTAAGCTTACAAGCAAATAAATTACAACATTCAACATAATGAATAACTATACATAATGTCACCTAGCCTCATAAACTTTCTTTACTTCTCATTTTCTACCTTCTTCTTTACTCACTTACCTTCTTTCTTACCTAACCTTTCACTATTCATAAATATAATCTACCTTTCCTTTTGCTGATAATTCACTGTAATTTAACGTGTACAATGACCCGTTGAACCACTCGGAATACAAAGGATACTAGGGTCGTTCCTGTCTATCAATATCCTGCCAATGCCATGTCTTCGACATGGACTTACATGAATTATTCTTGTCTCCAATGCCATATATATATCTAACATGGGCTTACATGGCTCATTCCTGTCTCAAAAGCCATATATCTGATATGGACTTACATGGCTCATTTCTGTCCTGTCCTGTCCTGTCCTGTCAACCCCAATATCCTAACATTCTTAAGGTTCAAACGAGGCTTCCTAATGCTTTTTCTCTGTCACTTCGCCTTTAATTCGACTTTAAATATTCTCAAAAAAATAAGTATATAAATGCTGGAAATTCAAAATAATAATGTAAAATAAAAGAATATTGCATTTATTTACTGTAAACTTACCTCGATACAAAATGTGACTAAACTTTACAATTTAGTCCTTTACTTTTTCTTTTCCCTGATCTACTCCCGAATTTCGCTCTTCTTGATCTATAATAGCAAATTTAACTTATTTAATATTCACATTTATCAAAACAGTCCTTAACCCAAACTTTGGAAAAATTACATTTTTGCCCCTAAACTTTCACATATTTGCACTTTTGCCCCAAGGCTCTTAATTTAAACTTCATCCTATTTTCTTATGTTTTATGACATGCTGATCATTTTTCCCTTCTATGACAACATCAAATTCACACTCTAACATGTACTTATGACTATTAGGTATTTTTACCGATTAAGCCCTTTTACTCGTTTTCACTTAAAACCGAGTAGCACAAGTTGTCTAACATAATTTAAAGCCTCATATTCTATCATAAAACATCAAAATAAACACTTTTCACCTATGGGAATTTTTCCAAATATGAACCCTAACTTAAATTATTGCTAGCATAAGCTTTATCGAGCTACCGGGACTCCGAAAACGTAAAGAACATTAAAAACGGGGCTTGGAATCACTTACTATAGAGCTTGAAAGCTTGAAACAAACCCTAGCTATGGAGAGCCCTTGAAATTTCGTGCTGATGAAGAAGATGATGAATTTTGTGTTATTTTTCCCTTTTTATTTTATTTAATATCCAAATGACCAAAATGCCCTTTCTTATTAAACTTTCAAAAATTTCATCCGTGTCCTATTTTGTCCATGAACTTAGAAATTGGTAAAATTGTTATTTAAACCCTCCTAATTAATATTCCAAAGCAATTTCATACTAAAAATTTCTAGAATGCAAGTTTTGCAAATTATTCGATTTAGTCCCTAATCTCAACTTAAGCACTTTATGCATAGAATTTCATCATGAAATTTTCACACAATCATGCAATCATATCATGAACCTCAAGATAATAATAAAATAAAATTTTCTACCTCAGATTTGTGGTTTTGTAACCACTATTCCATTTAGGCCCTATTTCGGGATGTTACACATCACATAACCACATATTTCAAGTATTTAAAAATACAATTCAAGTTACACAAACTTACCTCATTGCTTGTTTGTATTTATAATTTCATTAATCCGATATCTTTTCTTTTCCACGATCAAGTCTCGTATTTGAGTCGTCCGGATCTTTATAAATATCTTTGATCATCATTTTCATTCATTTCATATTCTAATCCATTTAATTAATGCTCTAGGCAAAATTACCATTTTGCCCCTAAACTTTTAATTAATGACGATTTCATCCTTAGGGTCAGGAAAATAAAATTCTTGCAATTCAATCCTTATTTCCAGCTATTATTCTCATACATATTGATAACAGTCCATGAATTCTATAAAATATCAGAATTTTCCGTAATTTCAACTCTTTTCAATTTAATCCCTAAAACATGTTTTCCCCCGATCTTGAACTAAATTAATAATTTCAGTCAATTTTATAATTTAAATAATAAAATAATCCATTTCATGCAATTTGGTCATTTCTGACATTTTTACAAAATTGCCCATAAAGTTTTACTTTTATTCAATTTAGTCCCTGAGCCTAAAATATGCAAATTAGCCATGATAGATGAATATTCATGCATATTTTTCCTCCTCCTCCTCTCCATTCTACATCCTTAATGTATATACACACTTGTAAGTAACATTATCTATAATTTTTATTATTTACTTTTATGAATATTCAAGCTGTCTATCTGCGTCACAATCACTAAATTATTTATATCTGGAGATATAGAACTTCAAATTAAGATCCGCTAATTTTTCCTGAAATTGGACTCATATATATTCTTTCCATAAACTTTTTATAATTTTTGGTTTAGCCAATAAGTACAGTTTATTCTTTAAAGTCACCCTTATTCTGCTGTCTGACAGTTGTGACCCTTCTTCACTAAAAATTAATTATCTCCTCATACAGAATTCGAATGATGTTCTCGTTTATTTCTATTAAAAATAGACTCATTCAGGATTATAAATATACAAATTTAAGTCCATAATTATTTTTATCCAATTTTTTATGATTTTACAAAGTCAGAACAAGGGAACCCGAAATCATTCTGACCTTGTCTCACAAAATTCCTCATATCTCATGATTTACAATTCCATTGCTTACAGAATTTCTTCTATAAGAAACTAGACTTAATAAGATTTAATTTCATATTTTATTCATCCTATAATTATATTTATACAATATTTTATGATTTTTCAAAGTTAGACTACTGCTGCTGTCCAAAACTATTTTAGTGCAAGATATTAATTACCATGTTATAACACCCTTATTTTCTTTTTCTACACCATTTCTCATCACTTTCTCTTATTTTCTCTTCACTAACATATCAAGAATATAGGACCTTATGTAAGAAAACTCTACTATTACATTATTTCCATACTTTGTCAATAATAACAAACTTAAAAACATTGAAATCTTGATGTACTTACCTTGTTCTATTGACACTAATCTTTAACTTGATTTTCTCTCTCCTCCAGCTTCTATTTCTTGAATCCAACTTGATATCCTAACTCCTCATGGTCTCCTTAACATTTTTCTCTCTTAGTAGCTATGGAAATTCTTTTGATTTCTAGGTGAAAATGATAAATTTTTGGTGGAAGGACCAAATTGTAAAGAAAGAAAACTTCTTTTCTTCTTCCTCTCTCTCACGTTGGTTTGCATGGGAAAGAAAAGATGATGACTCTTCATCTTTCTTTCCTTATATATACTAATAAAATAATAGTAAAATAAAATATCATTTAAAATCAATTTAAAGTATTAATAAACGAATATTTATTTATTTAATTTATCTAAAATATCTCCAACATCATCATTGTCTCTAGATTTCTCTCTCTTCCAATTGACCATTTTGCCCTTAATGATCTTTTAAAATTTCATTCTTGAGTCATCACTTAATTTGGTAAAATTACAATTTAGTCCCTCATAATTCTTCACCTATTCAATTTGGGCCTAATTCATCAATTTTCCTTGGTTTCTAGATCATTCCACCCTTAAAATATTTGCACTATTAGTCCTTCAACTTTTCATATTTACATTTTAATCCCTCAAATTTTGAGTATTTACTCTTGGGCCACAAAAATTTCCTCACTTTTACAATTTAGTCCTTTCTTAAATCAGTATATCATAATATACTTCCCAGTGACATAACTCAATTTTTCCTCTTCTTGTCACTTTATTTCCTTATTTTACTATATTAAGGATAATATCTTACTGTAGAAATTTTCAGGGTGTTACAATATAAGTCATTCATATTCCATATGAATTTAAAACGAGTATACAAAGTCTAAATCATACATTCGAGACCAAATCGACAACATATGAAAGTTTCAGAACTTAGAAAAATTTTCAACTTTTCAAAGGTCACATGCCCATGTGAACAGGCCGTGTGCCTTACACGGCATTAGACACGCCCGTGTGTCTAAGCCGTGGCAAAATAGAGCATACATACTAACTTGTCCACATGGCCTCAAGACATGCCCTAGTGTCAGACAGTGTGAAAATTAGGGAGGCTACTGACGTGGCCACACGGCCGACCACACACCCGTGTGGCAGCCCGTGCGACACACATGACCAATAGACATGCCCGTGTGTCTAGGCCGTGTCAAAACTGGAGGGTATACTGACTTTAATTCGAAGGGTACCCCAAAGGACACATGATCGTGTAACGTGACCATGTGTTGTAACACCCCCCTACCCGTATCCATTGCCGGAATAGGGTACGAGGCATTACCAGAGTTTACTGAACATTTTCAGATAATTCTGAATCATTTATTATTCATATTTTAGAAATAATCATAACGTCTCTCTATTGGGCCCTCGAAGCCCCAAACATACATTAGAAACCAACTTGAATTAAATCGGGATTATAAAAAGATTTTCGCAAAATCTTAAATTTTACTTTCATCTAAGTACTTACTATTTCAATGCTCCTTATAATTAAACATGTTACCGTTCAATCAATAGTTTGGCACTTGTCTAAGCGTCAAACAACATCATTGTTAGTATACTTGCACACATTTCATCTAAATTCAACATTGATATACTTATTTTCTCTACATATCGCACTTGAGTTTAATAATAGTCTCAACTTACATAATTTCCTTGTATCAACATATCAAAGATAATCATATATGTACATGTCATGAAACATATCATGCTCTTACTGTTTCTTCATAAGCATATATCATTCATTTCATTATATCAATATTTCATGCTCCATCATTTCCATATATTTTATGTATATTTATTCCAGTAATAGTTTATATCAAACTTGACATAAATTATATTCCATTTACTTATACTTATTTCATTTATTTATCATCATAATTATTTCATACAACTATTTTGCACATATATTTCCATATGACCAGTTCTTGTAAACATTTCACACAACCATTTCATATAACCATTCGTCATCTGATAAGTATTACCTAAATATCAATTGTTCAATAGATGTCATAGCGTCTCCCATCCACGGTCTTATTTATCTTTGACATGATGCCATAGTGTCTTTCAACTATGGTCTTACTCGTTCATTTTCTGTCATGTTGCCATGGTATCTTGCAACCATGGTCTTATTCTTTTCATGTCACGTTGCCATGGTATCTTTCAACCATGGTCTTATTCATTTCATATCAAGTTGCCATGGTATCTTTCAACCATGGTGTTACACATTTCATATCAGAGAGCACACTCCCGCGAACCTCATCCTTACAGTGGGATTACCAGTCTAGGCTAAATCCCCTGTAATATAAACTCATAGAGTATTGTCGGGATTACCATTCCAGGCTAAATCCCCTGCAATGACAATTACTCTAATGAGCTTGGATCTGAATTACTAGTCAAGGCTAAATTCAGACCCTAATTCGAATTACCCGTCCGGGCTAAATCCATTTTACACGTATTCTTCGGGAGGGCTGTATCAAAATAGGATCACCCGTCCGGGCTAGATCCTTTTTACCGTCAATTCCTTTTCAAAAATCCATCGAATTTTCCTTTCATTCAACCGGGCTTTATTTTCAATTTATATCGAGTATTAGCAATATTTCATCAATTATCATGAATTGAACATTCAAATCATATTTTCATCACATAACCACATATTTCAAGTATTTAAAATACAATTCAAGTTACACAAACTTACCTCATTGCTTGTTTGTGTTTATAATTTCATTAATCCGATATCTTTTATTTTCCACGATCAAGTCTCATTTTTGAGTCGTCAGGATCTTTATAAATAAATTTGATCATCATTTTCATTCTTTTCATATTCTAATGCATTTAATTAATGCTCTAGGAAAAATTACCATTTTGCCCCTAAACTTTTAATTAATGACGATTTCATCCTTAGGGTCAAGAAAATAAAATTCTTGCAATTTAATCCTTATTTCTAGATTTATTCTCATGCATATTGATAACAATCCATGAATTCTATAAAATATCAGAATTTTCCATAATTTCAACACTTTGCAATTTCATCCCTAAAACATGTTTTCCCCCGATCTTGAACTAAATTAATAATTTCATTCAATTTTGTAATTTAAATAATAAAATAATCCATTTCATGCAATTTGGTCATTTCTGACATTTTTACAAAATTACCCATAAAGTTTTACTTTTATTCAATTTAGTCCCTGAGCCTAAAATATGCAAATTAGCCATGCTAGATGAATATTCATACATATTTTTCCTCCTCCTCCTCTCCATTCCACATCCTTAATGTATATAACACACTTGTAAGTAACATTATCTATAATTTTTATTATTTACTTTTATGAATATTCAAGCTGTCCATCTGTCATAGTCACTAAATTGTTTATAACTCGAGCTAAGAAACTCCAAATTAAGATCCGTTAATTTCCCTGAAACTAGACTTATATATCTTCTTACCATAAAATATTCAGAATTTTTAGTTGATCCATTAGGTACATTTTATTCTTTAAATTCACCCCTATTCTGCTGTCTGACAGTTCTGACCCTTCTTCACTAAAAATTAATTATCTCATAGTACAGAACTCGGATAATATTTTTCTTCAATTTTTGGTGATTTTTCAAAGTCAGAACAGGGGAACCCGAATTCATTCTGACCTTGTCTCACAAAATTCATTATATCTCATAATTTACAATTCAATTGCTTACACCGTTTCTTCTATAAGAAACTAGACTCAATAAGCTTTAATTACATATTTTATTAATCCTATAATTCAATTTTTACAATTTTTTGTGATTTTTCAAACTTAGACTACTACTACTGTCCAAAATAGTCTTAGTGCAAAATGTTAATTTTCTACTTTTAATTTCAATTTAATCCTAACTAAATTCACTTACTTTTCTATCTTAATTCATATTTTATTTCTACTCAATTTTTAACTAAACTCATACTTAACTATTAAATTTCCAGCATATTTTCCTAATTTCAAATTTTCATCAATTTAGTCCCTGCAACATAAAACTTGTGAATTAATTTACAATTCAATCCTTATTTCATTTCTAACTTGAATTCCTATCAATCTAACCCCTAATTCATCTTTTTATTCAACATGAATAATATTTAAAAATCTAATAACTTTCAAAATATTCACTTAATTTCATCAAAACCTTGTCCCAAAGCTTCCAAAACATCAAAATTAAGTAAAAAGGGCTAAATTGACTTACCTATTTAACTTTCAAGCCTTGAAATCCCAATTTTTCCCTTTTTCCTTCTTTCTTTTTTTTCCTTCCTTCTTTCTTTCCCCTACTCTCTGTTTCGTTTCATCCTTTCTTTCTTTTTCTATTCTTTTTCTTTTTATTTCTTTTACTTTATATATATATTATAATAACTTAATAATAGCTATAATAAAATATCTATTTAATATCCAATATCTATTTTACATTTATCTTTCTTTAATCTATTTATTATATAAATATCTTTTACTTAATAATAATATATAATTTAATAATATACTTTTATAATAAGTATATATACATGTATTTTACAAATGTATGTATATTAATATCACACATGTCACTATACATACCATACATTTGTCAACTTTTTATTTATTTATCATATAATATTAATTTAATAATAATAAATACATTAATATTTACTTAAATAATAAGCAAATAAATATATGTATTACAAATGTGTGTATTATATTTATTATACTTGTATTTTATTTTTGCCATACACTTGGCACTCTTTTTGGTTTATTTACTTATTTAGTCCTTTTAATTTTCTTTATTCTATAATTAAACTTTCACACTTCATTCAATTTAATCCTTTTATCTAATTATCCTTTATTTAAGCTAATTTGCTTCATTAAACTTTAATTAATCACTCTCTTAACTTCGTAAATATTTTTAATAAATATTTACAAATCTATTTTTTAGAAACGGAGACCCGAAAATGCACTTTTTTGATAACTGTAAAAATTCGGGTCATTACATGTGTCACACACAGCTGAGACACACGCCCGTGTCTCTGCCCGTGTGGACAAAAATAGGTCATTTGAATAGCCAACTTGCCACCCCAATTGGTTCAAACCTACAAGCACCAAATCAAGCATATATACACAACAACTTCAACCAATTTCTATATCAAACCATACATCATTCATGCCATAACATTATCAACCATTTACATGCTCATAAACTCAACCTAATTGTGCCAAAACATAAGACCACATCATATCAAACATATGGTTTCATAATATTTAAACTCATGACAAAATCTCATACCAAAACCTGCCAAACTTACTATTTCTCTTAGCCATTCATGAACACATCAAATAGATCATCTTGCATCACATTTCATATACCAAAAATCAAAAACATAAACATGACCATATTAAGCAATATTTTATGGCTAAATATAAACATTACAAAATCTATCCAAAGTACTTCTAGCCTATGCATGCCATACTTTACTACATACAATTCCAAAAGGCACCAAAATGAGATTCGATAGTGTGGTGACGATCCTCGACAATACCCGAGCTCACAGCAACTTTGATATCTATAGAACAATGCAAACACACACAAAGTAAGCTTTCAAAAGCTTAGTAAGCTCGTACTAAATATCATCAATAGCTTATAAAATATAAAACATCAACACATAAACACTTATTAGTTCTCAATTCATCTATCAATTCTATGCCAACACAATTCATATGTTTATACCAATCCACGAACTTTATATACATAATATCATCTACAACATAAGTATCATGCATACCTGAACCTTTCTGTATTTATTCATTTTCATTCTCATCTCTCGTCCAAATATGTTAAAACTTTCAGAAGATTATTCATGCTTTAAGCATTCGCACACTTATTACTTTATGGTTTAGTCGAAGCTAGAATGATTCTGCACACTTAGTGCCATCTCAATTAACCGAAGCTATCTCTGTATCGCACACTTAGTGCCTCATACAGCCAAAGCTATACCATTTCGCACACTTAGTGCTATTTATAGCCAAAGCTATTTTGAATTACACATTTAGTGCCGAATGTAGTTAATTTATCATCGTATTCAACCATAATCAAATTTATAACAATTTATGTATAATCAAAGCATCAAAAATATACTTGTAACATCATGTATCACGTACGAACTTAGCTCGTATTCAGAAGTGTCGATTTGAATAGTCTACTCGATTATCTTTGACTTTCCTCGGTCTAAATCTGAATTCCTCTTTTCTTGATCTATATGTATTCAAAATTAACCCTTTTATTCACCAAGCTATTCAAATCAATCCATAAACATTTATTAGGGCATTCTGCAAACTAGCCCTCATACTAACTAAATTCTCATTTTATCATTTGTTTCTGGTTTGCCCTTATCTCCATGAAAGAAAGATGCAATTTGGGTTATGGTTGACCGATTGACGAAATTAGCTCATTTTATTTCGGTACAATCTGATTACTCACTTGATAAATTAGCTGAGTTAGACATTTCTGATATTTTGAGATTGCACAGGGTGCCATTATCTATTGTGTCAAATAGAGATCCGAGATTCACATCATGGTTTTAGAAGAAATTACAAGAGGCATTAAGTACGAAATTGCATTTTAGTACTGCCTTTCACCCACAAACGGATGGTCAATCTGAGCGTGTTATTTAGATACTCGAGGATATGTTAAGAGGTTGCATTCTTGAGTTTGAAGGTACGTGGGAACAACATTTGCCATTGATTGAAGTCGCGTACAATAATAGTTTTCAATCGAGTATAAAAATGGCACCTTACGAAGCTTTGTATGGTCTCAAATGTCGTACACCTTTGTATTAGACTGAGCTCAGGGAGAATAAGATTCACGAGGTTGATCTGATAAAAGAGACTGAACAGAAAGTAAAAACAATCCGAGATAGTCTAAAAGCAGCATCTGATCATAAGAAATCATATGCAGATTTGAAACAAAAAGATATTGAATTTGAGATCGGTGATAAAGTGTTTTTGAAAGTATCTCCTTGGAAAAAAGTACTCTGATTTGGCAGAAAAGACAAATTGAGTCCGAGGTTCATAGGGCCATATGAGATTACCGAGCGTATCGGGCTAGTTGCTTATAAATTGTTGTTGCTACCAGAGCTAGAAAAGATTCATAATGTGTTCCACGTATCGATGCTTCAACGACACAAATCTGATCCCTTGCATGTGATTCCTCCGTCTGAAATCGAGATTCAGTCCAGTATGACTTATGAAGAAGAACCAATCCGTATTTGGCTCGCGAGGTTAAAGAACTGCGAAATAAGAACATTCCGTTAGTAAAAGTGATGTGGCATTGACACGATGTTGAAGAGGCAGCCTGAAGATGCTATGAGACAACAATATCTAAATCTGTTCAACGGTAAGACTTTCAAGGACGAAAATCCCTAAAGGGGAGAATTGTAATAGCCCAATTTAGACCCTAGTAGGAATAGTGATTTTAGGACCACAAATTCAAGTTAGAAAAATATTTTAATATTATTTTCTGTGTTTATTATATGTGAATTAGCATGTGTGAAAGTTTCATATGAAAATTTTATCATTTGTGTGCTTAATTTGATAAAAGGACCTAATTGCGTAAAATGTAAAAGTTGCCTGCTGTTTGTTGAAGTGCCTATTTGCTATGTCTTATTAAATGTGAGGTCCTATGTTGTAAATGGACAATTCATGAAATGACATGGACAGACATTAGTTAGTGGAATTATAATGATAATAATAAGGCTAATTTAGTAAATGGCTTATTATGTTAATTAAATTAAACAAAGCATGAAATTAGTTCATTGTATGCTCATCCTTGCCAAAAAACACAAAGAAAAAGAAATAAAAATACAAGCTAGGGTTCGGCCATTGATTTCTTTGATTTAGGTATATGTTTTGTTCAATTTTTGATAATTTCTACGTTTTTGTGATCGTTGCTCTGTATTCTATCAAGCCCATGTTTCAATTTCTGATTTTGTTGATGATTTTTAGTTGAGCCATTGATGAAATTATGAGTTTTATAAAGTTTGATGATAGTATATGAAAGATTGATGTTGGGTTAATATGTTTTGTCTTTGAATTTTTGATAAATTTGAGTAATTTGGGCTAAATTGTAAAAATGAGATTTTGAGGGACTAAAATGTGAAATAAATAAAATATATGGACTTATATGAACACCATGTATATTCTGCTAAGCAAGTGTGTATGGAAATTTGGTGTATTTTGTGATTTTATAATTAGGACTAAAATGTCAAAATGTTAAAATGTGAGGGCTAATTTGTAAAATGCCCTAAATATGTATATACGGATTGATTTGAATGAATCTATGATTGACTAAGACAAATTTGAATTTATACAGGTCAAGAATAAAAGAAAAAGGAATTAGATCGGGGAAGTCAAAAGTCATTGTGTAGTCGACTTCGTTCGTTCAAATCCGTACGAGGTAAGTCGATATACAAATAAATGTGTTTTTAAATTGAATTATTATTGTTTATATGCTCTTCAACAATGATAAAAGATTGTATGAGTTGAGTATGAGATATCTGAGAGAGTATCAACAATGTTTCGATGTCTAAGATGTCCTATACAAACCATAGGAATAATTTAGATACATATGTTATGACATAAGATCCGATATGTGTTTTCGTGTAAGACCACGTCTGAGACACTGGCATCGATTTATGGTTTACGTGTAAGACCATTTCTGGGACATCAGCATCGTATTTGATCTCGTGTAAGACCCTATCTAGGACAGTAGCATTGATATTGATTACATGTAAGACCACGTTTGGGATGTTGGCATTGTACGAGCTTTTCTAGCTATTCGAGTATCCTTATTGATTCTGAACGGTTCAATGGGCATTCAGAGAAAATGAATGACTATGTGAAATTGTATTCGATCTAGGTACGTTTGAATTATATACCATGTTTGAGAATGAAAGGTAAGTACATGTACCTTGGTGAACATATGATATAAGTATGAGTTGGTTGAGAATGAGATATAAAATATATATGTGAATCATGATCAAATGAACTATAAGAGATACATGGCTATGAGAATGTATTTTACCTTGAATTATACGAATGAATTGATCGAGATTGGTGTTATATGTTAAGTTTATTTGTATATGGCTTATTAAGCTTTTGAAAGATTACTTTGTGTGTGTTTTCAACTGTTTTATAGATATCAAAGCTATCAGGAGCTCAGGGATCGTCAAGGATCATCACCACACTATCAAACTCTATTTTGGCACATTTTGAAAGTGTAAATATAGAAGTATGGCATGTATAGGCTAGAGGTATTTGAATATGTTTTGTGTAGTGTATATTTAGCCATGTGATATGGCTTGATTATGATTGAACTTATGTCTTGATTTTGGTATATGATATATAATGCAAATTATGCCTATGTGATGTGCTCATGGTTGACCAAAGAGAAGGGTCAATTTGGTATGTTGGTAATGTGATTTAGTTGTGGAAATATTATGATTTTGGCATGAGATTGGATATGTTAGAATGAATGACTTTGTTATGTGATTTTAGGTATGTTTGAATTGGTTAAGAAGTATGAAATTGATTGATAATGTGTAACGCCCCAAAAATCTTGAAATCCTGAACTTTTTTTTGGTTTCGATAAAAATTATGCTTAACTTTCCTAGTCAAGTGTTAATTATGTGATAGTAGGTATTGGTTAAGGTTTGAGTTTGAACTTAGGGGTGAAGGAAATTATGGTTTAATTATTAAAAGAATCATGTTGGCAAGTAGGTTGGCTTTTAAATAAATGAAGGAAGAATTGGACACAAGGAGCCTTGTGTTGGAGTGGCAAGAAACGTCACATGTGGTGCTTAGAGGTGGCATCACATGCATTGCAAGGAAGTTTGGGGTTTGAATCCCTCCTTGCTCAAAAGAAGGATTTATTTTTGCTTAAGGGATGGACAGTGGTGGTGTTGGATATGAACACTGTAGGGAGTGATAAGAGAAGAAATTTAAGGAGGGGATTAGGGAGTTATCAGGGAGAAAATTATGAGATGAGGAGTGAAGAAGAGGTGGAGCCGAATTGGGAATGTGGGCATAGGAAATTCGGCCATAGAGGCTATATATAGGTGCCGAATGTGAGGTTGCCAGGCTAATGCCAAATTCTCCCTCACCTTGTTGCCAGAAAGCACCTTTTTTTCTCCAAAGATGTAAAAGCCAAAAATCCCTTGTTCTTCCTTCTTTTTCGTTGATCCGATTCTCCATTCTTCCCTACTCAAAGTTTTCTTTTTGATTCACCTCTGGTTTTAAACGATTTCTACTTTTTTTTGTGCCAAATAACCTTTTTCACCATACAAGTTTCAAGAGTCGAATATCCTCTGTGACGCGACTACCCTTTCCACTCGGTCAATTCTAGTGTAAGTGCTTTGTTCTCTCAATCGGTTTTGCTAGTATAGATTACTCTATCCCTCACTTCTTCTAATCGATTTTGGTAGGGTTAGTATCAAATCCCAGTCTTTTGGATTCCTACCGATTTGCTCCTTAGGTGTGAGATATTGGTAAGTGTTCTTCACTTCGGTAAAGGTTGGCCGGATAGGCTTTAGTAGTAAAGTGTGACATATGATGGATACAAGTCACCCAATATGTTTTTAACGATAAATTTTAATGCAGATCTGGGAAGTGCTCGTGATTAGTGATGAAGGAAAAGCTATTAAGACTTGGCGTTTCAGGTAAGGTTAAGGTAAGACTTCAACTTTTGGTAAAGTATTCGATAAGTATATGTGAGTAACCATTGAGTGATATTGATTGTAGATTCGTGGTAAGGGGGATCGTAGCATGCTTTATTACCAAGTGTGTACATACACTTCACACACACAAGTAGATCGGCAAATCCCGAAATGCCAAAAAGCCAAAATGCCGAAAAGCTGAAATGCCAAAAATTTGAAAGTTTAGCTACGATAGTCTTGCGAGTGCGTGAACACTTGTAAGGGGGGAAGATGATAGGTTATTTGAGTCTCCATGGGTGATTCCATGGACTTGGGTCGTGCTTTGGCCAACCGGGCCAGAATGGGCTAAGTGGGCCTGATGGGTTATTGGGCCCATAATAGGCAAAATTGGCAACTTGATGTTAAGTGATGGAAATTATATGAAAGCATGAATATGAATGTGATTTGGGCCTAATGGGCCATATGAATGTGATTTGGGCCTAATGGGCCATACGAATGTGATTTGGGCCTAATGCGCTATATGAATGAGATTGGGCCTAGCGGGCCATATGCATGTTTGTAGACTTGTCTGGGCTTTGTAAGGGGTTTTGGGCCTAGTATCTGATAACTGTTTAATTGACATAAAACTTAATTAATTAATTGCGACTGTGGACGAGTCATAAGGTTGAGGTGTGGTAATGGGTATATGCATGTTTAGGATTGGATCTAGGGAGAGCTTGGTACTTAAGCGATCTTAATGACTCACCTCCTCTTCTCTGGAATCCTACCTAGTGCATAGTATCTGTTCACTTTAGCCAACGAGGACTTGTTAACAGGCCAAGGTAAGTAATAAACCTAATAAAGAGAAATTACCGAAATACCCCTAAGGGCAAAAATAACCAAAATACCCCTATGTGTTGAATGTAAAATGTATGGATGTACATGTATATCTGCTGCATACATACGATTTTCTGTTTAGGTTGCATATAAGTTGGGAATTATGGAACGTAGGAAGTATATGAGGATCGCATGGTTGCTTGACAACCGTGGGTCCACCGACGACTTTTAAGCCCAATATGTGATTGGTAGCTTGCTGCAATGAAGGTAGTACCGCAACCGGGCTACCATTGATGTGTACCAGATGGGTGGGTCGATATTTATATCCCCGCATGATGTGTATTGGGGGACGGAGATGATGTGTACCAGTTGGATTATTGAGGATGGTTGCACTGCATTGCATTACATGTATGATTTTATGGATTGATGAATGCTTATTACTCGTCGAGGGTTGTACACACTGAGTTTTCGTAAACTCACCCCTGTTTTATTTTTCTCAGGTGATGCTCAGTAGAAGAGTCGATGTTTGGAGGGACTCAGAGGTGGCCAGGTAGCAAGATGACTTGGACTTGTTTTTTTAAAAAAAAAAAGCATATAGTTTCTAGTATATTAAGTAATTTTAGACTGGAATGTAATAAGGCCTTCCCTTTTATTATTATTTGAATTGTTATCTTTATGCATTGTAATTATGAAAAGGTGAAAATGGGTTTCCTAAATCATAGATTGTTTTTCTACGTTTCTGCAACTAAATTTTAAAATGATAGGTTTTTATAGGTTAGTTAAGGTTTCTCATTTTAAGAAGGGTTTTCAATGAAAATAAGGTTTTCACTAAAACACTTCAATGTGACGCGCCAGATTCAGCCATAACGTTTGAGACGGGTTTAGGGTGTTACATTTAGTGGTATCAGATCCTAGGTTCCAAAACTTGGGCTGTGAAGTGAGCCTTATTATTTTGGTTTTGTTTTTAAAAAAACTTCAGATCACAATGTTTTGGAAGAAAAAAATTCTTGCTGTGCTACACACCAAGTCTCCGACGTTGAACCAAGTAAGTTCCTTTATTCTTAAGCTTGTGTAATTTGATATACTATAGGTAGTTAGTGGGTTACTTTAGATGATTATGCTAAGGTTTTTTTTTATATTGAAACAGAAGCCCGTAGGACCTTGGAACTATAGAGGATTTACAAAAACAACCTTCTTTCAATACTTCTATAAAACATCGATTTAATTATTAAAACTAACTGAAACTTCATAAAATTTCTAATCCAAATGATACGTGAGAAAACGATAAGTGCTAAAAGACGTGCAAGAGGCCGTGGCCGAGGCCGCGGAAGTGTTAGGGCTGAATCGCCGACATCAGGCCATATGCTCGATGTTGGAGTAGAAGAGGCTCCGGCCTCACCCGTGGCTTAGACTGAGAAGTATGATCGGACCGTGGGGGAAGATGCATTGTCGTAGGCAATGCTGAGGATTTTGGAAAGGGTCACAGGGCCCAATAACAACACGGGAAATCGGGGGTCCATTCCGAAACAACTTCGATCAAATGGGGTTGAGATCTTTAAAGGCGTGGCTGGTGTGGCTCCTACCATGGCGGAATATTAGTTGGAGGCCACCGAAAGGATAATGGAGGACTTGGACTGTTCTTCTGAACAAAAGTTGAAAGGGGCAATGTCACTACTTAGGGAAGAAGCTTACTAGTGGTGGCTGACAGTGAAAGAGGGCACCCAACCTGTAACACCCTGATTCTGGGCCCAGTCGGAACAGTGATTTCGGGACCACAAATCCGACGATGAAAATTTTATTTTTTATTATATTTTTATGTTCTATGATTTCACAGAATAATTTCGTGAAAATTCATTCAAAAATTTTGACATTTGGGCACTTAATTTAGTCAAAATGACTAAAACGTAAAAAGTGCAAAAGTTGAGTTCTACAAACTAGAGGTGTCCAATTGTTATGAAATTTTAAATTGAGGATCCTTAAATGGTAATTAGACCATTGATAATTTCTGGACAAAAATAGACATGAAATGGGTGTAATAAAATATTTTTAAGTTAGGGGTATTTTGGTAAACTAATAATTAAAAGAATTAAAAAGGGAAATAAGCCAAATTAGTTATCATCTTCTTCAATCAACCATTTCTACCAGCAGCAGCCATGGTTAAGGTTTGTTCAAACTCCCAAGCTCGATTGTAAGTGCTTCTTAGCCCTATTTTTAAAGGTCTTTACATTTTTGAAATCCCGGTAACTTGGTTAAGCTTATTCTAGCAATAATTTAACCTAGGGTTTATATTTGGAAAAATACCCATAGGTGAAATGTGTTTATTTTGATGTTTTATGGTAGAATATGAAGCTTGAAATTGTGCTAAACAGCTTTTACTAAGCGATTTTATGTGAAAATGAGTAAAACGACATAATCGGTAAAAATACCTAATGTTCATAAGTACATGTTAGAGTGTGAATTTGATGTTTCTATAGAAGCAAAAAATGATCAGCATGTCATAAAACCTAATAAAATAGGATGACATTTAATTTACGAGCCTAGGGGAAAAATTTTAATTTTGACAAAGTTTAGGGGCAAAATTGTAATTTTTCCAAAATATGATTTTGGATCAATTTGAATAATGTGAGTTCTAATTAGGCTATATTTGTATTGATAGAGCAAGGAAAATTGAAATTCGGGCTAAAATCGGCAAAATACCAAGTTATAGACAAAATGGTAAAAATGGCCATTTTCGTATATGAGGTTAATTCGTGTGTTAATAATAATGCAATACCATTCTTGAATTGTAATTTTCTATTGTTATGGCATAATACAATTTAATATGTTTAGGAGAAGTTGATGGATGGTGTGTATGATATGGAAAATGTGATGCTTGTTGTGTCATATGAAATTGAATGGCAAATTATTGTCAGATGAATTGAATGTTAAATTACTATTACATGGGTTGTATGAATCGCTACACGGTTGTACCTGATGAGATTTCGAAAAGTTTGTACATAAATAATTTATCGATTCTTTTTATTTTATTATATTTTGTTATCATATGAAATGTGGCTGCCTATAGAATGATTATTTGTTGTAAATTGCAAATTGGAAAAGGACTATGAATAAATTTGTAACATGTTGGAAAGTGAGGAATTTCCCGATTGAGCCTTTGGAATAGAAACGATACGAATGATCTATTGTGAGGTCACGTGTGTAGTACTAAGTGCAGGCAACTACATGTACCAGATAATTGGTCGCATGTGTAGTACTAAGTCCAGGCTACTATGCGTACCCGATAACTTCGATCACGTGTGTAGTGCTAAGTGTAGGCTACTACGTGTATTTGATGGTTAGGTCACGTGTGTAGTACTAAGTGTAGGCTACTACATGTATCGGATAATTGGTCGCATGTGTAATACTAAGTGCAGGCTACTAGACGTACCAGATAGCCTTGTCTACAAGTGTGAAAATATGTGCAGGCAACTGAGTAAGTATCAGTTATTATTCCGAAGAGTTCAACGAGAAAATCGATTAAGTAAAAATACATGTGAACATGATTATATGATGAATAAGTGCAGGTATATGTTTATGAAAATTATGAGTAATGTGCTCGATATTTGACTGAACTTCGATAAGACAAAATGGATTAAGTGAAATTATGTAAGAGTGAATTTTAGTGGTAAAACAATGTTGGACAGCAGCAGTTCTAGATTATGTGATACTCTAATTTTTGTGAGATAGTGTCAGGATGAATTCGAGATCCCCTGTTCTGACCTGGAAAAATCATTAAAAATTGTAAAAAAATAATTATGAGTTATAATATATATGAATAGAATTTTCAATAAGTCTACTTTCAGGAAGAATGGACGAGAACATCATCTAAATCCCGATATATGAGATAAATAATTTTTAGTGAAGAGAGGTCAGAACTATTGGACAGCAGAACAGGGGACACTTTAATGAATAAATTGTACTAATTGGCTAAACCAAAAATTCTAGAAATTTAATGGAAGAAAGGTATATGTGTCTAATTTCAAGGAAAATAAACAAAACTAAAGTTTTAGTTTTGTAGCTCTAGATATTGATGATTTAGTAACTGTAACTCGATAAAACAACTTAACCTGAACATGTGTAATTGTACAATTATAGTGTTTTATCTTGAAAAGCATGTTAGTAATTGCTTATTAATTTCATATGGACTTACTAAGCGTAAAGCTTACCCATCCTCTCCATTGCTTTAGTATTGGCAGGTCGGCTCATGGTCGGAGATCGTCGGAGGTAAAATCACACTATCAAAACTATCATTTTTGGGAGAATTAATTCAAATATTAGAAATATCAAGTGAGTGGCATGTATAGGAAATTGGTTTGTGATATGTATTATTATTATGACTTTGACCATATGTATCAGTTTGCACTGAGTTATCGTATATGATCATTGAGATGTGGTCCTTATCCATTATGGTTTATAAGTTTAATTAATCATGCCATGTCCTATGTTTTGATGTGATGATACAGTTAGCTTTGTTTGTTATGCATGATTGGTAATACATCAGGTAAGTTAAATGCAGGCCAGTGGATCATGAATTAAATGGAAATGAGTAATGTTGCCTTGAATGTAGATGTTTAATGGACAAATTGGTAACTACATTATGATGGTATAAAATGAGAATAAGATTTAGCAGGTCTAGTTCTAGTTAATGTAAGAATGTATATTATATACATGATGGTAAGCAAATATGTTTAAAGTGAATGACATGTTATTGCATGATTATGGATGTGTAAGTGCTCATTTATGCCACGTTATATGTCTTTAAATATGAGTCTATGCATGTGTTCAAAAATTTTTGAATTAAACGAAGTTTTATAGCCTGGTTTTCTTCTATGTGTATGGTTAAGTCTGGTAATGCCTCGTACCCTATTCCGGCCTTAGATACGGGTAAGGGGTGTTATATTTGGTGGTATCAGAGCCAGGTTTAGTCGGTTTTCGGACTAACCTAGCATGTGTAAAAGTCTAGTTATACATGCCACAGATCCGTGATAGTGTGATGTCTCCCGACGCATAAGAGCACCGTCTTATTTAGACAAAGCTACTCTCCAACCAAGCTACACCGACCATGTTCGAGGTGATTGAAGGTATTTGAGTAAAATTATGATTATGATAAGTCTCGGTTTAGAAAAGTATGAATAAAATTCTATGATATATATGTGATAACACGTGATATGAAAGTTTATGTTGTGATAAATATCTATATTTGCTTAATGTTCATATGATGTAGTGCACTTGGCTTACTTGACAAGTTGAATTGGGATAATTGGAAAATTGGTGTAAACCAACATGAATGTTGTGTTGCCTGAAATGAATGACATTATTTTGACGATGTTGCTATGATGATGAAAGATGTGTCATATGTATATGTATAAGAAAGTCGAGTCAGAGGCCCTACAACCCCTCCCCCTTATCGAAGTGGTGCTTATAATGGAATTTCATGAGATTTGTACTGAATAAGTTCCTAGTTGAAAAACTAAAAAGTTCAATGATAGAATAATTATAAGTATGATTAGAGATTGAGAATGAGTTGATAAGTAAAGTCAGGGCTAGAAAAGTATCAGATTGACATAAAGATTATTGAAGCTATGCACTGTCCCAGTTAGAGAATGAATTTACTTTGGTAAATTGAATTACTCAGGTACAAGGTCGAGAAAAGTGTAAATCAAAATTTATTCAGAACTGGTCTTCTTTAGTGAAAGGTCTAACATGAAATTTGTGATGGCAGAACTAGTTGTGGGAAATGATATTTGAAATGTGTAATATCTGAGTGTGATAGTTACGGCTGAACGGATTTAACAGTTTCTTCTGAGATGTTCTATGTATTTATCCTTTCTCAGAAAAATTTATATGATTGTTGATCTTTTGAAGAAATTCTTATTATATGGGAATGTTTTCTAATCTTGATGTTAGATAGAAGCATTGGTAGTCTGACTAGTTTATAATTTGTATTGTTGTATTTCCTTGGGCATTTTATTACATTTCGTCTAATAAGAATTGATGAGAGGATATGTATGATATTATGATACTGTTTCTTCTACTTGATGCTCCATTTGATATATATGCATATTGTTCTTGTTATATTTGATTCTAGTGGGATTAAATGATGTTTTCTTCTGGACTTCTTTTCTCTGAGGAATTTTCGAGATCTTCCATATTTTCCTATGAGTTTGGTTTTCGATTTTCCGGCATGGTATCGTATCTTGGATTTCTTTATTCGGTTTTCTTGTTATCTTTATTCCATAAATTGTCAATTATGACTTATGTTCCAAGTGCGTTCTTCAGCTCATGATAATCATGACAAGCATGACTATACTTCCGATTTGATCTTGGTAATGTGGTGATTTTAGTATTGGAATTTCTCAAATTTTCGTGTAAGGATTTGACAACAGTAAAGGCATAAGTGATAAAAGCGGGAGTTTCAATCGATATGGTAGATTACTTCTCTCAAGAAAGTCAATTATAGTTAATGCCTTCAATTGAGATATTTTGGTTTCTTGAGCTAATGCAATTGAGATGGTTTTGATTAGCATAAGAAATGAATAGTAAAGGACTGCATGATGAATTGTTTAGTAACTAGAAGAAAGGATTACTTGAAATGCCGTTCAACGGTGTTTAAATCGGCTCGAGTGTTTAATCTATGTGAATTATTTATTTGAAAGGTTTCATATGACAATTATGTCAGGATCATTTTTCCCAAATCTGATAATAGAATTTCAATTCTTTACGGGTAGAAGGCAAATAGTCTGAACGAGAAGTGTATATCTCTTAGAAAATTTTGATATGAGTTAAAGCTACTAAGAATGATAAAGTTTTCATCTTGCGAAAGCTGAAAAGTTTATTACATGTTAGCAAGGTTTGGACAGATGAGAATATTGCTAACCGAAGCGTCTGAACTGGACTAGTCTGCATTGAGTAAAGATTTCCTAATTTTCAGTAATGCACTATGGTATGAAGGGTGATGTGTTTCAAGAAAATAAGGAAAATGTGATAGTGAGTAGTAAACTAAAAGAGTCCAGTGAAGATCGACTTCTGATGTTGAATTTCATATTGGATCTGATTCATGATATTATTATTCCGAGGCTTATACAGAAAGAACTGTACGAAGCTCACCATGAAAATTTGCCTATTTATTTAGAGAATAATGACGTGTACTACAATTTGATTCAGATGTTATTGGATGTTGATTTATCGATGATGAAAATCTGTATGATTATTTCGAAAGAGTGCAGGTCCCTTTGATTGTTGGATTTCTTGGAATTCTAGTCTCCATAAACCAAATTGAGATTCGGGTTTTATGTCATGATATCATGGGAAACTGAGAAGCCTTTGAAAATTTAAGAACAATTGGGAGTTGAGTCGTAAGCTTTCAAATCATATGAGAAATTAAAGAGATGTATTGGAGGCACCGCCTGAGCGAAGGTACTTTGGTATCGAGTATAAGATTAAGGAATCTAAGTGAAGACCACTTTTCAGGTAAGATTTTCGGGGACGAAAATCCCTAACGGGGGGAGAGTTGTAACACCCTGATTTTGGGCCGAGTTGGAACAGTGGTTTCGGGACCACAAATCCGACGATGAAAATTTTATTTCTTATTATATTTTTATGGTCTACGATTTCACGGAATAATTTCGTGAAAATTTCGTTCGAAAATTTTGACATTCAGGCACTTAATTTAGTCAAAATGACTAAAACGTAAAAAGTGCAAAAGTTGAGTTCTACTTACTAGAGGTGTCTAATTGTTATGAAATTTTAAATTGAGGATCCTTAAATGGTAATTAGACCATTGGTTAATTGCTAGAAAAAATAGACATGAAATGGATGTAATAAAATTTTTTTAAGTTAAGGGTATTTTAGTAAACTAATAATTAAAAGAATTAAAAAGGGAAATAAGCCAAATTAGCTATCATCTTCTTCATTCAATCGTTTCTACCAGCATTAGCCATGGTTAAGGTTTTTTCAAACTCCCAAGCTCGATTGTTAGTGCTCCTTAGCCCCATTTTTAAGGTTTTTTTACATTTTTAAAATCCCGGTAACTTGGTTAAGCTTATTCTAGCAATAATTTAACCTAGGGTTTATATTTGGAAAAATACCTATATGTGAAATGTGTTTATTTTGATGTTTTATTGTAGAATATGAAGCTTGAAATTGTGTTAAATCGCTTTTACTAAGCGATTTTACGTGAAAACGAGTAAAACGAAATATTTCGTAAAAATACCTAATGTTCATAAGTACATGTTAGAGTGTGAATTTGATGTTGCTATAGCAGGGGAAAATGATCAGCATGTCATAAAACCTAAGAAAATAGGATGAAGTTTAATTTAAGAGCCTATGGGAAAAAATGTAATTTTGACAAAGTTTAGGGGCAAAATTGTAATTTTTCCAAAATATGATTTTGGATCAATTTAAATAATGTGAGTCCTAATTAGGCTATATTTGTAATGATAGAGTAAGGAAAATTGAAGTTTGGGCTAAAATCAGCAAAATACTAAGTTCTGGACAAAATGGTAAAAGTGGCCATTTTCGTATACGAGGTAAGTTCGAGTGTTAATAATAATGCAATACCATACTTGAATTGTAATTTTCTATTGTTATGGTATAATACAATTTAATATGTTTAGGAGAAGTTGATGGATGGTGTATATGATATGGAAAATGTGATGCCTGTTGTGTCATATGAAATTGAATGGAAAATTATTATCACATGAATTGAATGTTAAATTACTATTACATGGGTTGTATGAATTGCTACATGGTTGTACCTGATGAGATTTCAACAAGTTTGTACATAAATAATTTATCAATTCTTTTTATTTTATTATATTTTGTTATCATATGAAATTTGGCTGCCTATAGAATGATTATTTGTTGTAAATTGCAAATTGGAAAAGGACTATGAATAAATTTGTAACATGTTGGAAAGTGAGGAATTTCCCGGTTAAGCCTTTGAAATAGAAACGATACGAATGATCTATTGTGAGGTCACATGTGTAGTACTAAGTGCAGGCTACTATGCATAGCCGATAACTTCGATCACATTGTAGTACTAAGTGCAGGCTACTACGTGTATCAGATGGTTAGGTCACGTGTGCAGTACTAAGTGCAGGCTACTAGGCGTACCAAATAGCCTTGTCTACAAGTGTGAAAATATGTGCAGGCAACTGAGTAAGTATCAGTTATTATTCGGAAGAGTTCAACAGGAAAATCGATTAAGTAAAAATACATGTGAACATCATTATATGATGAATTAGTGCAGGAATATGTCTATGAAAATTATGAGCAATGTGCTTGATATTTGAGTGAACTTCGATAAGACAAAATGAATTAAGTGAAATTATGTAAGAGTGAATTTTAGTGGTAAAACAATGTTAGACAGCAGCAGTTGCGTGACTTTGAATATTCACCAAAAATTGTGTAAGTTGAATTAAATTTCAAAAAAAATTATGGAATACTAATGAGTCTATTTTCATATAAAAGAAACAGGGGGAGCAAAAGAGTTCTAGATTATGTGATATTCTAATTTTTGTGAGATAGTGTCAGAATGAATTCGAGATCCCCTGTTCTGACTTGGAAAAATCGTTTAAAATTGTAAAAAAATAACAATGAGTTAAAATCATATGAATAGAATCCTAAATGAGTCTACTTTCAGGAGGAAAGGACGCGAGCATCATCTGAGTCCCGAAATATGAGATAAATAATTTTTAGTGAAGAGAGGTCAAAACTGTTGGAAAGTGGAACAGGGGAAATTTTAATGAATAAACTGTACTAATTGACTAAACCAAAAATTCTGGAAACTTTATGAAAGAAAGGTATATGTGTCTAGTTTCAAGGAAAATTAACGAAACTAAATTTTGAGTTTTATAACTCCAGATATGGAAGAATTAGTAACTGTAACTCGATAAAACAGCTTAACCTGAGCATGTGTAATTGTACAATTATATTGTTTTATCTTGAAATGCATGTTAGTAATTGCTTATTAATTTCATATGGACTTACTAAGCGTAAAGCTTACCCTTCCTCTCCATTTTTTTAGTATTGGCAGGTCAGCTCGGGGTTGGAGATTGTCGGAGGCAAAATCACACTATCAAACTATCATTTTTGGGAGAATTAATTCAAATATTAGAAATATCAAGTGAGTGGCATGTATAGGAAGTTGCTTTGTGATATGTATTATTATTATGACTTTGACCATACGTATCAGTCTGCATTGAGTTACCGTATATGATCATGAGATGTGGTCCTTATCCATTATGGTTTATAAGTTTAATTAATCATGCCATGTCCTATGTTTTGATGTGATGATATAGTTAGCTTTATTTGTTATGCATGATTGGTAATACATCAGGTAAGTTAAATGCAGGCTAATGGATCATGAATTAAATGGAAATGAGTAATGTTGCCTTGAATGTGGATGTTTAATGGACAAATTGGAAACTACATTATGATGGTATAAAATGAGAATAAGATTTAGCAGGTCTAGTTCTAGTCAATGTAAGAATGTATATTATATACAGGATGGTAAGCAAATATGTTTAAAGTGAATGACATGTTATTGCATGATTATGGATGTGTAAGTGCTCATTTATGCCACTTTATATGTCTTTAAATATGAGTCTATGAATGTGTCAGAAAAGTTTTTAAATTAAATGAAATTTTATGGCCCAGTTTTTGTCTATGTGTATGGTTAAGTCTGGTAATGCCTCGTACCCTGTTCCGGCCTTAGATATGGCTAAGGGTGTTACACAACCTGAGCAGGTCACTTGGGAGTTCTTCAAAACTGCATTCCAAGGGAAGTATGTAGGTGCAAGTTATGTGGATGCTAGAAGGAAGGAGTTCCTGAACTTGACCCTGGGAAAAAATCTTTGGCGGAGTATGAGGTGGAATTTCTACGCCTTAGTAGGTACGCAAGAGTTATGGTGGCAACGGACTATGAGCGTTGCGTTAGGTTTGAGGATGGTCTTAGGGATAGCCTCAGAGTATTGATAGCTCCACAAAGGGAGTGAGACTTCTCGGAGTTGGTAGAGAAAGCAAAGATAGCAAAGGAGGTGAAGCGCACTAAGCGCTTAAATCGAGAAAAAGAAAATGGTAGGAATAAAAGGGAGGCTGAGACTCCTAGTGTTGGACAGAGGCCTAGGGCTAGGGCCAGAGATAATGGGCCGGTTAGAGCAGGGCCCCTTACTGTGAATCTAGGGGTGCCACCTTGTGCTGATTGTGGGAAAGGTCATGTAGGCGAGTGTTGGAAGAGGATGGGAGCTTGTCTGGCTTGTGGATCTATGGAGCATAGGATCAGGAATTACCCTAGGATGCCAGTTCCGGTGCCAGGTATGGGTAGAGGTGATGTACAGCCACTGAGGTGTGGTTAGCAGCCGTCTAGAGGCCATGGTCAGGCCACGGGTGAAAACGGTTTGGGTCGTGGAGCACCAAGCAAAGGTGCTGGTCATGCTAAGGCGAAACATCTAGCGTTGGTCTATGCAGCACGTCGTCGAGAGGGCAGAGGTACTCCAGAGGAAAATATTGGTACGTACGTTAACCAGAATATGCTATTTATCTAGTTTGGAATTAGAATGCGCAGCGGGAGCGTGGTGTGGAAGTCTATGCTATGCAATTGTACTAATAGTCGGGAATTTCGAGGGCGAAATTTCTTTTAGGGGGTAGAGTTGTAACGCCCTAAAAATCTCAAAATCCTAAACTTTTTTTTTTTCGTTTCGATAAAAATTGTGCTTAACTTTCCTAGTCAAGTGTTAATTATGTGATAGTAGGTATTGGTTAAGGTTTGAGTTTGAACTTAGGGTTGAAGGAAATTATGGTTTAATTATTAAAAGAACCATGTTGGCAAGTAGGTTGCCTTTTAAATAAATGAAGGAAGAATTGGTTACAAGGAGCCTTGTGTTAGAGTGGCAAGTAGCATTATATGTGGGGCTTAGAGATGGCGTCACATGCATGGCAAGGAGGCTTGGGTTCGAATCCCTCCTTGCTCAAAAGAAGGATTTATTTTTTCTTAAGAGATGGACAGTGGTGGCGTTGGATATGAACATTGTAGGGAGTGATAAGAGGAGAAATTTAAGGAGGGGATTAGGGAGTTATCAGGGAGAAAAATTAGGAGATGAGAAGTGAAGAAGAGGTGGAGCCAAATTGGGAATTTGGGCATAGGAAATTCAGCCATAGAGGCTATATATAGGTGCCGAATGTGAGGTTGCCAGGCTAATACTGAATTCTCCCTCACCTTGTTGCAAAAAAGCACCCTTTTTTTCTCCAAAGATCTAAAAGTCGAAAATCCTTTGTTCTTCCTTCTTTTTCTTTGTGTCGATTCTCCATTCTTCCCTACTCAAAGTTTTCTTTTTGATTCACTTCTGGTTTTAAATGATTTCTACTTTTCTTTGTGCTGAATAACCTTTTTCACCATACAAGTTTCAAGAGCCTAATATCCTCTGTGCTGCCACTACCCTTTCCACTCAATCAATTCTAGTGTAAGTGCTTTGTTCTCTCAATCAGTTTTGCTAGTATAGATCACTCTGTCCCTCACTTCTTCTAATCCCTCACTTCTTCTAATCAGTTTTGGTAGGATTAGTATTGAATCCGAGTATTTTGGATCCCTGCCGATTTGCTCCTTAGGTGTGGGTAAAGGTTGGCCGAATAGGCTTTAGTAGTAAAAGGTCACATATGATGGATACAAGTCACCCAATATGTTTTTAACAATAAAGGTTAATGCAGATCTGGGAAGTACTCGTGATTAGTGATCAAGGAAAAGCTATTAAGACTTGGCATTTCAGGTAAGGTTAAGGTGAGACTTCGACTTTTGGTAAAGTATTCGATAAGTATATATGAGTAATCATTGAGTGATATCGATTGTAGGTTCGTGGTAAGGGGGATCACAGCATGCTTTATTACCAGGTGTGTACATACACTACACACACAAGTAGATTGGCAAATCCCGAAATGGCAAAAAGCCGAAATGCCAAAAAGCTGAAAGTTTGGCTAAGGTAGTCTTACGAGTGCGCGAACACTCGTAAGGGGGAAGCCGATAGGTTATCTGAGGCTTCATGGGCATTCTATGGGCCGAAAGATTGGGCCTAGTAGGCCATATACATGTATGTAGACTTGTTTGGGCTTTGTAAGGGGTTTTGGGCCTAGTATCTGATAACTGTTTAGTTGACATAAAACTTTATTAATTAACTGCGACTGTGGATGAGTCATAAGGTTGAGGTGTGGTAATGGGTATATGCATGTCTAGGATTGGACCTAGGGAGAGCTTGGTACTTAAGCGGTCTTAATGGCTCACCGCCTCTTCTCTAGAATCCTACCTGGTGCATAGTATCTATTCACTTTAGCCAACGAGGACTTGTTAACGGGCCAAGGTAAGTAATAAACCTAATAAAAAGAAATTACTGAAATGCCCCTAAGGGCAAAAATGACCAAAATACCCTGTGTGTTGAATGTAAAATTTATGGATGTACATGTATATATGCTGTATACATACGATATTCTGTTTAGGTTGCATATGGGTTGGGAATTGTGGAACGGAGGAAGTATATGAGGATCGCATGGTTGCTTGACAACCGTAGATCCACCGACGGCTTTTAAGCCCAATATGTGATTGGCAGCTTGCTGCCATTGATGTGTATCGGATGGGTGGGTCGATATTTATATCTCCACATAATGTGTATCGGAGGACAGAGTTGATGTGTACTGGTTGAATTATTGAGGTGGGTTGCACTGCATTGTATTGCATGTATGATTTTATGGATTGATGAATGCTTATTACTCGTTAAGGGTTGTACACACTGAGTTTTTGTAAACTCACCCCCTCTTTTATTTTTCTCAAGTGATGCTTTTTAGAAGGTCCAATGTTTGGAGGGACTCGGAGGTGGCCAGCTAGCAAGACGACTTGAACTTGTTTTTTTTTTTAAAAAAAACATATAGTTTCTAGTATATTAAGTAATTTCAGACTGGAATGTAATAAGGCCTTCCCTTTTATTATTATTTGAATTGTTATCTTTATGCGTTGTAATTATGAGAAGGTGAACATGGGTTTCCTAAATCATAGATTGTTTTTCTACGTTTCTGCAACTAAATTTTAAAATGACAGGTTTTCATAAACCATATGTTTTAAACAAGCTTTCGCGATTGAAAGAGAGTTTTTATAAGTTAATTAAGGTTTCTCATATTAAGAAGGGTTTTCAATGAAAACAAGGTTTTCGCTAAAACACTTCAATGTGACGCGCCAGATCCGGCCATAACGTCCGGGCTGGGTTTAGGGTGTTACATAATGTTATGGCATGAAATGTGAATGTTTTGGTTGAGAATTAGATGAAAATTTGGTATAAAATGTTTGGTTTTGATCATGTAGGAAGGACCCAAAATTTGGGTGGCACATTGGCCTCGTAAATGGCCTATTTTTTTGTTCACATGGGTAAAGACACGGGCATGTGTCTCAGTCGTGTGTGACACATGGTTATGTTACACGGTCGTGTGTCCTCTGGGGTACCCTATGATTTTAAGTCAGTATACCTTATAGTTTTGACACGGCCTAGACACACGAGCGTGTGACAGGCCGTGTGACCCAAGTCAGTAGCCTCCCTAGTTTTCACACGGCCTGGAACACGGGCGTGTCACGAGGCCGTGTGGACAAGTTAGCATGTATGCTTTGTTTTGCCACGGCCTAGACATATGGGCGTGTCTAATGCCGTGTGAGGCACACGGCCTATTCACACGGGCGTGTGACCTTTATAACTTTGAAAAATGTTTAAGTTTCAAAAAATTTTGTATGAGCTCGGTTTAGTCCTGACCCCTTTCTAAAGCATATTTAAGGTCTCGTTAACCTATGTAAGGGACTTTGTAATGATGTATGACTATGATGCTATAATGGTTGTGAAATGAATGCGATTTGTTTCGATACGTTCGGTAATGCCTCTTGACCCTTGTCCGACGACGGATACGGGTTAAGGGTGTTACAACTATAGGCAATTTGTGAAAGACTTTTCGAGTATTGAAACTCCGTTGACGAGATTGCTTTAGAAAGATGCAAAGTTTGAATGGTCCATGAATTGTCAGAATAGTTTTGATCAGCTGAAAGCTTTATTGATTGAAGCTCCAGTGTTAGTCCAGCCAGAATCAGGTAAAGAATTCGTAATTTATAGTGATACATCGTTGAATGGTTTGGGCTATGTTTTGATGCATGACGGCAAAGTCATAACTTATGCCTCGAGCTAGTTGAAGCCGCATGAAATGAATTACCCGACACACGATTTAGAGTTAGTAGCCATTGTATTTGCACTGAAGATTTGGCGTCATTATTTGTTTGGTGAGAAATGTCATATTTATTTAGATTATAAGAGTTTGAAATATCTAATGAGTCAGAAAGATTTGAATTTTCGACAGCAGAGATGGCTAGAATTGTTAAAAGATTACAAGTTAATAATTGACAACCATCCGGGAAAAGTGAATGTTGTTGCTGATGCTTTAAGCCGAAAATCTTTGTTTACTCTACGTGCAATGAATGCTCAGTTGGCTATATTTGACGATGGCTCAATTGTAGCTGAATTGAAAGCAAGACCATTGTTTTTACAGCAGATTTGTGAAGCTCAGAAACTTGATAATGAATTGTTAGCTAAAAGAGCTCAATATGATTTGAATTTTGATTTAGAGTTTCGAGTTGATGATGATGACTGTTTAAGATTTAGAGGCCAAATTTGTGTTCCAAAAAATTCAAAGTTGATTCAGATGATTTTAAATGAAGCTCATAGTAGTTGGTTATCTGTACATCCGGGAAGTACGAAAATGTATAATAATTTGAAACAGCTATATTGGTGGAATGGTATGAAACGTGACATTTCAGAGTTCGTTTCTAAATGTTTAATTTGTCAGCAAGTTAAAGCTGAACATCAGGTACCACTAGGTTTATTGCAACCTATTATGATTCCTGAGTGGAAATGGGATATTGTGCCTATTGATTTTGTGTCGAGATTGCCCTTATCTCTGAAAAAGAAAGATACGATTTAGGTTATAGTTGACAGATTGACAAAACCGACACATTTCATTCTAGTGCGTACGAATTATTCACCTGAGAAGCTTACTGAGTTGTACATCTCCGAGGTTGTGAGATTACACGGAGTACTTGCTTCTATTGTTTCGGATAGAGATCCGAGGTTCACATCAAGGTTTTGGAAGAAACTACAACAGGCAGTCGGTATGTAATTACATTTTAGTACTGCATTTTATCTGTAAATGGATGGTCAATCCGAGCAAGTTATTTAGTTACTCGAGGATATGTTGAGATGTTGTTTTCTTGAGTTCGAAGGTACGTTGGAAAAGTATTTGTCGTTGATTGAATTCGCGTATAACAATAGTTTTCAATTGAGTATTAAGATGGCACCATACGAAGCTTTATACAGTCGGAAGTGTCGAACACCATTGTACTGGACTGTACTTAGCGAGAATAAGATTCACAGGGTTGATCTGATCAGAGAGACTGGAGAGAAAGTAAAAGTAATCCGTGATAGTCTGAAAATAATTTTGGATCGTCAGAAATCGTATGCAGATTTAAAGAGAAAAGATATTGAGTTTCAGATTGGAGATAAAGTGTTTCTGAAAGGATCTCTGTGGAAGAAAATACTTCAGTTCGGTCGTAAAGGCAAGTTAAATCTGAGATTCATCAGACCGTATAAGATTGTCAAACGTATTGGGCCGGTTGCTTATAGATTGTTGTTGCCACCTGAGTTAGAAAGGATTCATAACATATTTCATGTATCGATGCTACGAAGATACAGATTAGATCCTTCGCATGTCATTTCTCTATCTGAGGTTGAAATTCAGCCTGATATGTCTGATGATGAAGAACCGATACACATTTTAGCTCGTGAGATCAAAGAGCTGAGAAATAAAAGAATAACGTTAGTGAAAGTATTGTGGCATCGACACAGGGTTGAAGAAGCTACGTGGGAACCTGAGGATGCTATGAGAAATCAATATCCAAACCTATTCACTGGGAAGATTTTCAATGACGAAAATCCCTAAGGGGGAGAGTTGTAACAACCTGGTTTTAGCTAAATTAGAATAGTGGTTTTGAGACCACAAATCTAAGGTCATAAAATTATTTTAATATTATTTTTGGTGTTTATAGCATGTGAGTATGTATGTGTGAAAATTTCATGAGCTAATTTTATTGTTTAAGTGGCTAATTTGAGAAAAAGACCAAATCGCGTAAAATGCAAAAGTCGCTTTCTATTTGATAAAGGTATCTAATTGCCATGGCTTATTAAATGAGAGGTCCTTATGATGTAATTAGTCCATTGATAATGGAGATGGACATAAATGGCCTTGAATTATGTGATTTAAAATGTTTTAATTAAGGGATAAAATGGTAAATTGGTTTTTAAGTTAATATTAATAAAAAATCAAAAATTCTATCATTTTTTATCATCCCTAGTCGAAAATCAAAAGAAAAAAAACCAAGAAGTTGTTTTTAGGGTTCGGCCATTCAATAGCTTCATTAAGGTACAATTTTTGCTCAGTTTTTTATGATTTCTACGTTTTTGTGATCGTTGCTTTGAGTTCTAGCTAGCCCATGCTTAAATTTTTGAAAGTGTTGATGATTTTCAAAGTTTCCATTGTTGAATGCTTGAGCTTTATGATGTTTGATGATGAATTATGCAAGCTTGGTGTTTGGTATACATGTTTAATTAAGTGATTTTTGATAAAAATGCTTATTGTGGACTAAATTATGAAATTTGAAAATTTAGGGGTCTAAATGTGAAATAAATGGAATTAATGCTCTGCTAGGGACCAAAGGAAAATTTGGTCTAACATGAGCATGTTGAAATTTTGTGTATTTTGAGTTGTTTTGAAATAAGGACTAAATTGAAGAAATGTGAAAAATTAGGGGGCTAATGTGCAAAATGCCCATTTATGTGTTTGTGGATTAAATTGAATGATTTGGTGATTAAATGGGTAAATTTTGAATACACATAGAACAAGAAAGAAAGAACTCGGATTTAGATTGGGGAAAATCAAAGATTATTGAATAATTGAACCGATTCGTCAATTATGAGTACGAGGTAAGTTCGTATGTGATAAATGATGTTACAATTACGTTTTTAATACTTTAATAATGCATAAATTTTATATATGTGACTACGATTGCGTATGACGATAAATCGACTATATTTGGCACTTAGTGTGCGTTTCAAAATAGCTTCGACTATAAATAGCACTTAGTGTGCAAATTGGAATAGATTCGGCTACATGAGACACTAAGTGTGCGATACCGAGATAGCTTCAATTTAATGTGATCGAAGTAAATGTACGAGATCGTTATAGCTTTGGCTAATCACTGATGCACTAAGTGTGCGAATTCTTAGAGCATTTAAAGACTTTCGAACAAATTAATGTACTGAACAAAGAGGTGAGAATGAAATAAATAAATACGGGAAAGTTCAGGTTTGTATGATACCTATGTGGTAGTTGATATTATGTGTATGAAGCTTGATGAATTTGTATATACATGTTAAATGGTAATGGATTAGAATTGAATGAAGATATAAGAATTACTAAGTGTTTATTAATTGATGTTTTTTATTATATGAACTGTTGAGTATATTTGGTATGAACTTACTAAGCGTGTGATATTTGTCTTTGTCTTATAGAGTATTGAAGCTAGCTTGGACATCGCGGATTATCGGGAACTATCATTACACTATCTAATCAACTCATTGGTACTTTTGAAGCTTTGTATATATGGTATATGGATGTATAGGCTAGTGTCATTTTGGTATGTTTTGAGCTATGATGTTAGCCATGTGATTTTGGCTTGTTAATGATGTAAATTTAGGTATATTTTAGCCATTTAAGTTGTCTTAAGTTGTGCTTGATAAGTGATTTATGTGATGCTTATAATGTCTTATATGTCAGTTTGTTTTGATATATTGGCTATAGTTGTGGATATAATTAAATGGATGTTGATTTGGTTAGTTATCAATGTTTGATGAATGGAAAATTATGATGGATTTGGTATATTTGTATATGGATGTCACACCCCTTACCCAAGACCGTCGCCGGAGTCGAGCACGAGGCGTTACCTAACTTAACTTACTAATTCAGGGCATAAAATTTGCTTTTAAAATTAATTTATTTACATTCATTCAATATCTCCCTAAAAAGGGCCCTCAAGACCCTAAAATATGCAATTGAAATGGTTCGGGACCAAACCGGAAACATTAAAAATTTTCCAAATACTTAGACAAATCAAAACAATTTATTTCATTATTCCTTATAAAACTGTCCACCTACATCGTAGTTACTAAATAAATCATAACTCGAGTCACAAAACTCAAAATTTAAATTCGTTAATTTTTCTTGAAACTAGACTCATATATCTTCTCACTAATTTTTTTCCAGAATTTTTGGTCCAGCCAATTAGTACAGTTTATTAGTTAAATTTCCCCTATTGCACTATTTGACTACTCTGACCTCTCCTCACTACGAATCAATTTTCTCCCTGTACAGAATTCAAATAACCATGACATTTGTTTATCTTGAAATTATATTCACTAAGTAATCTATAAATATAAACTATAACTCCTAATTAATTTTGTACAATTTTTAGTGAATTTATAAAGTCAGAATAGGAGATTCAAAAATTGCACTAACCCTGTCTCACTAAAATTCAAATATCTCTTAATATAAATTTATTTTGCTTACTCTGTTTCTTTCATATGAAAATAGACTCAATAATATTTAATTATATATCTCATTCATCACCTAATTCCATTTATACTATTCTTGGTGATTTTTCAAGATCACGTCACTGCTGTTGTTCAATACTGTTTTAATGGTAATTTCACTTTTCCATGATTTCTTTGTATTAACTACCATTTAGGCATACATAACACCGAAATATGTTCTTCATTAGCCATTTCAATAGCTAATCATTATCAAATATTTACATAACATTCTTTAGCCATATCATAAGGACATACACACAAAATGGCCAAGTCCCTATACATGCCATAAACTAGAACTTTTGTAAACGAAGATACCCATTTGGTAACTTGATAGTCGATAGTGTGAAGTGATCTCCGATGACCTCCAACCCGAGCTTTCTTTTAAGTACTCTGAAACATGGGAAAGTGAAAGAAGTAATCTTATAAAGCTTAGTAATTTCACATGTAAAATAATAAGCATTAGCAATCAATTTAGCTTACTACTATGTTGTCATAATTTGCTTAAATAATGTTTGGTTCTTACTTTCCTATCTTACTCATCGGTAACCTTACCAAAGGCTCAGAATACAAAAGGCACCTTACTTAATAGCTTGCTTACATACCTATAACATCTCACTTAACACATGAGTCCTCTTTCATAATATAGGTATATTGCCAATCATGTCATAAAGTGTCACAAGCTTAACTAAAAACTCATCACTTACTTAATACTTGATAATCTCAATTACTTACAATCTCAATATTAAATAAGCCTTAAATGCATACATGTACTCTTTCTTCATGTTCTCACCTTATTGTTTATTTGACTTACTCTTTGGATTACTCGGGAACCTTTTCCTTTTTGAACTTACCATTGGCATGTCTTGACATGGTCTTACGTGGTATCATTGCCTTATGAACTCACCAACGCCATGCCTTGGCAAGGTCTTACATTGGACCTTTACCTTATAGTAACTCATCAATGCCATGTCTTGACATGGTCTTACATGATTTCCTTGCCTTGTAGAACTTATCAATGCCATGCCTTGGCATGGTCTTACATGATATCCTTATCTTACCAAATGCCATGTTCCAAACTTGGTCTTACATGGTATCCTTGTCTTAGTGCCAATGCCACATCTTGATGTGGTCTTACATGGAGTCTTTAATCAATGCCGATGCCATGTCTTAACATGGTCTTACACGGGATCCTTGCCTTACCAATGCCATGTCTTGACATGGTCTTACATGGTATCCTTAACCGTCAATTCCTCCTTAAATGACATATTATGAACATGGAATTTTTTGTCAATTCTTCCTTAATTTCCATGGTAGAACCATGGACTTTGAGATATTAATGCCTTGTCAAGTCATCACTGAAACATACTTGCTCAAATTCTCAAGGTTAGTCGCATAACTCAATAATAACAATACTAATAACAATAATTGCATAATAATAAAATGACTCAACTTACATACTTACATTCTCAATCTCATCATATCATCAACTTAACTTATTCTCATCAAACTATGCTAGTCAATACTTTCTTGTTATCATACAAAGCCATAATACAAAATATGGTCTTACATATAAATTATACAACTTCTCTTTCCAATATCGAATTATTATCGAACATTAATCATTATATCTGAAACTCAATATTAGAGTATTTATGGACAAAATATCAATTTATCATTCAAATATGCATAATTAATTGCTTTTAAATATATGAACTTACCTCGATACCAAAACAACCATTTTACCAACTTTCCCGATTTTCAGTTTTTCTCCCGTTCTAGGTCCAAATCTCACTTTTCAGGATCTAAAACATCATATTTCACTTATTTAATTAAGTACCATTCAAAACATTTCCTAACTCAAACTTTGGCAAAATTACAATTTTGCCCCTAAACCTTTGCAGAATTTTGACTTTTCCCCTAGGCTCGGAAATTAAAATTTATCCATTTTTCTTATGTTTTATGACACGCTGAACATTTTTACCTCTTATGGCAACATCAAATTCCCAATCTATCATGTACTTATGAACATTAGGTATTTTTACAGATTATGTCGTTTTTCTCGTTTTCACTTAAAATCGCTTAGCAAAAGTTGTTTAGCATAATTACAAGCTTCATATTCTACCATAAAACATTAAAATAAACACATTTAACCTATGGTTATTTTTCCAAATATGAACCCTGACATGAATTATTGCTAGAATAAGCTAAATCAAGCTATCGGGACTCCAAAAACGTAAAGAACATTAAAAACGAGGCTAAAACAGACTTACTATTGAGCTTGGAAAGCTTGGAAACCCTAACCATGGCTTCCCCCATGCTATATTCGGCCTCCATGAAGAAGATGAACCAAATTTGGCTTTATTTTCCCTTTTTAATTCATTTAATTACTAAATGACCAAAATGCCCTTAGAGGCTTTTCTTTCAAGTTTGTCCTATTCTTGCCCCTTTTTGTCCAAACTTAAATATAATTGTCCAATTACTAAATAAGGACCTCCACTTTAAGAACCCATTTCAATTAAATCCCCTTTATTATCTAGAACACACATTTTGCTAATTTTACAATTTAGTCCTAATTATCAAATTATGCACTTATACATAAAATTTCTTCACGAAATTTTCACACAATTATTCAATAATGAATAAACATTAAAACTTAATCGGAATAAATTTTTTTGACCTCGGATTCATGGTTTCGCAACCACTATTCTGTTTAGGCCCTGTTTCGGGATGTTACAATGGAACTTAGTATTTGAATTGGTTGATGATAGATAGCTTGTTATGTGTTTGGAGTAGCATGTTTTCGTTGCTTATATATGTAACATCCCGAATTAGGGCCTAGTCGGAACAGTGTTTTCGAGACCACAAATCCGAATTAGGAATAATTATTTTATAATAATTATAAGGTCTATGATATGTTCATATGATTGTGTAAAATTTTCATGAAGAAATTATGTAACACCCCAAACTCGACCTAGACATTATGGTCGAATCCGGCGATGTCACATTGAAGTGTTTTTTGTAAAGCATGATATCATTGAAAAACTTTTTTTTCTAATTAATCTCTTTGTGTGATCTTAATGACGATACCGGGATGTGTCGTTCGTTTCAAAACTTGCGTTACTATTAAAAATTATTTACTTTTAAAAACGTTATTCATTTTAAAATGTCATTTTATAGCAGAAGCTTTCTAAAATAGTTGCGTACTTGCGTTTACTTTGTAAAAACATTGTTTCTTTTGAAAACTCGAGTTTTCCTATTACTAAAAATTATAAACCAAAACAAATAAAAATCCAAAATTAAAGTAAAAATCCATAAAGGCCTTATTACAGCAAAATTCCCAAAATGAAATTATTTATAATCTAAATCAGATATGAAAATTTATGCGATTGTGTGGCCACCTCTGAGTCCCTCGCAGCACCAATCTGACTATGATTGGGGATTACCTGTACAGATACAAACAAAAGGGTGAGTTTACAAAACTCAGTGTGTAATCCCTTACAAAAACAACCAGACAGATAGTAAGTACAGTCTGGGCATAAGCCCATTTCAGTATTGGTTTAGTTTCAATTAGGGCCTTAGCCCATTACAATATCAGTATCAGTTTGGGCCCGAGCCCATCTCAGTAATAGTAGTAGTACGATATGTAGTTAAGAAATCCTACCCAACTAGCCTCTACACTCCATCTCCGTCCAACCCTACACTCCATGTGGGGATATAATCAACCCACCCATCCTTACACTCCATGTAGTACTGGTTGCGGCACTAAACAGTATTTACAGCAAAGCTGCCAGTACAGTAAACTCCTTCCAATCATATTAAACCCATCCCCATGCAATGCATCATGCAACATGTCATGTCATATCATAATATTACACATGTACTCAATGCAGTTAAAATAACATGCTAAAGTATAATGAATATAGATCTATACATCACATAGGGGTAAAATAGTCATTTTTTTTCAAATAGGGCGTCGAGGTAAACATACCGACCCAATTGTAGGTCCACAGTCGTCTCAAGCGACCCGTACAACTTTAACAGTCAAATAGAGAAAATGGGCCCACGACCCATAATGGCCTTGGTCGTGTGTATTACACAGTCTAGCCCAATAATTTCCACACATCTGTGTGGTTTACCCATGTGAGACCCACATTCCCATAGGGCCCACAAAGCCCAATTCGGCCCAGCCTGCGAAATCGCACATGGCTGGCCTCAACGATCATATGCCCATGTTTAGTCACATGGACTACCACACGCGCGAGCGCTCGCCCGTGTAACATCGTTGATCACTTATTTCGACTTTTCCGAATTTCCATAGTTGGGATTGTTTTTACACACCTTGTTTGCGAAAGTACGCAAATAACCCACGGGCACTCCAAACCTATATTCAATCACAACATTCGATTAATCTCCTACCAATCGAATTAAAAAGAACCCTAGCCAAACACTTATCCAAATGATTAATTATCACTTGCCTTGATCGACCGATTGAGGCTTGCACACTTAAACCATCGCAAGAGACTGATTACTAGCCCTTAAAGATTACCTGCATTCCAACATAATCATATTAACTATTATAGTTCACACAAATAGTTTGAACCAAGCATATAACAGACTTGCCGAAAGCATAAAACCAAGTATAGGAGAAAGAAGCAATTGGCCTATACCCAACACGAAAGCCAAAAGCACATGATACGACAGAGGCAAAAGATGGAACAATTGCACCCTAACAATAATTGACAGCAAAAGTAAGATGTTAGATGAAAAACTATTACGGCAGAGAGAGAGAGAACAATCGTGTGCACACGAACCTGATTGGTCAAAAAAATTGCCAAAAACTAAAAGAATAGAGTGAGGGAGAGAAGGAGAATTCGGCCAACAACAAGATGAAAAGAGAGCGAATTGCTAAAACCAAAAGAATTGATAGAGAGGGAGAAAGGGCATTCGGCTAAAGAGGAAAATAAGGGAACGTATGATAGAAGAGTAGAGGAAGAAAAGGGAATCGGTAAGCAAAAGAATTGCAGGGAAAAGCCAAGTCGAAAAAAATGAAAACAAAAGATACTAGCAAGATCCCCTAGCACAATTCGGCCTGTAAAAGTGAAAAAAAAGATTGCCAGAAACCGAAAATGGAGGAAGAACCAAACCAAAGTTGAAATCTTGAGAGGCAGGAGTTTAAATTCGGCACTAACTCTCCCACTCCTTTCAAAATCCCAAATTTTCCTCCCCAATTCCCTCAAAACCGTCCACTCCTCCCTCAACCACCTAATTCAAATTCCACTGCAACTTTTCAATAGTTCAGGTTGACTGAAACTCCCTCACAGCCTTAGCAGCAAAATAGAACACTCTATTGGACAAAGTAGGACTCAAACTTCAAACTTCATGTTACAGTAACACGCCACTCACCCCCCTGACCAGCAGGCACTTTCTATCATGTTATACCTATATTTATTTAAAAACCTACTAACTAGAGACAGGGGTTTATTCATTTAAAAACAAAACTTTTGCACAAGCCAAGGCTTGAACCCAAGACTTCTCAGACTCTTCCCAGGACACTTAAACACTGAAGCAGACATGCATTTGTGTAACACAACATACGAGAATAAATATTACAGATTTTTGGGGCGTTACAACTCTACCACCCTAAAAGAAAATTTTGGCCTCGAAATTTTACCTAATCAGACTAGATGAGGGTATTGTTGTCGCATCACCTCCTCAAGTTCCCACGTGGCCTCCTCTGAGCTGTGATTATGCCAAAGAACCTTCACTAATGGAATAGACTTCTTTCTTAAAACCTTTACATCACATTCTAATATCTGAACCGAATCGTCCTCAAAAGTCAGATCTGGCCTAACCTCAACCTCCTCAGTCGAAATAATATGCGAGGGATCAGAGCGGTAGCACTTCAACATAGAGACGTAGAACACATCATGAATCCGGTCTAACTTTGGAGGTAACTCTAACTTATAAGCAACAAGTCCCATACATTTCAATATGTAGTAAGACCCAATAAACCTAGGGCTCAACTTGCCCTTACGTCCAAACCTCAATAGCTTCTCCCATGTCGAGACCTTGAGAAAAATGAAGTTCCCCACAGAATACTCAATCTCTTTACGCTTCAAATCCACATACAACTTATGTCTGTCTGATGCCACCTTCAGTTGATCCCGAATTAGTCTAACTTTATCCTCGGTATCAGAAAAAACACGCCGCTCGCCCAATTCAGTCCAACACGAAGGAGTACGACACCTACATCTATATAATGCCTCGTAAGGTGCCATGTGTATGCTAGACTGATAGATATTGTTATAAACAAACTCTGCTAGCAGTAAATAATCCTCCCAACTGCCTCGAAAATCAATCACGCAACTCCTTAACATGTCCTCCAGTATCTGAATCACCCTCTCTGACTGACCATCTGTTTGAGGATAGAACGCAGTACTGAAGTCCAATATCGAACCCAGAGCTTCATGTAACTTCATCCAGAACCGAGACGTGAAGGGAGGATCCCTATAAGATATTATGGAAATTGGTACCCCATATAGTCTCACTATCTCAGACACATACAATTTAGCCAGCTTTTGCAAAGAATAATCAGTACTAACTGGTATGAAATGGGCAGATTTGGTCAATCTATCCACAATGACCCATACTGAATCCTTCTTAGTAGATGTTAGGGGCAGCCAACTAACGAAGTCCATAGTCACTCTCTCCCACTTCCAAAGTGAAATTTTAACTGGCTGAAGTAACCTTGAAGGCAATTGATGTTCAGCCTTAACTTGCTGGCAAGTCAGACATTTATCCACGAAGTCGGTAACTTCACGCTTAAGACCCATCCACCAATATAGCTCACGAAGGTCTCGGTACATCTTATTTCCACCAGGGTGCACAGCATCAGGGCTACTATACACCTCTTCCACAAAACCAAATCACCCCTTCATTATTCAGTCTAAAATCTACAGTGACCCCACTCTCAACCTGTCGAAAACGAAAACCCAATGACTCATCTTCCAACTGTTTACCCCTAATATGCTTAATCCACGTTAGTTTAACTTGGAGCTCGGCCAACAAACTACCACCATCAAATAAACTAAGGCGACCAAACATCGCCCTCAGATCAGTCATAGCTCTACGACTCAATGCATCTGTCACCACATTGGCCTTCTTAGGATTATATTTGATCGTACAATCATAGTTTTTAAGCAGCTCAATCTATCTACGTTGCCTAAGATTTAGCTCCTTCTGAATGAGGAGATATTTGAGACTCTTGTGATTAGTATAAATGACACACTTCTCACTGTACAGGTAATGCCTCTAAATTTTTAGTGTGAATACCACTGCGGCCAACTCCAAGTCGTGTGACAGATAATTCACCTCATGAGTCTTAAGCTGACGAGACGCATATGCTACTACTCCCATCTTGCATTAACACACATCCCAAACCAACATGTGATGCATCGTTGTAGACAGTGAACTCTTTCCTTGACTCTAGTTGAATCAAAATAGGGACCTTAGTTAGAACCTTCTTGAGCTTCTCGAAGCTCTCCTGGTGCACATCAGTCTAGTTAAATGGTACACCCTTACGTAACAGCTTAGTCAAAGGTGCTGTAATCAGTGAAAACCCTTCTACAAAACGTCTATAATACCTTGCCAATCTCAGAAAACTACAGATCTTAGATACAGTCTTAGGAGACTTCTAATCCAAAACGGCCTCAATCTTACGAGGATCAACCCTAATCCCTTCAGTAGATACCACATGGCCCAGAAATGTTACCTCTTGTAACTAGAACTAACATTTACTGAACTTGGCGTACAATTGTTTCTCCCTCAAAATCTGCAGAACCACTTGGAGATGCTCATCATGTTCATCCTCAGTCCTCGAATACACCAAGATGTCGTCAATGAAAACCACTACGAATCGATCCAAATAGGACTGGAACACTCAGTTCATCAGATCCATAAAAGTCACTGGTGCGTTCGTCAGTCTAAACGGCATCACTAGGAACTCGTAATAACCATAACGAGTCCTAAACACTGTCTTGTATACATCAGTCTCTTTGACCCTCAACTGATGGTACCCAGATCGGAGATTAATTTTAGAGAAAATCGAAGCTCCTCGGAATTGGTCGAACAATTCATCTATCCTCAGTGGGGGTACTTATTCTTAGTGGTCAATTTATTCAATTGCCGATAATCAATGCACATACGCATAGATACATCCTTCTCTTTTACAAACAAAACTAGTGCTCCCCATGGAGACACACTAGGGCAGATGAACCCACGATCTAACAACTCTTGAATCTGAGCTTTAAGCTCCACAAGCTCCATCGATGCCATTCTATAAGGGGTGATGGACACTGAAGCTGTACTAGGCAGGAGCTTAATCCCAAACTCAACTTCACGGTTTGGAGGTAACCCAGGTAGCTCATCAAGAAAGACATAAGGAAAGTCTTTAACTGTTCTGATATCTTGAACAAAAGAAAACCCGGAATCTCAAAAACTGATGTAGGCCAGAAATGCCTCACATCCCTTACGAACCAACTTATCTGCCCTCAGTGCAGAGATCATATTCGACAAGTAGTTTCGAGGCTCCTCAATTATAACTACCACGTCATCCTCCGCAGTTCTCAGTACCATCTGTTTGGTAGCGCAATCCAAGCTCACCCAATGTTTAACCAGCCAGTCCATTCCCAGTATTAAATCGAATTCTCCAAAAGGAAGTTCCATCAAATCTGCCAAAAAGATAACCCCTTGAACCTCCAAAGGTACATCTCTGAACATTTTATTTACCTTACTGACTGCCCTAATAGACTAAGTAGAGTAACATCACCGTAGTGCTCTCAACCAAGATACCCAAAGTCTCAGACACAGTACAAGCTATATAGGAATGAGTAGATCCTATATCTATCAGTGCAGTGATGTGCAGTATAACCAAGATAAAGAATGTACTCGTGATAACATCCAGAGCATCTCCATCCTCTTAGTGATGTGCAGCATAAGCTAGGCTTGGCTGCCTCACCTTAGCATGATGAGCACCTTTACCCGGTGGCCTCTGACCATGGCGCAAACCATTACCCCCTCTGGCTTGGCCACTGCCTCCTAGTGGCTGTTGAACACCCCTCAGTGGCTGTGTAGTACCCGAACCTATAGCTTGCACCTGATCAGGCCTCCGTGGACACTCTCTGATACAGTGCTTCAATGATCCACATCTCAAACATGCCCCAGTCCTTTTCCAACGCTCGCCCTGATGGCGTCTCCTAGAATCAGCACAAGACTGCATCCAATAGCAGCAACAGAGGCCCCAAATTTGACTGGCCCATCAACTCTGGCCTTTTTCTTAGGCCTTAGAAAGGAACCCGAGGGCTCCAAATCCCTCTTGTTCCTACCTCTCTCCTTCTCACGGTTCTGGCGCTCCGTGCACTTCACTTCCTCGGCGATCTTCGCCTTATCAACTAATACAGCAAAATATCACTCCCGCTGTATAGCTATCAAAACCCGTTAACCATCCCTAAGGCCATCCTCAAAGTGAACATATCACTCATACTCAGTTGCTAGCATCCCTCACGCATAGTGGCTTAGTAGCAAAAATTCAGCCTCATATTTGGCCACTGATTTATCCCCCTGAGTCAGATTCAGAAACTCTTTCCTTCCGGCATCCACATAACTAGCACCCACATACTTACCCTGAAAAGCAGTCTTGAAAAATTCCCAGGTCAATCGATCAGGTTGAGTGCCCTCTTTAACCGTAAGCCACTACTGGTAAGCCTCATCTCTCAGCAGTGACACTGCACCCTTTAGTTTCTTCTTGGGGTTGCAATCGAGATAGTCCATGATCCTCTCTGTGGCCTCAATCTAATACTCAGCCACATTAGGGGCAACTCCTGCAATACCCCTAAAAATCTCAACTCCATTAGATCAAAGTCGTTTTGTAACCGACCCACGGCCAACAATAATAGTATTGGGCCCAGCGACCCTCTCCAGAATCCGTAACATGGCTTGGGATACTGCATCATCCCCAGCCACACAATCATGAGACCCAGTCTTAGTCACAGGTGAAGCCGGTGCTTCCCTAGTTTCAACATTAGGCATGTGGCTAGATGACGAAGACCCAGATCGAGCACCTCCACGGCCTCTGTCGCGGCCTCTTGTACCCCTTCCGCAAGTACCTTTGGTGCTCATTATCGAATTGTGTTTTATCTGTATTAACAGTTTTATGCATCAGTTTACAGTTCTAGTGTTTATTAATGGATATTTTATGAAAAACAATATTAGTAATTTAGAGTTCTTTTTCGCAGATCGCAGTCTTACTATACTTTTTAGTTTACCCTAAATAAAGTGTTTCAGTAGAGTGTACTACCTACAATACTCTCAGTATTTTAGCTTAAACAAACAACAGTTTCAATAAACTTACAGAATCAGCACCGGAGGCTCGGTGTACTGCACATTCGGTAAAACATTCCAACATACTTCAAATCTTTTGAAGCAGTTCTTAAAAAAATTCCAAGTTTTAAAAGAAATGTAACTTGGCTCCAATACCACTAAATGTAACACCCTCAACTCGGCCTAGACGTTATGGTTGAATCTGGCGATGTCACATTGAAGTGTTTTTTGTAAAGCCTGATATCGTTAAAAAATCCTTTCTCTAATTAATCTCTTTGTGTGATCTTAATAACGATAATGGAATTTGTCGTTTGCTTCAAAACTTGCCTTACTATTAAAAAGTATTTACTTTTAAAAATGTTATTAATTTCAAAATGTCATTTTATAGCGGAAGCTTTCTAAAACAGTTGCGTACTTGCATTTACTTTGTAAAAACATTGTTTCTTTTGAAAACTCAAGTTTTCCTATTACTAACAGTTATAAACCAAAACAAATAAAAATCCCAAATTAAAGTAAAAATCCATAAAGGCCTTATTACAGTAAAATTCCCAAAATGAAATTATTTATAATCTAAATCAGATATGAAAATTTTTGTAGTTGTGTGGCCACCTCTGAGTCCTTCGTAGCACCGATCTGACTATGACTGGGGATTACCTATATAGATACAAACAGAGGGGTAACTTTCTAAAACTCAATGTGTAATCCCTTACAAAAACAACCAGACAGAGAACAAGTACAGTCTGGGCCTAAGCCTATTTCAGTATTCGTTCAGTTTCAGTTAGGGCCATAGCCCATTACAATATCAGTATCAATTTGGGTCTGAGCCCATCTTAGTAACAGTAGCGGTACAGGTATGTAATTAACAAATCCTACCCAACCAACCTCTACACTCCATCTTCGTCCAACCCTACACTCCATGTAGGGATATAATCAACCCACCCATCCCTACACTCCATGTAGTACCGGTTGTGGCACTAAACAGTATTTGCAGCAGAGCTGCCAGTTCAGTACACTCCATCCAATCATATTAAACCTATCCCCATGCAATCATCATGCAACATGTCATGTCATATCATAATATTACACTTGTACTCAATGCAGTCAAAATAACATGCTAAAATATAGTGAATATAGATTCATACATCACATAGGGGCAAAATAGTTATTTTTTTCAAATAGGGGGTCGAGGAAAACTTACCGACCCAACAGTAAGTCCACAGTTGTCTCAGACGACTCATGCAACCTTAATAGTCAAACAGTGAAAATAGGCCCACGGCCCATATTGCAGGCATATGTGGGCCCACACGCCCGTGTGCCCCACACAACCTATAATGGCCTTGGCCGTGTATATTACATAGCCTAGGCCAATAATTTCCACACGTCTGTGTGGTTTACTTGTAGGACCCACACGACCCAATTCGGTCCAACCGACGAAATCTCACATGGCCGGCCTCAATGATCATACGCCCATGTTTAGTCAAACAGACTACCACACGAGCGAGCGCACACCAGTGTAGCGTCGACCGTCGTAAGAGACTGATTACTTGCCCTTAAAGATTGCCTACATTCCAACCGAATCATATTAACTACTATAGCTCACGCAAATAGTTTGAACCAACCGCATAATAGACTTACCGAAAGTGTAAAACCAAGAATAGGAGGAAGAAGCAATCAGCCTACACCCAACATGAAAGCCAAAAGCACACGATACGAAAGAGGCAAAAGATGGAACAATCGCACCCCTAATAGTAATCGACAACAAAAGAAAGATGTTAGATGAAAAACTATTACGACAGAGAGAGAGAGAGAGAGCAAAAAGAGAACAATCGTGTGCACCCGAACCCGATTGGTCAAAGAACAATTGCCAAAAATTGAAAGAATAGAGTGAGGGGGAGAAGGAGTATTTGGCCAATAACAACAAGATGAAAAGAGAGGGAATTTCTAAAACCAAAAGAATTGAGAGAAGGGGAGAAAGGGCATTTGGCTAAAGAGGAAAAGAAGGGAACGTCTGAAAGAAGAGTAGAGGAAGAAAAGGGAATCGTGTAACACCCTGAATTTGGGCCTAGAAGTATTGGGCCTTGAGTACGGGTCTGTAAGGAGGTTGTATATAGGTATTTAATTGTGCAATGAAATAACACAATTAAATGTCCGCTTTGGTGGTTAATGGCCCTGAGAAGTGTTAGAGAAATCTTGGGTTCAAACTTGGGCTTTAGCAAAAATTTTGGTATTAAGAGGAAAAAAAAAACCTGGATGCTTGGATAAGGGTTTTTAAATAATTGTGTTAAATAAATGACACAAGGAAGCTTGTAGTCTAGTGGTTGTGGCGTCATTAAGGTTGTATAGGAGCCTGGGTTCAAGCCTTGGCTCTTGCAATTTATTTTGGTTTTTTTAAGGGAACCTGGACTTTGGCCTTTAGACCTTATAATTAATTGGGGATAAAATATGTCACAAAAAGCCTTGTGGCTTAGTGGCAAGTAGCGTGTGGAGCATCTGAGGGGAGGCATGGGTTCGAATCCCATGGCAAGCAAGGAGTATTTATTTTGCTAACAGGGGGCGGCAAGAGTTGGTGTTGAATTTAAACTCTGATGTTGGAAGGATCCCACATCAGGAAGCTAACATAAGAGGGGATGCGAAGCTGGCTTTAAATAGAGAGAACTATGAGGAGAATAGAGGTACCTTTCTTGGCTGATCCCTTTCGCTGTATGGCGTGCTCGTTTGGGTTGGGCGTCGGCTAAGAGTGCTCGGAGCGTGGATTAACTCCAGTCTCCTATCAGGTGTGTATTTCTTACTACTCTAGCTGTAGGATGGCTACTTTAGGCCACGATGGGCCGAAAGGGGTCATGTGGCCCTAATGGGCCTACCGGCCGAATTGGATAAGTTGTTTGATTGTGTAGTAAATATTGGGCTAGGCTAGGTGAATCTAATATTTGTGGCTAGATTTGGGCTAAAAGGGCCACACGAGCGTGTGGGCCCATTTGGGCCGAGAATGGGCTTTAAGGCCATTAGTATTGTTATCCATATTTATAATACTTTAGTTTACCAATTATTGTAATACCCTCAACTTGTAAAATTACCAAAGTACCCCCGATTTACATAATTACCATTTTACCCTCGATTTATAAAATTATCGTTTTACCCTCGATTTATAGAATTACTATTTTACCCTTGATTTACAGAATTACTATTTTACCCTCGATTTACAAAATTACTAAAATACCCTTGGTTTACAAAATTACCAAAATACCCTCAATCAGTAAAATTACCAAAATACCCTGGTCTGTAAAATTGCTAAAATACCCCTGGTTTGTAAAATTACCAAAATACCCCTAGTTTGTAAAATTACCAACATACCACTGGTTTGTGAAATTATCGAAATACCCTCAATTTGTAAAATTACAAAAATACCTCTGATTTACAAAATTATAGAAATACCCTTGACTTTCTAAAAATTATAGAAATACCATTGGTTTACAAAATTACTAAAATACCCTTGGTTTGTAGATTTACCAAAACACCCTTGTAGGGTGAAATGACTAAAATACCCCTATTAGGTAAAAAGATCGTAAAGCCCCTGTAGGGTAAAGTGACCATAAAGCCCCTGTAGGGTAAAGTGACCATAATACCCCTGTATGGTAAAATGACGAATATACCCTTATGTTCCGTATGACTAATGTGCTTAGGATTTACATATATTGATATTGGACTAGTTAAGTTTGAGTGATAGGTGGTGGTTATCTAGGTGATTGATTTTGGAAACATTTCAACTTCAACCCGTAACAGGTGTGTACTAACCCTCATAATAGCTTAGATTAATATTTGCTGAGAAGCCGAAATGCTAAAATACTAGTATTTTGGGAACTTGTAATGTTGCGTTTGGGTATAGATGCGATAAATACGATAAGAGCGGTGTTTGGATCGATGGAACATGTAAGAACTCAATTTTTTGCACGATGGTAAGTTGGGCCTCAATGGGCTGGAATCGGGCCCATTTGGGTAAAACTGATAGAAAATGGAATTTGGAAAAGTTGCATGTTAACACGGTTAATACTGTTGTAAAATTTAGATTATGTGGGCTTAATGGGCTAAATCGGCATTCGTAGGGCCCATTAGAGGTTTTGGGCCCAAAAGCCCAGTTTGATAAAGTGGGTTAAAGATCATTGTTTAAACACTCAGAAATATTGATAATTTTTTATGAACATGGAAAACCCTGATATTTGGTAAAATTACGAAATTACCCTTATAATGGGAAAAATGACTATTTTACCCTTGTGGGCAAGTGACTGACTTGGACTGTGTGGTTGACGGATTTGATTGTGAATATATGTTGGTGATATGAATGACTTGACTGTGATTGTTTGATTCAAATATGGGCATGACATTCTGCATATATGACATGTTGCATGGGTTGGGTTTTATAAATGGAGGAAGTGCTAAAAGGGCTATGCCCCAGTTTACCGAAAAGGGCTTTGCCCTAGTTTATCAAAAGGGCTTTGCCCCAGTTATTAAAAGAGGCTAGGCCTCCAAATATATGATAAAGCAGCTATGCTGCCAGTGGTGTGTTGGTTGGGTGGGTTGAATCATTCCCCACACGGTTTGTTGGTTGGTACGGGTGGAGAGTAGCGGATGGTGGGTCGAGTAGTCTCCCCAAATGGGCTTGCATACATCCATTGACATTACATGTGATATTGAAATGGGCCTAAGGGCCATACCGTTTACAGTAAAGGCTTCGGCCTAGTGATATGATTTATGAAAAGGCTTCGGCCCAGAGATATGATTTATGATAAGGCTTCGGCCCAGTGATATGATTTATGATAAGGCTTCGGCCCAGTAATATGATTTATGATAAGGCTTTGGCCCAGTGATATGATTTATGAAAAGGCTTCGGCCCAGTAACCGTTAAACGAAAAGCTTCGGCCCAGTATATGCCAAGACTAAATAGAGCTTTGGCCCAGATTGTACTGACACTGTGTTTTCACTGTTTGTTTGTTATTGGGATTACACACTGAGTTTTCGTAAACTCACCTCGTTTCTAACTATGCAGGTAATCCCTAAGCTTAGATGGTTTGGAGCTGCGAGGGACTCGGAGATGGCCACACTACTGTTTCTAGTTCTTTAAATTGCAATAAGTAGCTGATTTATTTCTTTATAAGTTTTATCTTATTAATATTATTATTTGTTTTTGGGTTGTAATAAGGCCATTTTAATTATTTTTCTGGAATTATTTTATTTTATACCCTATATTTTTTTTATAACAATATAAATTAGACCTAGGGTGCATTTCCAAAATGATAATTGTTTTCAAAATAAACGCAACGATACAATTAATCGGTTTATCAAAAATATCGACTTAAATGAATTGCAACTCGTTTTTTTCAAAACTAACCTAGCACCAAAGTGTGGCAATGGTTGTAGGCATGTCTAGGATTGAATCCAATCAAGAGCATTGGTACTTAAGCAGCCTTCATGGCTCACCTCCTCTGTTTCGGATACCTACCTGGTGCACAGCTTCCATTCACTTTATTAACTTAGCAAAGACTATCTTTTAAAACACTAAGAAGGACGTTGAAAGAGGCATTGGTTTTCTTAAAAACTTCAATGTGACACGTCAAATTCGGCCATAATGTCTGGGCCGGGTTTGGGGTGTTACAAATCGGTAAGCAAAAGAATTGTAGGGAAAAGCCAAGTCGAAAAAAATGAAAACGAAAAATACTAGCAAGATCCCCTAGCACAATTCGGCTTCCAAAAGTGAAAAAAAATTGCTAGAAACTGAAAATGGAGAGAAGAACCAACCCAAAGCCAAAATCCTGAGAGGCAGGAGTTCAAATTCGACACTAACTCTCCCACTCCTTTCAAAATCCTAAATTTTCCTCCGCAGTTCCCTCAAAACCGTCCACTCCTCCCTCAACCACCTAATTCAAATTCCACTACAACTCTTTAGTAGTTCGGGTTGATGAAACTCTTAGTAGAAAAATAAAACACTTCATTGCGCAAAGCAAGACTCGAACCTCAGACCTCAGTTACAGTAACACACCACTCACCCCCTAGACCAGCAGGCCCTTTCTGTCATGTTATAACCATATTTATTTAAAAACCTACTTACTAGAGACAGGGGTTTATCCATTTAAAAACAAAACTTTTGCACAAGACAAGGCTTGAACCTAAGAATAAATATTACAGATTTTTGGGGCGTTACAAATTATATGTGAAAAGTGTTTAATTTGACTTTAAGGACTAAATTGCATAAAGTACGAAAGTTGCATTCTAATAGCTAAAGGTAGTAAATAGCTATAAAATTTTTAATGAAAGCCCTTATGTCAAAATTAGCCCATTAATAAGTTAGTGGAAGATATTTGTTTGGTATTATTGAAATTAGTTAGAAATTAAAAGGGTAAATTGGTAATTAAGTTAAAAAGGTATAATAAGATAAAAATGAAAAAAGTTATCATCTTTGTGTTTCTTTATTCCACTACAATGAAGAAAAATGGCCAGCCATGGATGAGCATGATATTCGGACAAGCTTACATGGCTCATCTAGGTGTGGTTTTTATCTCGTTTTTAATTTTTCTGATGTTTTCGGAGTCGTGGTAACTCGATTTAGCTATCCTGTACCTTCGTTTTCTTAAACTGTTAAAGTTTTTGAATTTTGTCATTGTTGATAAAATGTGTTTTTTGATAATTGATGATAGAAAATGCATCCTTGTTTTTAGATAAACAACATTTGTAAAGTGATTTTTGATAAAAATGTCAATTAAGGACTAAGTTGTGAAATGTGTTAAGTGAAATATTTGGGCTGCTGTAAGTATGATAAATGTTCGGCTAGGCTTGGGTTGGGATAAAATTGAATGAATTTTATTTTTCGAGCTTAGGGACTAATTTGCTAATAAGTGAAAGTTTAGAGGCAAAATTATAAATTTGCAAAATTATGGTTTTTGGGTCAATTTGAATATTGTGAGTAATAAATAAGCTATATTTGAAATGTTAGATCAAGAAAATCATGATTCAGGTTAAATCGAGAAAGTACATGGTTAAGACAAAAAATGGAATAATTAGCCTTTTTTGCATTCAAGGTAAGTTTGTGTGATAATAATAATGCAATGTCTTATTTGAATTGAAATGACTAATTATTATTATATAATTTGTATGATTTGTTACAGATATACTTGACGAGGAATCGACAAACGAGTCGTATGATAAAACTGGTAAGACAATAATGTTATTGTGATTTGTGATTGAAATTTGAAATGATACGATAATTTGGATGCGTTGAATTATATGTTTGTAGTACTATGTACGTGATGGTGTTATGCTTCATGAAATTATATTGTATCCTATGTATATGCAATGAGATTGTAATGAATGGTAACTTGGTGTTAAAGAGTGATATTACATGGAATATGCGATTTTTGTTACGAATATGTATGACGAGATTTGATGTGGTAAAACTCTCAGTTGAATTGTAGGAATAGATCGGATATCCATGCCGTGATACTAGGGTTATATACGAGCTAGTGCAAGACCATGTTTGTAACATGGCATCGGCATTGTTATGTGAGCCAATGTAAGACCATGTCTGGGACATGGCATTGGCACCGATGTATGAGAGCCAGTGTAGGACCATGTCTGGGACATGACATCAACACCGATGTATGAGAGCTAGTGTAAGACCATGTCTGGGAACATGGCATCAGCCTCAATATGCGAGCCAGTGTAAGACCATGTTTGGAACATGGCATCAACATTGTTATGTGAGCCAGAGTAAGACCATGTCTGGGACATGGCATCGGCACCGATGTATGAGAGCCAGTGTAAGACCATGTCATGGACATGGCATCGGCATTTTTCCCTTTTGTATAAGGCTTATCGGGTATCCGTTAGTATTCCAACTGGTTCAATGGGTGATTTAAAGATTGTGTCATGATTGAGAAAAGTTATGATTATGTTGCAAATGGTACAACTATGTGTGCCAAGCTCAGGAGAAATGATTTCAGTTTATGATGCACCTTTGGTAAGGATGCAAATAAGTAAGTCATGCCCATGAGAATGATCTTATGATTATGGGACTATGCTTATGATGTATAAATATGTATTTTTACAATGATGGTTGAAATGATATGTAAAGGTGTTATAAACTTAGTTATCATTATTTTACACTAAAACAGTTTTGGACAGCAGCAGTAGTCCGAATTTGAAAATTCACCAAAAATTGTGGAAATTGATAAGATATTGAAAAAAATATGAAATTAAATCTTATCGAGTCTAGTTTCACATAGAAGAAACGGTGTAAACCAAAAAAAATTCATGTTATGAGATATTTGGATTTCTGTGAGACAGGGTTAGAGTGATTTTGGGTTACCTTGTCTTAAATTTTGAAAATCATTAAAAATTGTATGAAAATAATTGTGGTTTATAATTCATATGACTAAATCCTTAATGAGTCTATTTTCAATAGAAACAGATGGGAACATTATCTGATGTGAGATAATTAATTTTTAGTAAAGAAAGGTCGAAGCTGTCAAACAGCAGAACAGGGGTAACTTTGAAGAATAAACTTATTGGCTAATCCATAAATTTTGAAAATTTTATGGTAGAAAGCTATATGAGTCTATCTTCAAATTATTTCAAAGGATCTTAATTTAGAATTCTTTAGCTCGAGTTATCAATAATTTAGTGACTATGACTCGCATAGACAGCTTGGCTGGAATATGAATAAATAGTGGAATTATGTGCAATTATGATTGTGTTACCTTGAGAACATGTTGTGAGAGTATGGCAAAAGCATGTCAATAAATCTCTTGTTATTTTCATATGGACTTACTAGGCTATATAGCTTACCGCTTCCTTTTTCCTCATTTTATAGGGTCATTAAGCTAGCTCAGGTTGGAGATCATCGGAGATCCTATCACACTATCTAGCTATTGAAGGGAATAAATGGTTTCAAGCACTTTATGTCTATAGCATGTATAGGTACTTAGTCAATTGGGTATGTGTCATTTGATTTAGCTAAATGTATTGGCTCATAACGGGAATATGATTCATTTTGTATATGGCCATGTGATGTGGCTCATATTGGTTATTGGGTTGTAAACCTATCTATATAGGCATGCATGTGCTAAAGGTTTCATATGGTGTGGTCATGTTGTTTGGTATGGATGAATTGTGAATGTGACCTAGATTTCTTGATGATTTTAAAGTGACTAAATTGGCTTATGGATAGACCTTATCGTAAGCATGAATTTGATAAGTTTAAACTTGGCAAGGTACAGTGCCTTATGCATGAATAAATTGATATGAAATTGCCACGAAAAGTGTCATTGAAGTTATGTTTAAGTAAGTGCTAACGAGGGTGCCAAATGGCTTGGTAAATAGCCAATTTCTAGGCCATGCAGGTAGAGATACAACTGTGTGTCTCATTCGTGTGGAGGACATGGTCTAGCAAACGGGCGTGTGACTTGGCCATGTGACCCTATTTCATTCCTGACGTCATAAACAGAGAGTTACACAGGCTGAGGACACGAGCATGTCCCAAGCCACACAGGCATGTGTGACCACACGGCCTAACCCACACAGGCATGTAACTCTCCAAACATGGAAAATTCCTAAGTGTTGTAAAAGGCTCGTAACTTCTCGATTTAGTATTTTTTGGGACTCGTGAGCCCATATAAGGGACATTATGAACATGAATGAATTTTTTATTTTGAACAAAATTTCATGACCCGGTTTTACATGTATGTGTACGTTTTAGTCCTGTAATGCCTCGTACCCTGTCCCAGCCTCGGACTCAAGCAAGGGGTGTTACAATATATGTGTTACAAGCAGAGACACGGGCGTGTGTCTTGGCCGTGTGCGACACATGGCTATGTTACACGGTCGTGTGTCCCCTAAGATAGCCCTACGAATTTAAGTCAGTCTTGAGCATGGCTTAGACACACGAGCGTGTGGTTGGCCGTGTGACCCAAGTCAGTAACCCCTCCAGTTTTCCCACGGCCAAGGCACATGGGCGTGTCTCCAGCCGTATGGTGCAAGTCAGTGTGTATGCACAAGGCCTGCTTACACAGGCGTGTGACCTATGAATGTAAAACTTTTCTAAGTGTTTGAAAACCTTTATATGTGATCGATTTAGTCCTGAACCACTCTTAAGCATGTTTTAAGGTCTTGTAGAACCTTATATAGGACAGTGTGAATATTTGTGAATGGTTTTTGATAAAGAATGCATAAATGTATGTGAATGGGATGTGTTATTCAGTAATGCCTCGTAACCCTATTCTTGCGTCGGATATGGGTTAGGGGTGTTACAATCTAGTATAATCTCATTGAGCTTTCTCAATATGAAATTCGAATAAGTTTCCTACGTACTTGTACCACCTCGTATTAACCTCTTTCTCAACTACATCATTCATTACCCATTGAACCGTTTAGAATAGAAGTCGGATACTCAAGATCTCAATTGATAAGTACCTATACCATGGCTCGTAGCCAAATCAAGGTAGCTTATCCCAGAGTTCCTATACCATGGCCAGTAGCCAAATCAAGGTATTATTCGTACCCGAGGTGCTGATATCGTGGCTCGAAGCCAACTCATCTGATATTCATGGCTCAAAGCCAAATCGGTATCTCAACTTATAACATTTTACAATTATTCAATTCTACTCCTAAGGTTAAACCGAGCTTTTACACTTCTCGTTTCTATCATCGAATGCATTCGTAGAGTCCTTTACACTATTCAACACTATCTGTAATCTCATTATTACAGTTTATGTGATATCAAAGCATTTAACATGTATTTATAAGGAAATTACCACATATGAATGATAAATCGTAATTTATACATGTTTTTATCTCATGTTTAGCATATTTATGGATGGTTTCTCCTTAGATTTGGTGAATTCGATGCTCCTAATTCTTTAATTTCATGTTTTATACTTAGGTGAGCATAGGAGAGTAAAAAGAGCGAGAAACGGGCCGAATACGGAGAAAATGGACCCATATGGGAAATCAACACGGCTTGGACTTCCTAACACGGGCGTGTCACACGGCCGTGTCTCTTTGGAAGGATCGAAACATGACTTACACAGGTAGACTACATGCCCGTGCCTATTTAACAACCTTGACCACGACAAGAGTAATCGCACATGGGTGTGTCCCTGCCGAGCCCAAGTATAACCCTATTTGGAAAAGGCCAATTTTGAGGGCTCTTAGGCATTCTAAAGCCTATTTAAACACCTGAGGAGGCATTTAGGAGGGGAGACGCGGAGTAGGAGGCAAGGAATTACTCAAAGGAAGCCGATTGGTCCATCTCAAAAGTCGGATTCATCATCAAGACTGAAGATCTCCCTTCAATTTCCATTCAGGGGTTTTGGGTTTTCTTTATGTTTTGTATTCATTATTCTTCTGATATGTTTTCTTCTATAATTATGAACTAAACCCCCTAAATACCTAAGGGGAATGAAACCTAAGACCGATCTTGTTATTATTATCTGAATTGTATGATAAATATTTGGCTTGTTCTTAAGTATGTGATCTTAATTCTTGTTTTAATATTCCAGGATATTGATTCAAGTTAATGCTCTTATTAAGAGAAGGAATAGACACTGTCTAAGAGTAAATTTGTCATAATTAAGCGGAGTTGATTGCACGCCTAGAGATGGGCTGATAAGATTTTGCCGGATTAGGATGAAACCTAATAAGAGGATCCATAGATCGAGTTAATGCAACACTAGGTGTTAATTAGAAAGAGATTTCAATTAATCAACCTAGGGCTAGACGTTATTAGTCTCGAGAGAGATAATAATATAACTTAGGGATTTCTACGGATCAAGTCAAATGAATAAATCGTCTGATTCAGAGTCAAATAACAAGTGAAGTCTAAGTGGATTTTTCCTTGGGTATTGTCTTAATCAATCGAATTTTCCTAAAAGTTTTTCCCCAATTTCTGTCTGTGCACTATTAGTTTAGTTAATTAATTTAGATAAACAAATCCCTTAATTTTTAGGCTAGATAATAAAAAGAAAGTAATTACTAGTACTTTTGATTACTTTGGGTTCGACAATCCGGTCTTGCTAAAGTTATACTACTGTTCGATGGGTACACTTTCCTTCATCATGATAATAGCTAGTTTCAAGAACGCTTAATTATAAATTTTTAAAACCTGTCGCGAATATCACGTATCAAGTTTTTGGCGCTGTTGCCGGGGAACTAGGATATTAGGAACACTTGATTTTTATTACTTTAGCAATTTTACTTTTTTTTGCAATTTAAATTTTTATTTTCTTTTCTAATTCTTCATTTATTTTCTTCTGACAGGTTTTTCTAGTTTATGACTAGAAGAAACCCTTCAGGACCATTACTGTTTGATAGTGAGATCGATCGCACAGTTTTCAAAAACCGAAGAGAAATAAGGCGAAGCTTAAGATACACAGAGGAAGAGCAAGAGGACGATATTTCAACCACAATCGAGGACATGGATGAAAACCAAGAAAATCTGCTACCTTCTGCGATTGCTGCTAATCAGAATCCTGCTGGACATACTATGTATGATTATGCTAAACCTTCATTAACAGGAATTGAATCGAGCATAGTTAGGCCTGCTGTTGCTGCCAATAATTTTGAACTGAAACCTAACAACATTCAAATGATCCAACAGTTTGTTCAGTTTGATGGTTTGCAGGACGAGGATCCCAACGCTCACTTGGCAAATTTTTTAGAGTTTTGCGACACTTTTAAAATCAATAGCGTTTCTGATAATGCCATTCGCCTTCGGTTGTTTCCCTTTTTGTTAAGGAATAAGCCTAAACAATGGTTGAACTCGTTATCACGAGGGTCAATCACAACTTGGGAACAAATGACTGAAAAGTTTTTATTAAAATATTTTCCGCCAGCTAAAACAACCAAATTACGTAATGATATATCGTCTTTTGTGCATATGGATTTAGAAACACTCTACGATGCATGGGAGAGATACAAGGATCTGTTGAGAAGGTGCCCTCACCATGGGTTACCACTCTGGCTATAGGTTCAAACATTTCACAATGGCCTGAATCCTTCATCTCGATAGATGATCGATGCAGCCACTGGTGGGACTATCAATAATAAAACACCTGAAGATGCTTATAAATTTATTGAAGAGATGTCACTGAATAATTATCGGTGGCAAGTCATGAGGACAAAGCCAAAAAAGCATCCGGCATTTATAACGTCGATTAAGTCACCATGCTTTCTAATTAGGTAGAACTCCTGAATAAGAAAATTGATGGTTTTCTTAGTTCTTCACAGGTTCACCTAGTAATGCAGTGTGAAGCAAGTGGAGGTGGATCAAGCAATTCAGATTACCCATCCTATTGCCACAACATAAAGAACGAGCAGTTAAATTACATGGGTGATAACCCTCGATCTCAAAATAATCCTTATAGTAATACTTACAATGCAGGTTGGACGAACCACCCAAATTTCTCATGGGGAGGCCAAGGGAATCAGCGATCACCACCACCTCCAGGCTTCCAGCAACCACCCTACCAATAAGAGAAAAAGCCGAACCTTGAGGAGATGCTAACAAGATTCATCTCAGTGTCAAAAACTCATTTTTTAGAATACCGAGACAGCACTTGAAAATCAACAAGCGTCGATCCAAGGGCTCGAAACTCAGATAGGTCAGCTCGGTAAATTGATATCTGAACGACCACAAGGTAGCCTACCGAGTAACACTGAATCTAACCCAAGGGAGCAAATTAATGCAATTACCATTCAAGATGAGGAAGGGTTAGTTGCACCTGAACTAGAACATAGGCAAGAAACTGTGGTAAGTAAAGGTAAGGGTGAGGTGGACCACAATGACCAGAAACCGGTAAGTAAAGAGTACAAACCTCATGTGCCATACCCAAACGCGACAAGGAAAGACCGCACAAAAGAAAAATTCGGTAAATTCCTTAAATTATTAAAGAAGTTACATATTAACTTATCGTTTATTGAAGCTCTTTTTCAGATGCCAAACACAGTCAAATTCTTAAAGGAGCTTTTAATAAATAAGCAGAAGTAGGATGAGGCATCGCATTTGGAACTAAATGCAATTTGCTCAGCCATACTACAGAATAAGCTACCCAGCAAATTAAAAGATCCAGGGAGTTTTACGATTCCCTGTTTAATTGGTAGCCTAGATGTTAATAATGCTTTGGCTGATTTAGGGGCTAGTATCAATGTCATGCCTTACAAAATGTTTAAACAACTAGGTCTTGGGAAACCCAAACAAACTAGGATGAGTATTCAATTAGCCGATAAAATAATCAGAGTTCCTAGGGGGATTATTGAAGATGTACTCGTTAAAATTGACAAATTTATATTCCCAGCTGATTTCGTTGTTCTAGACATAGAAGAGGATAGTAACGTTCCTTTAAATTTCGGGAGGCCCTTTTTAGCAACCGCTAGAACAATAATTGATGTTAGCACAGTTGAACTCACACTTCGTGCGGGAGACAAAACAATCACCCTAGGTTTAGACGTTATTATTCTCGAGAGAGATAATAATATAATTTAGGGATTTCTACAGATCAAGTCAAATGAATAAATCGTCTGATTCAGAGTCAAATAACAGGTGAAGTCTAAGTGGACTTTTCCTTGGGTATTGTCTTCATCAATCGAATTTTCCCAAAATCTTTTCCTCAATTTCTCTCTGTGTACTCTTAGTTTAGTTAATTAATTTAGATAAACAAATCCCTTAATTTTTAGGCTAGATAATAAAAAGAAAGTAATTACTAGTACTTTTGGTTCCTTTGGGTTCGACAATCCGGTCTTGCTAAAGCTATACTACTATTCGATAGGTACACTTGCCTTCATCATGATAATAGTTAGTTTCAAGAATGCTTAACTATAAATTTTTAAAACCTGTCGCGAATATCATGTTTCAACGAACTTACCTCGTACTCGAAATTGACGAATCGGATCGATTACTCGATAACCTTCGATTTTCCTTGGTCTAAATCTGAATTCTTTCTTTCTTAATCTATATGTATTCAAAATTAACCCATTTAATCACCAACTCAATCAATTTCATCCACAATTACATATTTTAGCCAATTTGCACTTTGGCCCTAAACTTTCACATTTTTTACAGTTTAGTCCCTATTTCAAAAATACACAAAATTCACACAACTAAATCCAATCACATGCTAGCCAAATTCTCCTAGTATATGTATCAGCCATATATTTCACATTTATTTCACATTTTAACTCTTCAATTTACACTTTTCACAATTAAATCCTTATTTGACATTTTTGTAAAAAATCACTTAACAAAACTTTAATATCTACCATCAAGATTTCATAATTCATCAACAATCATTCAAAAGCTTAAGCATTCATCAATGGCAACTCACAAAATCTTTATCAATTTTAGAAATTAGGGTACGGGCTAGCTAAATTACAAAGCAACGATTACAAAAACGTAAAAATCATCAAAAATCGAGCTCAAAACATACCTCAATGAAGCTAGAAAAGTGCCGAAATTCAAAGCCCTAGTTTAGCTTCTTCTTTTTTGTTATTTCGGTGCAAAATAAAAGATGAAAAAATTACAGCCTTAATGTTTCTTTTAATTAATATTAACTTAAATCACAAATTACTAAATTAACCTTTGTTTAAACATTAATAATTCATTTCACGGATGGCTATTCATGTCAATTTCCACTAATCATGGTCTAATTACAACATAAGGACCTTTTAATTAATAAGCCATAGTAATTAGACACCTTTATCAAATAGAATGCAACTTTTGCATTTTACGCGATTTAGTCCTTTTTTCTCAAATTGAGCTATTAAACGATAAAATTAGCTCACAAAATTTTCACACATATATCAACACATGCTATAAACACCAAAAATAATATTAAAATATTTTTAAGACATATGATTTGTGGTCTCAAAACTACTATTTTGATTTAGCTAAAACAAGGCTGTTACAACTCTCCCTCTAGATATTTTCGTCCCTGAAAATCTTACCAGTGAATAGGTTTGGATATTGCTTTCTCATAGCATCTTCGGGTTCCCACGTAGCTTCTTCAACCCCGTGTCGATGCCACAATACTTTCACTAATGAAATTTTCTTATTTCTTAGCTCTTTGATTTCACGAGCTAGAATTTGAATCAGTTCTTCACTGTACGATAAATCTAACTGAATCTCAACTTTGGTTGGGGAAATAACATGAGAAGGGTCAGATCGATATCGTTGAAGCATCAACACATGAAATGCATTATGTATCTTTTCTAACTTATACAGAAATGCTAGCCGATAAGCCACTATTCTGACTCGCTCGATAATCTCATACGGTCTGATGAATCGCGGACTCTATTTCCCTTTTCGACCAAAACACAATATCTATTTCCACGAAGACACTTTCAGAAACACTCTATCCCCGATCTAAAACTCAATATCTTTCTGTTTTAAGTCTGCATAAGATTTCTATCGATCTGAGGCTGCTTTCAAACTATCTCGTATTACTTCAACTTTTTCTTCAGTCTCTTTGATCAAATCAACTCTGTGAATCTTATTTTTTCTGAGCTCCATCCAAAACAATGGTGTTGACATTTACGTCTGTATAAAGCCCCGTATGGTGCCATTTTAATACTTGATTGAAAGCTATTATTATAAGCAAATTCAATCAATGGAAAATACTTTTCCCACATACCTTCAAACTCAAGAATGCAACATCTCAACATATCCTCGAGTATCTGTATAACTTGCTCGAGTTGACCATCCGTCTGCAGGTGAAACACGGTATTGAAATGTAACTTTGTACCCAGTGCATCTTGCAGTTTCTTCCAAAATCGTGATGTAAATCTCGGATCTCTATCCGAAACAATAGAAATAGGTACCCCGTGTAATCGAACAATCTCTAAAATGTACAACTCAGCAAGCTTGTCAAGCGAATAATCCGAACACACTGGAATGAAATGAGCCGATTTTGTCAATTGGTCAACAACAACCCAGATTGCATCTTTCTTTTTCAGAGATAGGGGCAAACCCGAAACAAAATTCATAGTTACTCTATCCCATTTCCACTCAAGAATCATAATTGGTTGTAATAAACCAGATGGTACCTGATGCTCAGCTTTAACTTGCTGACAAATCAAACATTTAGAAACGAACTCTAAAATGTCAAGTTTCATACCAGGCCACCAATAGAGCTATTTTAAGTCGTTATACATTTTTGTGCTTCCCGGGTTAACAGATAAATGACTACTATGTGCTTCGTTCAAAATCATCCGAATCAGCTTTGAATTTCTCCGAACGCATATTCAACCTCTGAATCTCAAACAGTCATCACCGTCAACTTGAAATTCTGAATTAGGTTTCGAATCACATTAAGCTCTTTTAGCTAACATTTGATTATCAATCTTCTAAGCTTCATAAATTTGTTGTATAAACAACGGTCTCACTTTCAATTCAGCTACAATCGAGTCGTCATCAGATAATGCCAACTGAGTATTCATTGCACATAGAATGAACAAAGATTTTCGGCTAAATGCATCAACAACAACATTTGCTTTTCCCAGGTGGTAGTCAATTACTAGCTCGTAATATTTTAGCAATTCTAACCATCTCCGCTATCTCAAATTTAAATCTTTCTGAGTCATCAGATATTTAAAACTCTTGTGATATGAATAAACATGACATTTCTCACCGAACAGAAAATGGCGCCAAATCTTCAATGCAAACATAATGGCTGCTAACTCTAAATCATGAGTAGGGTAATTCTTTTCATGCGGCTTCAATTGTCTCAAGGCATAAGCTATTACTTTGCCTTCCTACATCAAAATGCATCCCAAACCATTCAACGATGCATCACTAAAGATCACAAATTCTTTACCCGATTTTGGCTATGCTAACACTGAAGCTTCAGTTAAAAGAGCTTTCAGTTGATCAAAACTTTTCTGACATTTCTCTGACCATTCATGTAAATCCCGAATTAGGGCCTAATCAGAATAGTGGTTTCGTGACCACAAATCTGAGATAGAAATAATTATTTTATAATTATTTTGAGGTTTATGATATGAATGCATAATTGTGTGAAGATTTCGTGAAGAAATTTTGGGCATAACGAGTTTAATTTAAAGTTAGGGACTAAATTGAATAAGTTGCAAAATTTGCATTCTAGAAGTTTTTAGTATGAAATTGTTTTGGAATATTAATGAGGAGGTCTTAAATAGAAATTTGACCAATTTTAAGTTCATGGACAAAATTAGGACATGGAAGGAATTTTTGGAAAGTTTAGTAGTAAGGGTATTTTGGTCATTTAGTTATTAAAATGAATTAAAAACAAAATTAAAAGCCAATTTTTGTCCATCTTCTTCATTAGGCCGAAATTTCAAGGGTTCTCCATAGCTAGGGTTTGTTTCAAGCTTCCAAGCTCCATAGTAAGTGATTCCAAGCCCCGTTTTTAATGATTTTTACGTTTTTGAGATCTCGGTAACTCGATAAAGCTTATGTTAGCAACAATTTAACCTAGGGTTTATATTTGGAAAAATACCCATAGGTGAAATTTGTGTATTTTGATGTTTTATGATAGAATATGAAGTTTTAAATTATGTTAGACAACTTGTACTACTCGATTTTAAGCAAAAACGAGTAAAAGGGCTTAATCGGTAAAAATACCTAATAGTCACAAGTACATGTTAGAGTGAGAATTTGATGTTGCCATAGAAGAGAAAAGTGATCAGCATGTTGTAAAACATAAGAATAAGGAATAAAGTTTAATCCCGAGCCTAGGGGCAAAAATGTAAATATGCAAAAGTTTAGGGGTAAAATTGTAATTTTTCCAAAATTTGAGTTAAGGATTAATTTGATAATGTGAGTGTTAAATAAGCTAAATGTGTTATTTTAGATCAAGAAAGACGTGGAATCGACCTCAATCGAGGAAAAGAAAAGATTGTGGACTAAATTGCAAAATCTTTGTATTTTGGTACCAAGGTAAGTTCATGTGTAAATAATGTAGCATAATGGTTATTTTTAAGTTATTGATGTTAATTATATGTTATGCTGAATTTTATTATGAAATGTATGCTTTGTGGTTAATTTCAAATAATATGTAAATTATGTGAACTACTTGTTAAATATAATTGTTACCGAGTATTGATTTCGGCATTCTACAGAAGATGGCAAGGATAACTGTTCGAGAAAAAACCCGTTTGAACCTTAGGAATAGATTAGGATACAAGTGACATGTCACTAGGATGGTTGAGCATCCGAACTCGTTGAGTTGAGTCCGAGTTCACTTATGGATGCGAATGTCCGAACTCGTTGAGTTGAGTCCGAGTTCGTGAAACGTAACTAGGCATCCGAGCTCGTTGAGTTGAGTCCGAGTTCACTTATGGATGCGAACGCCCGAGCTCGTTGAGTTGAGTCCGAGTTCGCTTATGGGCGGGTTACATGATTGCTTGATTGTATATATGGCACTTATGTGCAAGATATCCATGTATCCGAATTATATTCCGATGTGTTCAACGGGTAAAGTCCTACTCAAATGGAGGAAAATTTCGAGATGTAAAGAGACGTATTGGTAAGTGATATGAAATGGATATTTTGGACAGGTATGTATTTAACCCTCGGGTTGAGTATTGATACAACCACGATAAGGTAATAAGATAATGAAGAATGATTAAAAATGTGATATGTGTTTTAGTGATGTATGCTAATGTTGATTGGTATAACTGTTTGTTATGTTACTTATTATTTGCATATGAACTTACTAAGCATTTATGCTTACTCCCTCCTTCTTACTCATTGTAGTTTTGGACAAGCCAGCTCAGGAGTCGGGATAGGTCGAAGGCTCAGTCACACTATCCGGAAGACTTTTGGTAAAGGCTTGTAAATTTAAGTATGGCATGTATAGCAATATACCTATTTTGTGTAAATGATCTTATGGTATGGTGATGGAATGGTTGAGGAAATGCTTGATAATGATAAATTATGAAAATGGTTAGTTTAGATTATGTTTGATGTTAAGGAAAATTAATAAGATACTTAGTGTATAAAAACTCATCAAAAGGGATGAAATTTGCCATAAACAGGATACTGTAGCAAAACTGATGCGAGTTTGAAAATTTACTAAAAATTATAGAAATTGAATTTGATGATGGACTATATATCAAATTGAAGATTGTTATGGATAGTTTCACATGAAACAAATGAAACAAGTAAAGGAATTATATGTTAGAAGATATTTTAATTTTAGTGAAACAGGGTCATAGCAGTTTCTGAATCCCCTGTTCCAACTTTAGAAATTCACCATAAATTGTAAAGATATAATTAGGTGGTGTATTTTATATCCTCAGAATCCTTATTGAGTCTAGTTTTAGTAGATACAAATCTCATAGTCATATGCATTTTTTACAGAGATAAATGTGGTTCGTAGTAAACAGAGGTCAGACCAGTCGAGTCCTGAAATAGGGGTAACTTTAACTAATAAACTGTACTAATTGGCCCAACCAAAAATTCTAGAAAAAAATTAGTAGATAGTTATATGAGTCTAGATTCAGGGAAAATTTATGTATCTTAATTTTGAGTTTCGTAACTCGGGATATGATTTTTCTTGTGACTGTGACACAAGTAGCTTAAAAGCTGTGAATGTAGAAACAAATAATCCAAAGTTCTGAAAATGTTAAACTAAGCTTAGTAACACCTCATACTCGACTCCGGCGACGGTCTCAGGCGTGGGGGCATTACAATTCAACTGCTTATCACGCAGAGTCTGTAATACAATTCTCAAATGCTTGACATGCTCAATTTCATCTCGTGAATATATCAAAATGTCATCAATAAATTCAACAACAAATCGACCTAAGTATGGTCTAAAAATCCAGTTCATTAAATCCATAAAGACAACAGGTGCATTTGTTAATCCAAATGGCATAACTAAGAATTCATAATGATCGTACCTCGTTCTAAATGCGGTTTTCGGCACATCAGAGTCTTTAACTCACAATTGGTAGTAACCCAATCTCAAATCTATCTTTGAAAACATTATAGCCCCTTTCAATTGATCAAACAAATCATCAATCCATAGTAGAGGGTATTTGTTCTTGATTTTCACTTTATTCAACTATCGATAGTCTACACACATTCTCATCGTGCCATCTTTCTTTTTAACAAACAGAACGGGAGCACCCTTGGGTGAGAAACTTGGTCTTGCAAACCCTCTGTCAGTTAATTCTTGCAACTGAGCTTTCGATTCTTTTAACTCTGTCGAAGCCATTCTGTACGGAGCTATCAATATAGGAGTCATTCCCGACACTAATTTAATACCAAATTCAACCTCTCGAGTCGGTGGTAAACCTTGTAACTCTTTAGGAAACACATCTGGGTATTCATACACAACTGACACTGATTCTATCTTCTTTTCAATCACTTTCATATCAAGCACATAAGCAAAATAAGCTTCGCAACCCTTTCTAACATATTTCTGAGCTAACATTGATGAAATCACCGCTGGCAAGCCATTCAGATCATTTGATTCAATTAAGATAATCTTATAATTCTGACATCTCAAATCAATCGTCTTTCGTTTTCAATTCACAATAGCATTATGCAATTTTATCCAATCTATACCCAGAATTATATCAAATTCATCAAATGGTAACAACATCAGATCAACTGAAAAACAGAAATCTCGAATCATCAATGGATAGTTCTTGCACACTTTATCAACTAAAACACACTTTCCTAAGGGGTTCGATACTTTAATCACAAATTCAGTAGACTCTACAGGCAAAGTCTTACTGGATACTAAATTCATACATGTATACGAGTGAGTAGATCCTGGATCTATCAATGCAATCACATTAGTATCATAGAGAGTGAAAGTACCAGTAATGACGTCTAGAGATGACGCTTGATCGCGTGATTCATAACAAGTAATAAATATTTCTAATGAAGATCAAACCTGGACTAACTATTATCACGACGAAAAGGCAAGTGCACCTATCAAACAATAGTATAGTAATGGCAAGATCGGGATATCGTACCCAAGGGAACCAAAAGTACTAGTAATAACTATCTTTTTATTATCTAACCTAGAAATAAAGAGGGGTTGTTTATTAAACTAATTAACTAAACTAATTAACTAATTAAACTAAAGTAAAGAGAACAGTTGGAAAAAGACTTGAAGAAAATTAATTTGATAAAGACGACATCCAAGGAGGAATCCACCTAGATTTCACTTGTTATCTGACTTTGAACCAGACGATTTATTCACTTGACTTGATCCGTGAGACTTCCTAACCTATGTTATTATCCCTTTCAAGACTAATAACATCTAACCCTCAGTTGAGTTAATCGAAATTTCTTTCTTAATTAAAACCTCTAGGGAAGCAGTAAATCACTCTATGGACTCCCATATTAGATTTCACCCTAATCCGGTAAAATCTTGTAACCCTATTTCTAGGTGTTCGATCAAATCCGTTTAATTATGCCAAATCTACTCTTAGATATGGACTTTTGCTCCTCTGCATAAGCACATCAAATCATGAATTAATACCCGGAATATTAACTCAAGCATTAAGAACACATATTTAAGAACAAATCAAGTATTTATCATACAGTTCGGATAATAATAACAAGATCCATCATAGGGTTCAACCCCGTAGGTATCTAAGGGGTTTAGTTCATAATAAGATAAGAGTACATCTCAAAAGTATGAAAATAACAAAACATAAAGAAAACTTTAAAACGCCTGAAGGAATTCTGAGAGAGATCTACAGTCTTGGAGTAGCTCTGGCTTTTGGGATGGATCTTCTGCTTCTTTCAAATAATTCCTGGCGTGTGGTTCTGTATTCTAGAAAAATTCTGGAAGAGCCCCCTTTCTAGGTCATACTTAGGGTGTTTATATAGGCTTTTGGATTGGCTTTCTTCCTCCCTAAGTACCCTTTTTCGTGTAAAATACAACTCTTTGAAAAAGGGACACGCCCGTGTGCCACGGCCGTGTGACGTGTTTGCCAAGCCTTGTGAATCGTGAGAGCCTTGGTCGACACCCTCGAAGGACACAAGCGTGTGATCAGCCCGTGTGGCAAGGCTTAGGCCATGTGATCTTCTCGATTTGGTTTGTTTTATCCTTTTTTAGCTCGTTTTTGGCTCCTTTTGACTCTTGGTGCTCTCCTGAGTACAAAACATGAAATAACCAGATTAAGAGCACAAAATCCACAAATCTAGTAGTAAACATCCATAAATATGCTAAGTATTTGGGGTAAAACTATGTATCAAACACCCCCACACTTAAGCATTTGCTTGTCCTCAAGCAAAACTCTCATTTACTGCTAGAATTCATTCCTCTCAATCACATAATCATTACTGATAATGTTACAAGTTATTCCACAGGAAATCATACAGTGAGAATTCAACTATAGGGGCATTAAAAGCCTCAAACAATCTAAATCGAATATTTTGGTAATAAAATCATAGGTAATCTCCTTCCTCTAAGTAATTAACTTTAGTCCTAAATATACAAGAGATGACATCCAAAATAAAAATTCACTCAAATCACTCAAAGTTATTAAGGTTCAAAATTATGCACTCGATTGTCTAACATGAGAAGTTATTACCATAGGCTTGCATGAAAATCAAATCTCCACCACTTGTAAATGATATGATACACTAATCAAAAGGTCTTTGCATGGTTGTCACAGGGTTAGGTTACAAGTTTGGATACAAGCTGAAGAGACAGGTTAAAATCGAGATAATTTTAATATATTACGCCACTATTCAAAAACTAAATTACTGAATCACAAACAAATATCTAGAACTATATTACATGAGCTATCATTTTTTTTTCATGACAACTTTAGCTTGCTGAGGATTACACTAATAATACTGAGTTTTTTTTTTAAGAACAAATCAAGTCAATACAATATAGAAATCATACTTCATGATTCAGTAACAAAAATAGTGAACATAGTGAGGTAACAATATTAAATTCAATCTCGATAAAAAGGGTCAAATTAAGTAAGAGGATTTCAAAATAATGGGTTAATGGGTTAATGATGAGGGTTAATCAATAAAAAGGGTTAGTAGGCTCAAGGGGGTTCACTAATGGTTTAATTATGTGGGAAGATTTTTTATGGAGTAAGTGGGTTAAATCCTAAGTGCCTTTATCATCTCAGTATATCAAATCATACGTGTGATCTCGACATGTATAATCGAAGCAAGTTCTAGAATAACAGTTCAATGTTGACACACTCAAACCACAAAAGAAGTGAGTAAGAAAGAAAGCTATATGCTCAAAAGGCTCAAAAATCTCACCAAAAAATTTGGGTTTTTGATGTCAATCCTATATACTTAAGATTTCAAGATAATACCTCAATTTAGGAAAATAATCTAAAAATTTTAGTTCTCAAAATATCAGTTTATCATGCTTGATTCTCTAATGTCCTATAATCAAATAATCATGCATAATTCCCATGGTCTAATTCATGACATATCAACAATAATTATAGATCAATCAGAATTCATTCGATCAATATTATGAGAAAATCACTTAAGCACAAGATCAAATTCAGGGATTTAAGAAGAATACAAAAAGTTAGGCATCATGTTCATGTTTACCCCCCACACTTAAGATGTACATTGCCCTCAATGTACACAGATAGATTATTCAAAATAAAGAAAATCATAAGAAGGAAGAAGGTGAAACTCCCTGTTATATGGATGTGGAGCTTGATTCTGAGGCTGGAGTGTTTGGGGAAAGTGGCAGCTGCCACTGTTCTTAGCTAGATGAAGAAATTGGGTTGTTGAACATGGCACTCGTGAGGTATTGTTTCCCATATGTTTCCTCATTCCGTAAAATATTCCTAGCAGCTTTGCTGGGAAGTCTGTAGAATCATGAAGAGCTTATTAAGAGTTGGTGTGGAAGAGAGTGTAGTGGGATTACTTGTTAGAAATACCAGAAAAATGAAGAAAGTAAAATTTACTAATATAGATATGTCTTTCAAAAATAATAAAATTGAAATGAAAATAGAAATAAAAAGAAAAATAAAAATAAAATAAAAAAAGATAAGAGGATTCAATGATCCTCGTTAGTGGGGCCCTCAGGTGGTGGCACTGGAGTGGCGATGTGGAAGTGCTAGCACAGCTACTGCATCATGGCCTGCATGTCGTCCATCTGTCTATCACGTCACCGATCTTGCATCATCTCGAACTGTGTAGTGCAATACTGCTCGAAGTGAGCGAGTCGATCAGAAAGGTGTGCCAATGAAGTAGCCGCATGAACTGGTCGCTCCCTAGGTGGCATGGTAGAAGGCTCCTCATGCTGTGAGGGGACATCATCAAGAATGTCCTCTAGATCCTCCTCGTCAATGGCATGAGTGAGACGGTACTGAGGAGGATCAGTCTCACAGCGGCGCTCAATCATCCTCATGTGTAACATAGTCGTGATGCCCTGTGGGGACATCTGACCTATCAGTGTAAGCGCTGATGATTGAGCCACGGTGTTGAGGAGGTCGAAGTGTCTGGCAAGGCGCGTCACGTAAGGGCCGATAGAGATTACTCCCTTCTGATGCCATTCAGTCTGATGGCGAATGGCGAAAGCGATGAAGTATGCCAAGTCAGTCACGTGTGCATTCGCCATGCACCATAAATAGTAGGCGTCGTGGGTGTTAACAACACTGGTGCTCTCTCCTCTTTCGGTCAAGGTGTGTGCCAATATGGCATGGAGATATCGTAGGGAAGGAGGAGAGCTAAGGCCTTCGAGCGGCTGGGGTCGTAGGTGGAAGAGAGTGGTGCCAAAGCCTTCTAGCACAATGAGGGAGAAATGTCGATATTGAGTGGTAGTGCATTCATGTCCTCCTTCTCTATAAACTCATAAATGTAAAGTCCCAGAGCGACTCCAAACTCTGGGACACTCATTGCGTGAACTAGACCGCCTAATTAGAAGTGAATGGTGCCTGGGTCGTCCTTGTTCGTCATCACCACCTGTAAATGAAAAATGGAGCATAATTCTAAAGTTAGCTCTAAATAAGTGGGCTCGGTAATAGCGAAGAATCGTTCCCATGGGCCTGTGAACAGGAGGGTGCGGATAGCATCAGCTAACTAGACTTGCTTTACAGCCGCCCAGTCAATGCAGCGACCTATAGTGAGGGGTCTCGTGCGTAGTATCTGAAATAGCTCCTGCTGCAAAGCTTACAGAAACTTAAGGAACGGGTGCCGAACTTCGACTATAGCACATACCGAGGAAGAACCTAGTCCCCTACGTCTCTTTGAGGATGGGACCGCGGCCTTCTTGCCTCGCGATGATGACATAATGTACCTGAAAATGTATGAGCATTGATATAGTAGTTCCAAGATGTTTTAACATTTACCGATATCAAGCAAGAGGTGAAGAACTTATATGATTATGTATTGAAATCAAAAATGCATCATCGGTTACGCAAGAATCCTAGAACTAGTATATGCTATTTAGTAGCTTAAACAATTTAAATATAGAAACATACTAAAGCAAATTCCTAACTCATTCAGAACAAATTGGTAACAGTAACAATATCTTTCTAAGGCATATTGAATACTAATGTAGTAACACAAATTGGAAAAACAAGGTTGAGAAAGTGAACCAAAACTGCTGTAAGGCGGCGCACAGGCGTGGGGCTTGAGTGTACAGCCGTGTGGAGGAAAAATAGAGGGAAAAGAGAGGGGAAAGTGAGGATTTATGCAGGGGGAGTGGATTGAGGGTGGTTTGGGGGTTGGGGAAGTGAGAATCTGGGGAATGGTGGCCGGAATAGGGATTAGGGAGTGGGGAAGGGTAGATTTTGGCTAAGGTTTTGAAAGGAGGAAGAAGATGAACAGTGGTTTGCTTATATAGGGGAGGGTCACACGGCTTAGGGCCACGCCCGTGTGCTTTGAGGGTGAGCCCGTGTTTTTCAAATTTTGGGATTTAGGTCGTGCCCGGCTACTATACCACCCCCGTGTGTCTGCGGCGTGTGTGGCACACGGCCATATCACACGGCCGTGCCCAGCCTTGTTCGCTTCTCCCACGCTCGTGTGTTAGGGTACCACGCCTGTGTATTGTTGTCCACGGCTTATCAGCACGGGCGTATCTTACGCCCGTGTCGAAGAAAAAAAATCGAGCCTTGCCCCCGGCGCGCCTGTGTTTTTTATTCCCACGCTCGTGTTCACCTATCAAGTTCAACCACGGCCATGTCGCACGGCCGTGGGGATTTATCGCATCCCATGTTTTGGGGAAATTATGTCCTGCTTTCATACGACCGTATCGCACGGCCGTGCCTCTTCCCTGTTTTTCCACAGCTTTAGGCACGCCCGTGTGCCTGGCTGTGTGTTCTGAAAAACTTTGCAATTCAAAGATAAATTTAATTATTTACAGTTTTAGAAACTAGAAATCAAAATATGTTAGTGCTCGGGTTGCCTCCCGAGAAGTGGTTATTTATATTCTAAGGTCGACTTACCTCTCTAGTGGATGGTCAGGGTGGTTCGAGGAGTTCGTACTCCTCGTTCCTGTTATTAGCCTTGACAAAATAAGGTTTTAGACGGGTATTGTTTACCTTAAAAGTGCCAAACTTGGGGTGACTTACCTCAACCCTATCGAATGGGAAAATACTAAGTATCGTAAAAGGGGGTTTCTCCATTCGGGTTGGTATTAACAATGTGAGGGTCCGCGGCATCTAATAAGACTTTATCTCCAACCTTAAGTAAATTTGAGGAAGTATCAACTCATTCTGGCATAATTTTGGTTTTTCGTGTGTTCTTGGTTTATGTGCTCGCCATTCATCTAGCTCCTCTATTTGAAGCCTTTGTTCCTCATGGGTGTCTTTGTTCTCCACATGATAACAGTGTATTGTCTCTGTTGTCTTGGTTCGAGGAGGTTCTTGCAAGGACGAATGAATATTAGTTTTATCATCGACAGTTTTTATAGCATTATCTTGAGTTTTAGAGGTTTTGACTGAGTCGCGTGCTTGTAGTGTTACTGCGTCGTCACCTGCACGAAGTGTTAGCTCTCTTTTGCCTACATTAATAATGGTTCTGGCAGTTGCTAAAAAGGGTCAGCCTAAAATTAAAGGTACCTCGTTATCGTCATCCATATCTAAGACGACAAAGTCTACTGGGTAAATAAATTTATCAATTTTAATGAGAACATCTTCAATAATATCCTTAGGAAATCTAACTGTTTTGTCAGCCAATTGTATGCTCATCCTAGTCTGTTTGGGTTTACCGAGACCTAGTCGTTTAAACATTTATACAGCATAACATTTATACTTGCCCCTAGATCAGCTAAAGCATTATTCATAGATAAACTACCAATTAAGCAAGGAATTATAAAACTCCCTGGATCTTTCAATTTGTTAGGTAGCTTATTCTTTAGAATAGCTGAGCAGACTGCATTGAGTTCCAAATGCGATGTAGCATCTAATTTTCTTTTATTGGTCAGAAGTTTCTTTAAGAATTTTGCTGAGTTGGGCATTTGCGAAAGAATTTCAATAAAGGGTAAGTTAATATGTAATTCCTTTAAGAGTTTGACAAACTTACCGAATTGTTCTTCTGTTCTGTCTTTCATCATCGCTTTAGGATATGGCACACGAGGTTCATAATTCGTACTACCTGTTTAGGGTCATCATCGTTTACCTCTTCTCGACCTTTGTTCATCGTGTTGTCTTACTGTAATTCTGGCTCAGGTGCAATGAATGCTTCCTTATCTTGAGTACTCATTGCATTAAGATGTTCGCTCAGATTAGGTTCATATTACTTGGTAAGCTACCTTGTGGTCGTTCGGAGATTAGTTTGGATAGCTGGCCTATCTGAGTTTCGAGTCTTTAGATCGATGCTTGTTGATTCTTAAGTGTTGTCTCGGTATTTTGGAAACGGGTTTCTGACACCGAGATGAATTTAGAAAGCATCTCTTCAAGGTTTGGTTTCTTCTCTTGTTGATAAGGTGGCTGTTGAAACCCTTGAGGATTTTATGGCTTTTGATTTCCTTGACCACCCCAGGAGAAATTTGGGTGGTTCCTCCAACCTGCATTATAAGTATTACTGTATGGGTTATTTTGAGATCTGAAGTTATTGTTACCCATATAGTTGACTTGTTCCTCTTCGGTTGTGGGATTGAAGGATTGATATTTTGTATGCACACCTCCTCCACTTGAGTCACACCTCATTACTGGATGTACCTGCGTAGAACCAAGTAAACCGTCAATCTTTTTATTGAGAAGTTCTACCTGATTAGAGAGCATGGTGACCGAATCAATGTTATAAACGCCGGCTATTTTCGTTGGCTTTGTCCTCATAACTTGCCACTGATAGTTATTTAGTGACATCTCCTCTATAAATTCATAGGCATCTTCCGGTGTTTTATTGTTGTTGGTTCCGTCAGCAGCTGCGTCAACCATTTACCGAGTTGAGGGATTCAAACCATTATGGAATGTTTGTACTTGAAGCCAAGGCGGTAAACCATGGTGAAGGCACCTTCTTAGTAAGTCCTTGTATCTCTCTCATGCATCGTAAAGTGTTTCTAAATCCATCTGCACAAAAGAAGAGATATCATTACGTAATTTAGCCGTTTTAGCCGGCAGAAAATATTTTAGTAAAAATTTTAGCCGGCAGAGATATCATTACGAGTTCAACCACTGTTTAGCTTTGTTTCTTATTGAAAAGGGAAACAACTGAAGACGTATGGCATCATCAGAAATGCCATTGATTTTAAATGTACGCAAAATTCCAGAAAGTTTGCTAAGTGAACGTTGGGATTTTCATCCTGCAAACCATCAAACTGAACGAATTGCTATATCATCTTAATAGTGTTAGGTTTTAGTTCAAAAGTATTTGCAGCTACAGTAGGTCTAACTATGCTAGATTCGGTTCCTCTTAAAGAAGGTTTAGCATAATCATACATAGTACGTGGAGCAGGATTTTGATTAGCCGCAATTGCAGGAGGTAGCTGATTGCCTTGGTTTTCAGCCATCTCTTTGGTCGAGGGTTGAGTATCGTCTTCTTGCTCGTTCTCCGTGTATCGTAAGCTGTGCCTTATCTCTCTTTGATTTCTACGAACTGTACGATCGATTTTTTCGTCAAAAAGAAATGGTCCCGACGGGTTTCTTCTAGTCATAAACTATAAAAACCTGCCAAGAGAAAGAATGAGTAAATTAATAGATAATAATAAAAAATTAAATTAAATTGCAATAAAATTAAATGGCTAAAGTAATAAAAATTTAGCGTTCTTAATATTTTAGTTCCCCGGCAACGGCGCCAAAAACTTGATCGCGTGATTCCATTTACTCTTTTATGCAAACTTATGAATCATCAAATGACATCTCATGTATAATCAATACCTATGTGGCCGAATATAAAAAATTGTTTATGCACATATTAAGTAACATTTCAATGATATACAACTTATTCATTCACAAGCCGAATACACATACCAAATACATATGAATTCTTCATTTTCATTGTACATGATTTACAACAAATATTCATAGTACTTTCCTACCTTATCTCAAGTAGATATCAAGTTAATTCATACCTGGCCATTTAGCTCGTATTACACAACCGTACACGATTTACCTTTGCCCAATGAACCATTTAGAATTGGATAGGACACTAAGATAATCACATAAATCGTACAATGCCAACGTCCTAGACGTGGTCTTACATGTAATCACATATCGATGCCACTGTCCCAAACAGGGTCTTACTCGTAAACTCATATCAGAATCACATATCGATGCCATGGTCTTACTCGCTGAAATGTGTCGGAATCCTATGTCATGACATATGTATCCTAACTATTCTTAAGGTTCATACGGGGCTTTTGGATGTCGTAACTCGGCCGAAACGAATACTTGAACATGGCTACCAAGCTTATTCACATTCGAAAAAAGCATGTATAAATTCATATTTTACAAACCAGCATGTATTTTTAGCATTTAACTATAATTAGGCACGTCTATTTGCTTATAAACATACCTCGAACGTTATAAAACGGAACAGGGCAGCTAGTCATCGACTTTTGTTTTCCCCCGATCTAAATCTGATTTCTTTGATTCTTGATCTAAACATATTCAAATTAAGCTCATTCAAACATATTTTCATTCAATTTAGTCCAAAAACACATAAATGGGCAAATTACCATTTTACCCTTGACACTTACAATTTTTACAATTTAGTCGCTATTGCACAAAACACAAAATATGCAAAATTTCCCTATACCTATGTTGGGATGAATTTTACCCATGCTTATACAAGTCCATATGTTTCATTATTTCACATTTTAGTCCCTCAAATTATTATTTTTGCAATTAAGTCCTAATTACTCAAAATCACCAAAAACCCCAATACAAAATATGTTAATCTAAAACATATCTTTCATTTTTCATCATTAAAAAACAAAAATCACAAGCTATAAACAATGGAACAACTCAAAATATTCATCAAAATCAAAAATTAAAGCATGGATTTTGAAGATTACTAAGCAATGATCTAAAAAACATGGAAATTATCAAAAACTAAACAAAAACGAACCTTGATTGAGCTTGAGTAAGTGTCGAAACCTAGCTTTCTCTTTTTCTTTTCTTTTGTTTAGTTTCGATGATGAAGAACAAAGGAAATAAAATGATTTTATTACTTTATTTTTAACATATATAAGTTTATTAACCAATTTACTTAAATAACCTTAATGATATAATAATAAAATCATATAACATATGTCTTATTGCAACTTTAAGGCTTCCATTTAAAAAGTCAAGTACAATTTAGCCCTTTTTAGAAAAACCACTGAATTTTCATTTTACGCAATTAAGTCCTTTTATTTAATCGGACACCTAAACAACGAAATTAAATCACAAAAATTTCACACATATAAATTCACACAAAATAAACACAGTAAATAATTTTAAAATATTTTTTTGACTTGGATTCATGGTCCCGAAACCACCGTTCCGATTAGAGTCTAAATTGGGTTGTTACATGGTCATGTGGGAGGGTCTAGGCCATATGGTCTAGGTTTGGTTTGATTTTGCCTTTATTTTCTCCTAAAATAACACGCACTCGGCTTTCGGGGTCTCGGATGATGATCCTCACATCCGAATCTGATCCGGGTCACCTACACGGGTCTTTTGATTAACAAAAATGCAAGAATTACTGTCTACCTTTAAGATTTATCGTTTTAGCAAGATTTTCGGGAAAACTCGAAAAAGATTCAAAATTAATTTGAAAGGTTGTCAAGAACAACACTATTCTAGAATCCTAGAGATCTACGGAATTAGAAACAAGATTGCTTACCGATCTTGGCTTGTTTAGACATGGATTTGACGGTGTTTTGCTAAATCGACACAAAAAATGGATTGAACAGGGTTGATTTTGGGTTCGGGATTCAAATATAAAATTTGCAGCAAAAAAAAAGATAAAGATTTATGAAAAAGAAAAGTGGGAAAACAAAATAAAAATATGTATTTAAAAAAGAGAGAAAAGAAATTCTAAATAAAGCTAAAAAAGATAATCAAAATTCTATTATGATTAAGAAAGGATTTAAAAGGCTAAGTTATGCAAATTTTAGGGGCTATTTTGGCAAATAAATCCTCCTGCTGAAATTTAAAACAAAAGGAAGGGAATTGATATGAATAAAACTTGGGACATTAAGGAAGATGAAGTGATGTTTGGCCATTGGGCTATTTCTCATTTCTTAGTCATTTTCTACCACATTTATTTCTTGTACAAACTTGAATTTGTTCTTTAATTGCTGAACAATAAAAGAGAAAAAATGCAAAGAGTGAGGTTTAAACCTTGGTTCTCTAAGGGTTTTACTAAGCTCTTGAATAAATGGTGTTCAAATAAGGATAGCAAAATATGCACTATTGTAACACCCCTCACCCAATGCAAAAATAATAATAATAATAATAATCGAGAATTCAATTGGGCACTCCTTACCTTACATTTGAGAAGTTAATTTTCAGTATTGGATTGCATCGTTCCAAAGATCTTAAGTGATGCTTATATGAGGGGGAGTAAATTCGCACTACATTTTTGTTTTAAGGTTGTGACATATCGTATATTAAAGGATTATGTACTCTTTTTTTCTTTACTAGGTTTTTGTCTCACAGGTTTTTTCCTAATAAGGTTTTTAATGAGACATCATTTATACAATGAACATCCAAGGGGGGTGTTATTAATGCTATTAAAGTGGATATTCATTATGATCAACCTTTCACCTTTCATCTTTCTTAACTCTTCATTTTTCATATTATTGTAACCCATTTTCTATTTATGTATTAGAAAATGAGGAGTCTAATCTCCCTATACATATAATAGTATATTACTTGTAATGATGATGAAAAAGAAGATAAATGCAATAGAAATCTCCCTTTGTTCTTATCTATTATTCTTGTGTTCTTTGCATTATTATTTTATAACAAAATGGTCTTTTTATTTTCTTTTTATCAAGGAAAAAGAAAAAAGTCTATTTCGAATAAGTTACGTAAAAGCTAATACAACACTATTAAATATAATAAATATAAATATAATACCTTCATCTCTAAACATGTATTTATCTATAATATTTATTAAGTGTTTTATTGAAATAGTGTCACTTTTAATATGTCACCAGTTCAATTAGAAAAATTATGGAAATATTCATCTTTAATAAAATAAATTATATTATTCAAAGGTAATTTAATCATTTTATTAAAAAATCAGTAAAAATATACATATGATAGGATAAAACCCGAACCAATTGCATTAACAAAACCATTAATTTACCATTCAACTAAAATTATATTTTAATATTTTTATACATTTCAATTTTTATTATGTATTTATGTCCATCAATTGTATATCTACAATATTTATTAAGTGTTTTATTGAGTTGCTATCACCCTCAACTAGATCACCAGTTCATTCAAAAAATTATAGAAATATCCTTCTGTAATTAATTTTGTAATTAAAATAAGTTTTATTATTCGAAGTTAATTTAATCTTTCATTTTAAAAAAACAATAAAAATATACATATAATAGTATTTAAACTCAAACCAATTAAATTAACAAAACATTTAGTTTACCACTCAACTAAAATTTTATTTTAATATTTTTATACATTTTAATTTCTGTCATGCATATTTTATGGTCTCCATTAATTGTACATCTATATTATTATTCAAACTATTCACTAAGTTGGTATAACCTTCAACCGGATTACCAACTCAGTTAGAAAAGTTACAGACATACACTTCTATAATTAAAACAAGTTACATTATTCAAGTGTATTTTAATTTTTTATTTTAAAAAATAAATAAAAATATGTTTATGGTGGGATTTAAATTCAATCCAAATTACAATAGAAAACTTTAATTTACCACTCAGTTATAACTTTATTTTATGTTTTTATACATTTTAATTTTATTATACACACTTCACTATTTCCATTAATTCTATATTCATATTTGTTATTTAAACTTCTAATTGAGTTAATACCACCCTCAACCAAGTCTCCAACTCGATTAAAAAGTTATTCATTTATCTTTTCATAATCAAGTTAAGTTAAATTATTCAATGGAACTTTAATTTTTTTTATTTAAAAGAAAAAATTAAATAAAATATGTATATGGTATAATTTAAATTCAAAACAATTGCATCAATAAAACCCTTATTTTACCACTCAACTAAATTTGTTTTTAATATTTTTATAAATTTTAATTCATCATGCACATTTTATTTATAATATATTTATATAAGTTGATGTCACAAGTTAACTAGACATTAACTTAAAATTAATAACACCACAATGATAAACAATTTAATTTAATTTTTAATTTTTAATTTATACATATAAATATATTATTATTAATTAATTTTAAACCATACATTTTATTATTTATTAAATGTTTAAACACACATTATATTCTAAATTTATAGTTCACATACGTACACTATAACAAAATTTCTAATGTGTATTAGTTATTTTACCATTAATATGTATACTTACATATTATCTTATATTAAATTAATCAAGAGTTCTTGATAAGGTACACCTGAATCTAAATCACCATACATCCAAGATACATTGCATTATCACCATACATCCAAGATACATATGCATTATCACCATACATCCAAGATACATATACAATGCAATGTGTACATACATAGCATGTACTTTCAAAATTTGTCGGCGTTAAAAACATCATAAACACGTTTGCACCAGGAATCGGAATCCATTTAACCCTTTCTACTTGAAAATGAACGTATTAATTTCTATATTTAAATTAAAGAACAAACCAATAATTACATTTCTATTATTACTAATCATGATATCAACATAAAGCACATATTACACAAAATATATATAACAGTCTGATTCCTCGATCAACCATGCCAATTTTTAATGATAAGAATAAAGAAAATTTTTAGTTAAAACATCAATTTACTTGTTCATAAAGACTAATTTGTCATTTTTTTAATAAAAAAATACAATCTAACTCCGAGATCAATCATAAGATGTAAAAGATGTAATTTACATCTTACATTATACACCTTTCCAAATGAAGTTAACTAAAAGATTCTCAAATCTAATCTAATCTAATCTAATCTAATCTAATAGTTATTAAAAAAGGGGGAGCACATCTATATGTATATTGGATACATACATGCATATTAATTATTTCCCAACAGGCAAACTGGTAACCTTAAAATTGAAGAACATTCCAACTTTATTTTCTCAGCTGAGTCACTGAAAACACAATAGGCAGCTTTGCTGATTCCTGTAAATTAAGAAACACTATCAACCTAAGCCAACAATCTAATACATCATAAAACTTGTACATTTAAAAGAAATAGCTTAAGCATCTCTCACTTCAAATGGCATCCATGTCTACAACCTAAACCAATAAAAACCCAACAACACAACTAAACTGTGTTTCGAGAAACCTAAAAGGGTAGACCATGATACATCCACTACAGACTCTGCTTATGTTTTTTAAAAGAAATTACTCAGACCGTTTGAAATTTGCAATGTTCCCGCAATCTTCTTGTAAATCAACACTACAGCTTCAGCCATATCATATGAAACTGACATGGCACGTTCATTCAAAGATTTGTATATAGAAATTAACAGATGGTGTGACATTGGAATATTCAAACAGTTTTTAGTGGTTAGTTCCCTAACCTGAGAGATCAGTGGCAACGTTGTGACTATCCAAGTCAAGAACTTAAATTTACCAAGACTTCCAATAGGACATGCCTGTGTCAAAAAACGGGTAGCTCCATCTTAAACCGCAATCACTAGTTTACAGGACTCCTCCATGAGTCTTAGTCTGCTCAACCTTCTTCATCGGCCTCTTGTATTGATCCGTTTTCTAGTTATAAGTTCCAGCATTTATGTTCTCTGGCATATTGATCCACTTGGTAGGAATGGGAGGACTGATGGTATTCTGCTCAGACCGGTGGTCTAAATTTCGCAAGTATCCAGGATTTGGCATCCTTGAAGACATCTCTACGTGTATTGCACCTCTGCCACTTCCCTCAAATGACAAAGCAGACATTCCAGTTCTCAAATCATGATAACGTTCCTGATGATTCAATCTATCCTGTGCCGGGAAGTTGTTTCTGTTAACTTGCATACTATTTGATGACAGATGTCTTGGGTTAGCCATTACACCATGCAGATGATTATATTGACCATAATAATTAGGGCCATCACTATATCCCCTTCCACCTGATGGTCCAGCTGCACGTGGTCGACTACTATAAGAAAGACTTGGGTCATCAAAAAAGCCCCTTTCAAAACCTGATGGTCTAGCAGGCCTTTGTTTAATGATTGTGTAGTTGCTTGAGACATTAAAAGACGGTGGTTGTTCAAATAACCCTGAGGATGAGCCATTTGGTTTGATATTAAGTGTGTTCTTGACAAGACGATGAGCTGCCTCTCCTAGCTGAGGACCAACAATTGCTACAGGTAGTCGTGAACTGTCAAACAAATAGAATAATGATCATTTCAATAATCATCTGCAATTTTGGATTTGAATAAATCATGAAACCATTCGGAACAGCAAAGACACTAGAATTAATGGTAAATTTTAAAATAATGCATTCTCACCGATCTCTGCCTTGCTGACGGCGCCCACCATTATCTTCATGCCATAATACAGGAAAAGGTTTAATGTCTAGAGGAGTTAGAATCTGCAAGAGCAATATATATGTGTTAAAATGTGAACTCTGTTAATAGAACCAGTAAGACTTCCATAATGCTTATCAAAACAAAAGAAAACACTACTAAAAATAATTTAAGGTAGCATTTGAGAACTAGGATTTTGAGATTTGATTTTGGATTTTAAATAGTGTAAATTGAATAGTAAACTATTTAGAAATGTAAAATTCATGACAATTTCTCAAATCCATGGATTTGCTAGAGGCCTATTTATTAATGAAATAGAATTCTTTTAACTACTTTTGTATTTGGCAAATCCATGTTTTTAAACTTTTAACTAATTTGTTCTTGATATATGCATTTCATTCTTACCACTTCATAATAAATGAAATCCAAATTTTCAAATTCAAATTCCCAAATGGAGCATAAGAGGAATCTCGTGCATCCTTGAGTTCCCTAATCATAATAAACTGAAGTCAACCCATATATCAGAAATTATATACCTTTTTGGGTGTTACAACACCCTGTGGAAGTTCTGGAATGTGTTTATGATATGAAGGATTAATGTATGTAACATTTCTGCAAAGGAAAAATGCATCAAATGAATTACTAGGATCAATAGGGTTCTCAAGAAAAAATGGCAATAGAACTATGGAAGACTTACAAAATTTGGTTAGATTCTATGCGTGGCAACTCCTTAACAGGGGAAGAGACTACAACTTGCCAACCATTCCTTTCACATAACCAAAGAAATCCGTTCATTCCACCACTGTGAAGGCAAATAATGAATGAGGATGGTAAACCTAACAGATTTCAGTCAAGTTACTTGATATGTGAATGCTCAATTAGTGAAGGACAGTGAGATTAACAAACCTAGCACTTGTTTCAATTGGCCATAAATTTTTTTTGTGAGGGGAGAACTGATAGTAATATGAAAGAACTTGTGAAGCCAAAGGATGAAGAGGATGAACATATAGCAGATCAAGCATCACACTGTTCCGAAACTGCTCTTCTGCCTGCAAATATTAAGGGTTAGCATAAGGGACAAACTAAAAGCATTTTAAAACAATAGCAATTTAACATTATCATTCAGAAATTAAGCACACTAGCCTGAACTGACAATACAGACCGTTAAAGTAGCTTCAAGCTTTCTTGTTGCAGAAAGCAACTTCCACTCATCGATGAAAGGCAACTTCACAACACCCTGTGTCCAAAAAACAGAGGTAAGTTCCCATAATCTTCATTCAAATAGATAAGAGTAACCTGGTTTAATAATATACCTGCCATGCAAAGCGTTTACCATGCATGTCAATCTCAAAATCTGTCACACGGAGAAATCTGGGTAATCTAGGAGAAAGGGAGGAATGTCACAAGAAAAAGAAACCACCAAGAGTAAAACAATTTTTTACCAGAGGGATAGAAACTATAGATAGGTGATGATGGTTCCGTCATCAGTTTCCCGTATTCTTCTGGCAAAGCTTTAGAACTATAACATAATAGAGATAAATCCTATTAGCATAGGAAACTAAAAACTATAACCACAAAGATATATTAGGGAAAAAATGCATAAACCCCCCCCCCCACACACACCATATAAATTTTAAAAAAAATAAAATAAAAAGAAACACACCACCACCACCACCACAACAACAAAAGAAAACACCTGGCTGCTGGTAGTGTTCCCATTAGCTGGTCAAATGGCTTAAATGGCTTTCCCATGAAAAATGTTATTTCCAAATCAGTTAGATCCTTCAGATCTGAAGCAAATGGAGCATAATGATATGGATAAAACCTGAAATAAAAAGTCAAGGCCAAACCTTAAACTAACTAAAGGGGGGAAAACATAAAGTAAGACATCTAGCATATATTGAACTACTTGGTAGGTCATACCAAGAAAATCTCAAGTCATAACCAAATTGTGATATGACGTGTATGCATGTATATACTCAGAAGCCAAGTTTGAGCTACCGAGAAGTATCAGATAGCATAAACAAAGTCTCCCTCACCATGGTTTGAACCTAAATCCTCTAAGTTGAAAGTCTCAACTGTTTAGAAGACAATAGCACACAGCATGAACGGCTTTTTAGTACATAACTCAGCCTATTCTTCCACTAGCCCATAATAACTAGTAATCAATGCATGTATATTATGGCAATCTGAGCAGGTATTTTTAAATCAAGATATAAAGGGCAAGCATTGAGGGAATAGGACACAAATATTTGCACAAGCATATAGGTATGCTCAAATTGGTATTTAATCTTAATACATTTAGTTTATCAAATGAAAAATAGCTGTTAAAAGCAAATATAAAATTTTCAGCTCCAGTCCACATCAAACTAACCATTGCCAAGAGCAAACACCTTGGTAGTAATACTGGCATACCCAACATAAACCTTCAACATACTTCAAAACCTGCAAGAAATAGAGATCGTTACATATCTTCTACGAGATAGCATTACCATATAAACATAATATTGTTGCAAGAAACTTATCATATAATAGAATGTTTAAACTTACAACATCTCTTCTAACGTCTTCAATCTCCCCTGGATTTGATACACTGAATTTCTCAGCATAATATCTTTCTTTGTATCCTGGTTCCCCTAATTTAATCTGGGAAAAAAATTAAAATTATTATGCTACAGAAAGCTCATCACCAAAATCAGCGCAATTTTCTAAAATGCCCAATGATCACATATAGGACTTGCATCAGACTCTCCTTGCAATAACTTTCCCCTTCACTTGTCTAGCTTATGGATTATAAGACTAACAGTAGGAACAGGTTAAACTCTCAGATCAAATGGATGTCAGAAAAAGTTTTTTTAAAAAATTCAATAAAGTTCACAGCAAAAATACTTAAGGAAACTTATATCCAAAAGATCTCAAAGTATATCAATAGAACCATAGGTATCACATAATTCAAAATCACTTCAAGCTTTATTTCAAACCATGGCATTAGAAATCACTTAATTTCTCATTTGATTTTATAATCCAAGCAATTCAGTCTGTATTGAACCTGCCATTTTAGACTCAGGTCTATAATTTAGAACGAACTAAGACCTTATCTACAACAGGTGGTCGTGCCTCCTCAGAGTCCTCTCCTCTTGCTTTAAGCTTCATTCGCTCGTTATTCTCATAAGCCTGAAAACCAGTTATATAAGTAAAAAGATATAGGGCCAATAGAAGTTTATATCAAAAAAATAAGTTGAAGGAAGAGGTGCATGATAAACCACCAATCACATACAGATAGAAAGTCAAAAGCCCAAATATAACAGAACATTTTGTATACACCCAGACATGCAATTTAATAGCATTAAAAGAGAATTAAAAAAGAGATGACTCGCATCAGATTTCATAAAAAAAACCAAATTCACTGAACTTCAGCATTCACAAATTTACTATTAAGCAATGTCCTTTGCACTTCTGCAAGTGTCTTTAGATAAATGATTTTTTCTAGCTACTAGGCATACTGCTGTTGTTGGTTGAGTTCAAGTTTAAACATTAACACATTTCTATATACATGCTTTTAGTTGATGGGAAGGAACTGTAGATAATACAAAATTTGGTCCATACGGTCTCCCTCGTTCTATGCAAGCAACTATTTCCAGTTAAGGCTACATCATCAAAAACAATACAAGATTAAGAAGATTGTACTTAATAAAAGCATCCAAAACCTGCAGCACATTGCTTCATGAGAAATGGCTTATTGCTTAATCTCTACAAAGAACACGAAATTATATAGTATTGTCACACAGTAATACATATATCGAACTTAATAGAATCAGGCTTTCAACTGGACAAGGGATGCAAATAATCTATCTATAATATATAAAAGCACGAGTTTGGAGAAACTTTTAAATTAACAAAAATATCTTTTATTGTTCATTATATTACTAAATTAACATTAGCAGAATAATTCATTAATATATTAGTAATTATTACGAGATAATAACAAAAGTAATCTAATCATGATGATCATAGACATTATGTATATTATTAATTATTATATAATAATAACAAGTGTAATCTAATCATGTATACAGTTCATTACAATTTTTATCACTTAATTAGTGTTACAATTATACAAAATAAACTAGGATTTAGCACTATAAATAACTGCATTAGCAAAGCATTTTCATTCAAGTAACCTTTATAAAATCACTGGAAAAATATGTTTTTAGGATTATTAAATAGGTTCTGTTTTCATCACTTAAAAATATTTTACTTTTTTTATTTTATTATTTGTATTTAATAATAAAGTTAATATCGCCAAACATCTCCAAACTATGACCCTCATTCTAAATTAGTCCATAAGCTTCAAATCATTCTAATTGTATCAAGGTTATATCAATTAGGTCCTTTTGTTAATAATAACAAAAGTAATCTAATCATGATGATCATAGACATTATGTATATTATTAATTATTATATAATAATAACAAGTGTAATCTAATCATGTATACAGTTCATTACAATTTTTATCACTTAATTAGTGTTACAATTATACAAAATAAACTAGGATTTAGCACTATAAATAACTGCATTAGCAAAGCATTTTCATTCAAGTAACCTTTATAAAATCACTGGAAAAATATGTTTTTAGGATTATTAAATAGGTTCTGTTTTCATCACTTAAAAATATTTTATTTTTTTTATTTTATTATTTTTATTTAATAATAAAGTTAATATCACCAAACATCTCCAAACTATGACCCTCATTCTAAATTAGTCCATAAGCTTCAATTATATCAATTAGGTCCTTTTGTTAATAAAATCGTTAATTTAACTGTTAAATAACAAGTGAGATCTTATATGACATTTAAAATGAAAACTTTAAATAAAATGAATATTGTAAAAATGGATGTTGTAAGAAATCTTAGTTTCGAGATTTTTGTAACTTTTATACAAGTTCTATCGTTCACTCTTTTTTTTTTCAGTTTTACTCTTTCTTTCCTTTAAATTTTTCATTTTAAGTTTAGCTATGTAAGATTTGACGTATCATTTAATGGTTAACTTAACGATTTTAATACCGAAATTGCTTAATTGATATAACATCAACAGTTTGGGGTATAATTAGAATTTTTTAAAGTTTGACACCAATTAACTCTTAATGATATAAAGAAAAAAGTGGCTAAATTTCATAATCCTTTTTCTCAAAATAGATAAAAGAGGAACCAAAGTGAAAGAAAATTGAAACATATATTTAAATTTCTATCTGCATTTTCAGGAACTTTTCATTTTTTTAGGATTTTTTGCAGCTGATTTTTTCATTATTTTTTATTGTTAGATTTAGTTGAAAATAGTTTTTTGCTTTGTTTTTTTTCAGAGGTCTCTTTCTTTTCCATGCTTAGATTTAAAGTCAAAATGTAGTTAATTGCATTAGAAAATTAATAAGTTGACAAACAATAATCCCTACTAATCAAAGATGATGACGAGGATAATAAAATTAGAGAAGATCAAGATTGATAACATTAAAATGTTATTGTAATATTATTAATATTTATTTTTAATTACTTTTTATTTTTATTATTAATATGATTTTATCTTACTCAAAATAGACGCTGCTCCTATTTTGGTCACTAATTTTTTTTTTTTTGTTAGTTTGGTCACCCGAAAAAGAAATTGATCAAATCGATCACTCCACTATCAAATGGTGTACCGGTAGACTAACGGTGCATTTGCACAAAAAAATTTGGGGTGACCAAAATAGGAACAACCCCTATTTAGAGTGACCAAAGGGTAGTTTACCCTAATTTTAGAGTGACAAACGTGAAAATGCATCATTAGTCTTCCATTACCGTTTAAAAGTGGAGTGATCAATTTGATCAATTTCTATTTGGATGACCAAATTAACAAAAAAGAATTGGAATAACCAAAATAGAAACAACTCATAGTTAGAGTGACTAACAGAGTAGTTTACCCTTTAATTTATAACATATTTTTATTTAGTTTTATATTTTAACTTGGTTATAATTTCTTTGCTGATAAGTATTTAAATTTGATTAAATAATTATTAACTCTCTAACCTTGCTCATTGCAGTGTATTGTAATGTATCAAAAAATAAAAATCTATAATTTTATTTTTAATAGATATTATAATCTGATTTTAATATAATATAACAATAAATTTTTATCAAAAGCAACAACTGATGAAATGGCAATTAAATTTTTATCATATAAATTTTAGATCTTATTTTATTAATTATTAAAAGTTTAAATACATAAAATCATTAAATTATATTAAGTAAAAATACATCATAAATTTTAGAGTAATAAAAATTCAACCTCCATTATTTCTCCAAAAAATGTCATCAGCTTATTCCATCAATCATTTATTTGATTTCAATTTTTTAATAGATTCTTTTTACTTGCTTAGCTTTTCAATAAATATAATAAAATACCATTAATATAACGTTTAAACTAAAAATTAATTATAATTATTTTATTAATAATATTAATGAAATTAATATATTAATGATTACTACATTAATTATATAAAATTAATGCATTTATTAAAAATAATATAATTAAATGTGTATAATCACATGCCATGTATGTGATGTAAAAATGATATTATCAAAGCACGGAAGATGCACGTCACCTGCTGTATACGAGTCCTCTTCTGAAAGATTTGATCTTCATGAACAGAAACAGATTGAATAAAACACTCCACTCTATATAACAAAACCTATACTAGCAAAAGAATTGATATTAGCAACCATATGAAACAACAATTGTTCTAGTTTCTAACATTGAGAAAGGAATAAAAAGTAACAATTATTTTTAATCCCAAGCAATAAATTACATTCTTCCAGGATAAATGAACAAGTTATTTATACATGGGGAAAACACATCTAAGCACGTACTTTATCTCTTTTGTTTTCTTCAATGTCATAAAATATATGCACCCGGTTACTTAAAAGTTTAAATGCTAACATAATTGTTTAACGCTGGTCTATGCCCTTCAGTAAACAATCTCGTGGTAACAATACTAGCCATTAATTAATCATGGGAATGATATTGGAGATGCCAAAGAAACCACATCATCTCAAGATTGTTACTCTTGAAATGGTAAATGATCAAGGGATGGAGTACTGATTTTATGAATGCATAATGTATCCATTCAGACCAGCCCACACATCACTAAAAGAAAAGAAAAGACCAAAACAACTATAATTAAATTAGGAGATTGAATTCATTTCTCTTTTTTAGATGAGAACCAATTTTGAGGTTAGACAGGCAAAATGGAAATTGTTATTCTCCTTTAACGGACAACTAAACAAGACAAATAATAGTAAGTTCTCCACTCCTGCCGTTTTTAACGAGTTAAAACCCAAAAAAGCATACAACTCTTAGTCAATGACTTGATATTTCATGGATAATTTTTTATCTATTATTTTGCAGTGAACTTCTAACAAAGACTTAACAGATGCATAGGAAAAGGGAAATTTTACCTCACCCGCATCAGTAAGATAACCACCCATAGAAGCAAATTCCCTTCTATAAGCTTGCATCAGAAGATTTATAGCACCCTGAAACAGCATAACATTCATACAAAGCACAATGATATAGAATGAACAAAATCAAGCCAAAACTGTGGTAATTGCATACCTCCCTGATTTCTAATGTTGGCATATGTGGAAGGAAGTCGTTGCCCACAAAAAAACATAAAAAAACAAAATCATCCACTATTCTTTCAAAGTTTATCTCAAATGGGGGGTTGGGGATCTCCAAATCATATTGTAAATATTCTCGCAACACCCATATGTTAAGAAACTGTCCACGCACAATAATTGAATCAGCACTGTACAAACCAAATAAAAAGGGAAGAGGAACTGTGCTTGTAACGCTTAGATGAAGAATTTTAACTTTTAAACCTGATATTTCTTCTTGTGAATTGGTGTATCATCCACAGCATTCAATTCTCCAGTTCCATTATCTGGCTTACCATCGCACTCAGCTGCCAGATGACCAACTCGACCACATAAAAAACATTTTTCTTGTTGTCCAGGAAGAGTGATCACCTGTACAGCCAAGGTAAATGAATTAAACAGCCATTACAAGAAATGATCAGAAACCAAGAATGGCATTAAGCAAATGAGGCACTGACCTCTCTTAAAATTGAAAAGTGAACCTCATGGGTGGCTAAGGACAACATGATCAAATCAGCATCCTGATTATGACAAAACCAAATCCTAAATTAAAACTACAATCAAAATATTTAAGGAGGAACCATAAAGGTTGGGGTTAGTTTTGAAATGACTCTCACCAGACCATACAAACAGTGTCGAGTGTTTGGATTGAAGCCAGGAAGGTTACGTTGTAACCGAATGTATGACATAATCTTGTGTTCTCCCTCGCCGGGAACGTTTGAATCAGAAAGAATAACCTTCAAATAATCACCCAATGCAGCCCCATAAATAAATTTAGAGAGAAAAAGTATCCTGAAAACCAAAGTACGTAGTAAAATATACAGAAAGGATCACTCCACTTTGCAAGGAATTATCCAATCTCTGAAGCTAGAAAGGGATTGCCCTTCACACCTTTGTAGTCTTCCAGCCAGGATTATGATTCAACCTGGATTGTATGTAATACTGAAGTGCTACAGACAAAACACCCATAAATGGAGTGCCAGGAGTAATAACATTTGAGTCACATGTTTCCGGTTTTTCAATGTGGGACAAAGCTTTCCCCTCAGCCTCGAACTCTTCCTTCAATCTCTCCTCTTCAGCTGCCTAAGACAACATAAACAACCAAAAGATAAATCAACTGAATTGGATAATCTGGATCAGTTAATAATGCACACACTTACAGCCTCAGCAGCATCTTTTGCAGCTCTAAAGCGTCGAGTACGTTGCTGATTCATTTTAGCTCTAGGTGCAACACCATCTACAATATTTTTAAATATAAATGAAAGAATTAAAGAAAAAACCTAGAAATAAAAGAAAATTGACTAAGCATGTAATAAATCCTACCAATTGCCATATATAGAAGCTTTCTAGGACGAACCAATGAATATAGATGGTCAATATAGTCAAAGATTGATTTGAATACATCATCATAAGTGGCAGGTGCAGGCTGCACACAATAATAAACCGTCATTGGTGAACAATATCAAGTAAAAATCAAGGCCAAACCAAAAATGGAAAGAAATAGATCAAAAGAAATATTTCGATGCACCAATTATCAAGATTGTGCAAATAAATGGAAGCAATGTAGCCATAGTGCCATACATAACATGTATATCACATTCAAGAAATATGCTTTTTGAGGCTCTATGACTTACTAAGAAAGGAAAGCAAGCAAACTATTTCTTATTGACACAGAAAAGAGAACAAAAAATTATTCAAGGTCAAAGACCGTTGATAGAGTGCTTGACTCTTGGTTTAAGTGACCAAAGATCAATAAATCAGAGCCTGAAGCAACAGGAAAAGAAACATATTCAAGATAAACTGCTTTCACATATGACTACCAAAAACATACTAACAGCAATAAGCAATCTACCACTTCATTAGCTGCAAATTTGCTTTCAAGAACAATGCATTTCGGTACACTCTGTAAGATGACCATGCTAAAAACCCTATTATATGCAAAACCTAATCCTAGAATCACAATTCACTTCAGAAAACAACATACTTTTACCTAATTACGTTTACTGAACGGTAACATACCTAAAGCTGTAGCTCGAAATTTTCATTCTTTTTACTTAGAAAATTTCATAATTATTTCACCGACAAGCAGCAATCTCAGAAATTCAACTAAAAAATCCGATGAAAAATAAAGTCTAAAGGTATTTTTTACAAATTACCTTGCCGTCTGGGTGAAAACAAGGGTGAATAATCCCATTCATATCAAGATAAAGATTATCGAATTCGAGGCCGTTAGGGTTAGCCTTAGAGACGTCAACTGGTATTTGATTTCCATTACCGTCTTCTCTCGGTTCTACCTCGATCACGTCGACGATCGACTGCGGGTACCGATCTGCTAACCACCGGTAAAACGCCGGAACTCCCATCGCCGGTGCGGTAAAGATCGTGGTTCTCCTGTCAACCCCGGCTCGGATGGGTTGGTAATGAAGAATTTAATTAAGAGAGAAAGAAGGGTTTTGTCTGGGAGGGAAAAAAGTATAAAGTTTTAGATCTGTGGTAGAGACGGTGAAATTGCACGGTACGACGACCTTCTTTTTAGGTGTGAAAGAGAAATGACTACAGTGACCTTTGAGGATGAAATTGGGCAACTATTTCGGTTCATCCCATTTTCAAAATAGATTCACCTAACCATGAGCTGCAACCTATCTAACAGATCTTTTAGAAATTATTTTACGTCTATAACATAATTCTTTGGGCAAATTACCAATAAAAGCCCCTTTTTTTTAAATTTACTGAAATGTGCCAGGTCAGAAATTATTTATCAGAATGGGTCAGTTTTTACAAAAAGTGTCCACGTCAGCGCGTTGTCAAGGGAAAAAGCAAGAAAACACTTCCTTGAGGAAGCTTTTTCCCGTGTTTTTATTAGGGTTTTCTGTAATTAGGGTTAGGGTTTTAGGAATTTTGGATTTTTAAATTTTAGGGTTTTAAGGAAAAAAATTAAATAAATTAGGGTTTAGTGTTTGTTAATTAAATTAATTACTAATTTTAAAAAATTAGATTATAGTTTAGTGTTTATGGTTTTTAAGGAAAAAATCAAATAAATTAGGGTTTAGGGTTACTTGAGTAAATTAATTATAAATTTTAAAAAAATTAGATTAAGATTTTAGGGTTTAGGGTTTTAGGGTATTTAAGAAAAAAATCAAATAAATTAGGGTTTGGGGTTTAGGGTAACTTAATTAAATTATTTGTTAATCTAAAAAAGCTTCTACGTGGACGCTCTTTTGCTACAGTAGTCTCTGAAAAAATAAATTTGAGAAGACGTGTCTGCGCAAATAGTGTCAAAAACGCTTCAATCAGGATGCATTGTCAGCAAAAGTACTGAAAGAAGCTCCCACGTGGACACTCTTTTGCTACAGTAGTATCTGAAAAAATAACTTTGAAAAGACGTGTCTGTGCAAATAGTGTAAAAAACGCTTCAAGCAGGATGCATTGTCAGCAAAAGTACTGAAAGAAGCTTCCACGTAGACGCTCTTTTGCTACAGTAGTCTCTGAAAAAATAATTTTGAGAAGACGTGTCTGCACAAATAGTGGTAAAAACGCTTCAAGCAGTATGCATTTTCAGCAAAATTACTGGAAGAAGCTCCCACGTAGATGCTCTTTTACTACAATGGTCTCTGAAAAAATAATTTTGAGAAGACGTGTCTGCATAAATAGTGTCAAAAACGCTTCAATCAGGATGCATTTTCAGCAAAAGTACTGAAAGAAGCTCCCACGTGGACTCTCTTTTGCTATAGTTTTTTCTAAAATAACTTGGGCTATAAATGAGCCAAATTTTGTTCTCAGGTTGCATAACTTATAGCAAAAAAAATAGAGAGGCTAAGAAGGATAAAAATTAAAGATGAGTGAACGCATTAGTGCTGTTATTTACTATGATGGTGAGGTTCGTCACATCGAGAACGGTGTTGTTTTTTTTCGGAGAATACAATACGACTGGTTTTTAACTAGAACATAGATTTGACAGAACTTCGTAAAAGGATTAGGCGTAAAATATTCGGAACGACGCCAATGAAAGTGTTGTCTATTAGGTATCGATTTTGTGCTTCTATTGATCCAATAACATATGACTCGTTCGACATCAAATGTGCTTATAGCTTAGAGGCAATGGTGCAGACTCATCTTGCCAGTGGAGCACCATATATTGAGTTATATGTACCATTTGCATCGCCAAATGATACATTTGCGCCTGCTGTTCGAGAGGAATACACGACCACTGCCCGACACTCCGTTAGTGGGTTACATAACACGGAACCGCCGGTTTTTGGTAGCGGTATGGAATACACAACCCCTGCACGACACTCTGTTAGTGGATGGGACATGCACCTAGGTAGGTCGATGTTTGATGCTGGAAATACGTACTGGGGAACGACATCAACTTATAGTGCTTAGCAATCTACATCCAATTGGGGATGGTATGAAACGCCTAGAAGAAGGGATGATGTACTCCCCATGACGTCCATCGATGAGGGGACCTCATACGTCGCAGATGATGGTGGGTTAGATGATGAGTCCGATATGGATCCACCTCGAGAGCCCGGCCGCAATGGTACAGAAGTTGGATTATTTTCTGAACCGGAACCTATTCCAACTGAACCTGAAGATGTTGAAGGGGGTTCAGATGAAGAAGAAGATCCACGATTCAGGGCATACTCGCCTCCAGTCCACATGCATAATGTTAATCTATTTGTAGATGATGCATTGGAGTTTCCAGATCTACCACACAGAACGCGTGATCATACAAGTTCGTTATTAGATTCGAGTGAATTTGAAGTTGGTAAGGAGTTTTCCAATAAGGATAGTTTTCTTGGTGCATTGAAACAACATAGCATCAATAACGGTGTTAACTACCACGTGGTTAAATCTAAATCCGATAAGTTTGAGGCGAAGTGTGCAGTGCAAGACGAAAGTTGTTCATGGAAAATCTACGCCTCGTTGAGGAAAAGGACAGAGTTGTGGGAGATAAAAAAGTATAAATGTCCACATACATGTGCTGCAGGTACAGTATTTAAGGTTTTTGAATAATACTATTATTATGTAATGTTACATTATTTAACATATTTCGTTGACAGGTATTTCACAAGATCATCCCAAGATGGATTCAGCCATGTTAGCTAGCTTAATACTACCCACGATGAAGGCAGATCCTAGGACTTCAGTGTCAGTCTTAATTGCCAATATTCGTAACCAAATGGGGTACAGGCCCTCTTACCGCAAGGCTTGGATAGCTAAGCAGAAGGCTTTGGAGAAGATGCATAGTGGGTGGGACACTTCATATAATGAAATATGGCAGTGGTGTCAAGTGCTAGAGAGATACGTCCCAGGTTGCATAACAGACCTTCAAACAGAACCTGCATAATACAACGACCGATTGCTCCGTGGATGCCAAGTATTTAAGCGTCTCTTCTGGAGCTTTAAGTAATGCCGAGACGCATTTGCATGTTATAAGCCATTGGTACAAATTGACGGTACCTTTATGTACGGTAAATATACCCATCGGCTATTGCTAGCAGTCGCACAGTATGGTAGTGGAAAAATCCTTCCAATTGCGTTTGCAATAACACCGGGGGAGTCAGCTGATGACTGAGATTTCTTTATTTCTAGGTTAAGGATGCATGTTTGCCCTCAACCTGATATATGCGTTATATCGGATTGAGGCACCGGGATACTAGCTGCAATTGAGTGACAGGGAAGCCTATGGCATCGCACACACCACCGGTATTGCCTAAGGCACATTGCTTCCAACTACTACAGACAATATCCATCTAAAGGTGAACAACGGCAAGTGGCCAACATGGGTATTTAACTTTATCTCTATTAATATAATTTCGTTTGGAATATTGAATTTATTTTAAATGGAAAAGTGGTATTAATTTTCGCTATCAACTTATATTGGCAGGGTATGAGATAAGTAAGGATCGTTTTCATGAGATGTTGGCAGTTTTCCATTCAGTTAACAAAGAGGGCCATGACTACCTATGTAATATACCTTTCGAACAATGGACACAAGCATATGACGGCGGCTTACGATATGGTCACATGACCTCAAACCTGGCCGAATGTATAAATTCTGTTCTGAAGGAACACGTCATTTACCGATAACATCAGTTGTGCGAGAGACATATTTTCGTTTAACGGCACTATTTTCGAAATGAGCAGCGAGTTATGCAGGCCAAATGCAGGAAGGCCATGTATGGTGCACAAAGGTATTGCAAGAAATTAATAAGGCGAAGGCACGGGCGAACACTATGCACACAGTGTGTCACGATCGAGACAACTTATAGTTTCATGTGACAGAGTTTGACAAACCGCACCAAGGTATTACTGGCGGGTAATATCGTATACACTTAAGAAATAGGACTTGCGATTGTGGGAGGTTCGACGCACTTCGTTATCCATGCGTTCATGTAATTGCAGCTTGTCAAAATCTTCGTCTGGATCTCATGAGCTATGTCGACGACGTGTACAAATTGGAATACATGTACAACGTGTGGAGACACATATTCCCATTGGTCCCAGATGAGCGTAAGTGGCCCTCTGTATCGCTTGCTCCGTTTAAGTTGTTACCGGATAGAGCGTTGCGGCGTAAACCAAAGGGTCGACCTTGCTCGACTAGAATATGCAACAATATGGATATCCGAGAAACAACCAATCAACAGAAGTTATGTGGATGGTGTAGGAACTCAGGCCATACAAGTAGATCATGTCCAAATCGCAATAGTTGATAATTGTTGTAATTGTCAATATGTTGTATTATTTATATTTTATTACATGAAATAATATAAAAATATTCAAAATATTTCTTTATTTAAAATAATTTTCATTTTATTAAAAATATAAAAGTAAATTATAATTAATTTATTTAAAACAACCTTTTATATTATCACATGAAATAATATAAAAATATTCAAAATGTTGCCTTATTTAAAACAATTTCCATTTTATTAAAAATATAAAAGTAAATTATAATTATTTTATTTAAAACAACCTTTTATCTAATTACATGAAATAATATAAAAATATTCAAAATATTGCCTTATTTAAAATAATTTCCATTTTATTAAAAATATAAAAGTAAAATATAATTACTTTATTTAAAACAACCTTTTATCTAATTACATGAAATAATATAAAAAGATTCAAAATTTTTGTACAAATATATTAAAATAAAAATCAATGTTCGTACCGGTCGGATTCAGTGCCACATGGAGGTCGTCGACGGTTACGCATTGGATTTCTCCTTTGTCCAGCTTCCGGCAGGGGTTGTGCTTGCTCCGGCGAGGATTCTGGTTGTGGGTGTTGGGAGGATGACCCGCCTTGATAGAATAGTGACTGTAGAGGTGTTTGCATCATTAATGGCGGAGGTGTTTGAAACCCATAAGGTGATGGGGATTGGTAAGAAGAAGAGCTCCCCGACGGCCCCTCTTGCGATCCCTCGTGTGACGGCTACCTATAGATCAGCGGTCCACTCGGAGTAATCGGAAATGGAGATGAATCGGGCCATGCATTCCAACCTGCCATAGGACTAGAAAAAGGAAACATATAAGGGCTAGGATACATAAAAGGGCTAGGATACGTACCTGGCATCATCTGAAGAGGCTGTACTGTGGGTGTCGACAGTTGAACTGTTGGGCCCGGTGACTGTGTAGGTCCTGTTGCTGGGCCGAGTGATTGTGTGGATGCTATTGATGGGCCTGCATCGTCGTCCCTTCTTCTAGGATTTAAAGGGCCACGTTGTTTCCTTTGGACACGTAATTGCCGCTGCCTCTCTTCTTCTGACAGTAAATATGGCTTGCCATGGATCCTAAACCATGGCATGTATTCCGGCACGCACGCCAACTCTGGAACGATGATCGGTTCTCGAGTAGGTATATAATCATATCGATCTTCCCACATTTGGATATAGTGTGACCAGAATCTCGGCCAATCTGTATGCAATTGCCGTAAGTTGATTTTGTGATGATCATCCAACACCTCAGGTGCCATAGGAATCGGTTGTCGGAATCCAAATTGCCGTAATACTCTATCTGATTGGTGCATCTCCACAATAGCAAAGTTGACCAATGGGACCTTCACGTGCCAAGCGTTCGGATTTTGTAAGTATTCATCTGGAATTACTGCCTGAATTGCCGGATCCTCGTATGGTGTCCATTGAAACTATATAAAAATGATGGAAATATTAGTTAAATAAAAAATACTAAATACTAAATACTAAATACGAATCCACTATTTTATTATGTATATATATATTTTTAATACTTACTTGTACTTCTGACCGTTCTCTAATAGAAGCCGTATATCTTCAAGACAGGTAGGTAATCGAGCATAACTTGCCAAATGGTTCCACCTAATTAAATAAATTTTTAGCATACGACTATATTTTAAATCTACGTAATAATTGTAAAATCTAATATAAAATTTACCTCGTTATGAGTACGAATGTATATGGGTGGTCCACTCGAGGACGTAAAAATGGAAAGCGAAACTGTGCCCATGATTGCAGTAGCGATAGGCAACCTCCGATTTTCACTTTATTCAGTCGCGTAGTCCCGCACATCTCCCGGTACAGTGTTGCCAACACGGCAGACCCCCAACTAAATTCACCAGCTGCTCTAAAATCAACGAGTTTCAGTAGCCATCTCAGATGTACAAGGTTTCGTGACAAGCCCGGCATCAGATAACCTCCAATTATCTGAAGAATGTATGCTCGAGCATATCAAATTTTTTCTAGTTCAGTAGAATCATCATCCGGCTCCGAAAATATGTCTCGTAACCAGTCCATCTCAATCCGACCTCCGTTAATATTATTCGGAATAGCACCCAAAAGCTCGTAGCATACCGCTCCCTAATCAGCAGAATGAACGGACCCAGTGACTGCATCCCCGTCCACCGGCAATCCTAATTGCAAATGCATGTCTTCCAAAGTTATAGTGCAGTCTCCACATGGAAGATGAAATGTGTGCGTCTCGGGTCTCCACCTTTCTATCAATGCACTAATAAGTTTCGGGTTCAACTTGCACCCCCGGCCTATCATCGCCACGTGCCAAAAACCCGCTTCCCGTAGGTAATCCTCTATCAACGGTGATGGAGGACCAGTCATGTTATAGATATAGCATTGTAATATCCGATCTACAGACTTTTATAAGAAATAATAAAATACAAATTATTTAAATTTGCATAAATGACAGAAATCTTAAATAATATTTAAATATTAAATTTAAAACTTACCATTTGCATTTGTTCGACGGATATGTGTTTATCATCGAAGCGAATTAATTCTCCGGCCATTACTAACTCGATCAAATTTTTTATTTTAAAAAATAAATTTAGAAAAAATAAAATTAGAGCTTTTTTGAAAAAATTAACGAGATTTTTTAGAGGAATTTAAGAGAAATTTGAGAGAAATTTGAGAGAATATTGAAAGATTGAATATTGAAAGGATTTAAGTGTGAAAAAAATGAAAGGGGTGGGGGGTTTTATAGTTTTTTTTGGACCGTTGGGGGGGTTACCAACGGTCAAAAAAGTAGCCGTTGCTACTGTTCAAACACGGGGAAAAGGCTTCCTTAAGGAAGCGCTTTTCCTACGTGGATAGAAAACGCGCCGTCAAGGAAGCGTTTTCTGTCCACGTAGGCAAAGCGCTTCCTTGAGGAAGCGTTTTCCTACTTTTTCCCCTAACAACACGCTGACGTGGACGCGTTTTGTAAAAATCGGCCCATTCCGGTAAATAATTTCTGATCTGGCCCATTTCAGTAAATTTAAAAAAAGGGGCTTTTATTGGTAATTTTCCCTAATTCTTTCATATTTTTCAAATTTTTAATTTTTAAAAATTTAACTTCAAGAGAAAATAAGGGATACTTAAACTTCTTTTTTTCCTACTCTAACTTATAAAGTTTATGTAAATTAAGGGCACCTTTGGATCATCAGCAAGCTCTAGTATGGTGAAATTTAAAAAATAAAAAAAAAATTGAACTAAAATGCAGCTCTAATTGTGGTGTTTGGCAAGCACACCAGTGAGCATTTCTCACCTCACTGTAACTCAAAATATTTGCTGGAGTTAAAAGGTCCAGTGAACTGATTTGGAAGTCCAAAAATAAGGGTAATTATTATTTTACCCCTCCAACTATTTCTTTATTATTTATTTTATTTAATACACATAACATAAGTTTAATATGTTATTATTTAATATAATTTAATTTTCAATAAATATATAATTTTTATTTATAAATTTAGTATAAATACAATTTAATTTATATTTGATTATTTGATTTAAATATAATTTGTAAAATATTTTGATATTTTATTATGAATATAATTTAAAAATATTTAAATTTTATTGTATATGATTTTAATATTTTAATTATCATTTTATAAAAAATATAATTTTAATTTATGTTTTATATTAAATAATATAACATAAATACATTGTTATTACTAATCTAATGTCTTTAATAGTCATTTTATATTCTCACCTCAACGCTACTGCTGCGTTTAAATCCAAATACACACCACATCATTGTTTCTAATCTCACCGCTATAGTATCCAATCTCACCGCTACAGTAACTAATCTCATCGTCACCTCTGTTTTTAATCTCACCGGAAGTAAACACACCATCCATCCAAACTAAAGCCTCCTTTGGTTTGGCTTTTAGGGCCAGTGAGGTGCAGTTGGGGTAGATATATGCTACCAATCTCACTGCTGTGCTGTTTGGTTCAGCATTGCAGTTGAGTGAAAATTCATTTCAACCTCACTGATGTGCTGAAAAGGGGCTGGAGGTTTTAGCAGCAATTAAGGGCATTGGGGCAGTGGGTATTTTTAACAGACAAAAATACACATACCTTTATTTATTATTTTACCATTTTATCCTTCAAAGTTAAACTAATTTCTTTATGTTACTATATTTTTTTAATTAAAAATCATCGGTTTAGATATTTCAAAATTTGATCCAAGTATAATGTTACTATTTGTGAAAATAATATTTATCATTGTTATAAAAGAATATTTAACTATAAAAAATTTAAAAAAATTATCATTTATCTAATAAATAATTTAAATTAATTATATAATTCTTTAAAATATTTATAATAAAATATTGGAAGATACATTTTAATATTTTATTAAATGAATTTATAAATTCACATATTTTAATAATTTTAAAAAAGTAAAATAATTTAAAAAACTTCTATTATATATCAATTCTAATCTGATGTCCTTAATAGTAATTTTTATTCTCGTCTCGCCGCTACAGCTACTTTGAATCCAAACACACACTCTACCATTGTTTCTAATCTCACTGCTACAATATCTAATCTCACCGTTGCAGTAACTAACCTCACCGCCACCGCTATTTTTAACCTCACTGGAGGTAAACACACCGCCCATCCAAACAAAGCCTAAGCCTAAGTAACTATTTGTAAATAAGGGATATTTTCCCCACCTCCAGTCTAGACAGAAGTTAAGTAACTATTTTTATAGCGCGTATTGATAAGGTGTATTATTCAATATCTAAATTAATTAAAAATTTAGTCTAGAATATTATTATAGTTTTAAACATTAAAAAATTATGTTTCTTCCTTTTATATTAGTAATTTATTACATGAGTATAGAAATGAATTTCGTTAATATAAAGAAAAAAAATTCATATATTAAAATAGTACAAAGGTAAACATATTATACCTTTTTAAAAAAAATTTTAAATGATTTTGTAATATGAAAAGTTGTGAAGTGTCTTTAGAATTTGGCATATCTTATTCCAATTTATTATCGAATCACATAAGGGGTATTTCAAATTTAAATTAATTTGAATTGATAAAGAATAATAAATTTGATTATTAATTCGAATACTATAAAAATTTTAAATAGTAAAAGAATATATATACATGTCATGTTATATACATGCCATTCTATGAAAATTTTTGTTTGGCCGAACCTCAAGCTCTTTCAATGGATTTTTCACTTCAACTTTCGGTGCTATGAACTAATGAAGATGATGTCTTCTTTTGGTTTCATTATCTCTTACTTATTTTATTATTAAATCAATATTATATTAAACTAGTTTTTCACCTATTTACACATACAACCGTCCACTCTTCACTAAAAAGCTCTAATTACTTTTTAAATCTATAAATGAACTTTAATTATACAATTTTACTTAATAATAATCAATAGTTGTAACATTTCTAACTCGTCTCCGTCATTAGTTTAGGGTTACATAGTATTACTGTACAAAATAGAACATTTAACTCCAAAACTGAAACAATTATGCAACTTAATATCAACATGTAATACCTCAATTTAATGATGGTAAAATACTCTTACGGGCCTCAAACCTAGCCTACGGGGCCTAAAAATAGCTTAGACACATTTAAGGATCAATTTGAAACAAAGCAGAAAATTTTGGAAAACTTGAAAATTTAAGAAACAGGGGTCACATGGCCGTGTGGTCAAGCCGTATGACATAGCCCAAATCGGGTGAGCTTTCGAAGTATGGATACACAACTGTGTCCCAGCCCGTGTGTCCGCCTATGCTGCTTATTAACTTGGGTCACACGATCATGTCGCAGGCCGTATGCCAGACCGTGTGAAACTTGTACCAAAAATCATTTAATACACGACCATATGGTGAGACTATGTATGGCACACGGCCGTGTGACAACCTGTGTCCCAAGCCGTGTGCAACTAAATGACTTCATTTTCAAGCCAAACTTTCATCCCTTTCTTAGACACCAAGCCAAACCATTTACCAACATGTTTGACCACTCAAAATCACATATAAATAAATCTAAAACATGTCAAAACACAACACTTATAAACCAAACCAATGTGCCCTCATTGGCACCACATTTAGTAACATAACTAAGAAAGAACCTTCATTAATAGTTAATCATTCTTTCTTAAAACCATCAACCAAAATTGACCAAAGATATGGTTATTCACAACAAAATTACCATTTCAAAGCATTACTACATTATATATGAAATTAAGAATTAACTTAACCTAATATAGTTCAAACATTTCCATTACCTTAAGTTACCCACCAAATTGACCATTCCATATTTTTAATCTCCATAAGAATTACTAGAACCAAAACAAACCCTATCAAATAAATAATTAAATAAGCTATATCAAAAAGAATTAATATGAGGCACAACTCATATATTCATTACTATATACGGTTCAATACAAACTTCAACCAAGACACTAATTTTAATAACATCAAACCCTATATATATGTCACAAATTATAACAACTCATAATAATAGCTACCGAAAGAGTTTGGATAGTGTGAGCTCTGAAGTTGATCCGCTCGATCAATTTCACAAAAACGTTAACTACAGAAACAAACTAGGTAAGCTTAAGAAGCTTAGTAAGTTCATAGCTCAAGATTCAATTCAACTTACCTCCATCTATAAATGAATACTAAAATAGCATTAAATTTCTAAACTTGACAATCATTTTCAAAATTTATATATTGTTAGTACTAAAACTTTCAATTGAGCAATTTATAAACCATGATAGTTCAAATCAAAACAAATCACTCTTTGATATTTAAATACATAACTCTGTCACTAATATCGCATTCAATTGAGCAATTCATAAACCATGATAGTTTAAATCAAAACAAATCACTCTTTGATATTAAATACATAACTCTGTCACTAATATTGCATTTACAGAGCATGTGTTTCATGCATATAACTATAAACTTTCCCTTCGTTTCAATATTGTTACAAACAACTTTTAAACACATAACCATTAATTATTCAATTTCGCCACTTAACATCTCCATATTCATCTAAATATATCACCACCAAATTTCATGAATTCAATATCAACTTACCTTAACAAAGTAGATAATCAAAAGGATAAATGTCTAATTCCTGATAACCAAATGCAAAATCACATTGTATTAGTATATAATTATATATAACATAAATGATACTTTACAAAAGAACTAATCAAATTCTATCAATTACCATAGCTCAATGTACTTATCAACATTTATACACAAGCATTTTATAGTTCCATTTATCACATAGATTGAGCAAATAAATAAGTTTTAAGTCAATTAATACATAGCCCGATGAACTATAGTAACTTGACTCGGATACTCAAGTAACTACACTACACCAGAGGTATCGAAGATGTGTAACAGAGGCATCAAAATGCAGATAGAGGAAGAAATGTGCAAACAGAGGCACCAAAGTGCAAACAAAGACACCAAAGTGCAATCCCGTACAAGCTCACGTTCTAACCCTATTGGCATGCCAATTGTATCCTAATCGGTTACTGCATTCAAATGGACATCTAAACCGAATTAATTACATTAATAAAATCATAGGCACTTCCATAATATCAGTACACATACCATATATTTATTCCATCCATTCCGAGATAATATCATTCACATTTCACAACCATTTCTCATTTTCTGAATAGTACATTTTTACTTTATACTTAATCATATACAAATCATAATTAAATTTCATTACTAAATATTCGATCATAACTCAATTTAAACAATTAGAAAACAACATAATTTATAAACATATAAATGTATTTAATAATTTGATGAACTTGCCTAGACTATGTGTAACAGCCCCAAATTATCGAGTCAACGTTCAAGTGTTGACCTGGGTTGGCAATGGATAAATTTATTTTGGAATTGGGTTTTGTTGGAATTAATTTGGGTGAATTTTAGACCTTTTTATAAGAAATTAATGATGTTGGGAAGCTTGTGTGAAGTAGGGGGAAGATGGATGGCTAATATGGTGATTTTACCATTTTTGAATAAAAATCTTCTCCCACTTAATGAGAAAAGATAGGTTGGTGAGATAAAGTGGATTTGTCCCTATTTTTCCCTATATTATAATCAACCTATTGTTTTTTTATTTATTTTACATTTCTTCATTTTTTATTCTTTTCTCCATCTATTTTTCCTTAGTAAGTCATGTAGAGGGAGAGAGATTTGAGTGAGTTCTCACCATTTTTTTTCATCTTCCAATTCTCAAAGAAGGTAAGGGTCTTGATCTATTTTTTTAAAAAGTCCCATGGAAGAAAAAGTCTTGATCTATTTTTTTTTTTAAAAAGTCCCATGGAAGAAAAAAAAATATCTATGTTCATTAAGGATGAAGGTTGAGGTTTTTGGGTGTTTGGAAGGGTTTGAATATGAGGAAGTCTCTACCCATCTTCTCATATTTTATTCGTTTATTTATTTAAAGTATGTATTTTTACATCCTATCAACTCTTATTTTTTTATTTTTTTGTGGGAAATCTTGTGTGTTACATGGTTATTAGTTAAAGAGGGTGGTGAATCTTCTAAAGCTAAGAGTAAAGGCTGTAACATCCCAATTTTTGGCCCAGTCGGAACAGTAGTTTCCAAACCACAAATCTGAAGTAAATATAATTATTTTATGATTATTATAAGGTCTATGATATGATAGCATGCTTGTGTGGAAATTTCATGAAGAAGTTTTGTGAATAAGTGTCCAATTTAACTTTTAGGACTAAATTGCAAATGTTGCAAAATATAAGATTTTAAAAGCTTTAAGTATGAAATAGCTTTGGATTATTAATTAAGGGTCCTTAAATATAAATTTTCCCAATTTCTATTTTTATGGACAAAAATGGGCATGAATAGAAAAAAATTGAAAGAAAGGCCTTAAGGGCATTTTGGTCATTTGGTTAATAAAAGAATGAAAAGGGAAAATAAGTCAAAAATCTTGTCCATCTTCTCCTAACTTGGCTGAAAACCTGAAGGAGCCATAGCTAGGGTTTTGTTCAACTTCCAAGCTTGATAGTAAGTGCATCCAAGCCCCGTTTTTAATGTTCTTTGCTTTTTAAAGTTGTTATCAATCGATCTAGCTATTTCTACCATTATTTTGAGCTAAGGTTCATGTTCAAAAACTTACCCATGTGTGACATGCATGTATTTTGAGGTTTAATAGAGGAATATGAAAGTTTGATGTGTGGTAAACATCTTTTACAAAGTGATTTTTCATGAAAACACCTAAAAAGGACCTTTTTGTAAAAGTTGTAAAATAGGCTGTAAAAATCTGATTGAAAGAAAATGTGGGCTGTTATAAGTATGATATAGGTTCAGCTAGGTTTGGGTAACAAATAAAATGAGTACATTTTATTTTACGAGACTAGGGACTAATTTGTAAATATGTAAAAGTTTAGGGGCAAAATTATAATTTTACCAAAATATGATTTATGGACTGTTTGAACAATTTGATAATTAAATAAGTGAAATTTTCTATTATAGATTAAGAAATATATAGTTTGGACCTAAACCGAGGAAAGAACAAGGTTGTGGACTAAATCAAATAGTTAGCCATATTTTGGTATCGAGGTAAGTTCGTGTGTAAATAATTCAACATCATGTTATTATGTATTTGATGTTTGATATTGCATGAAACATCTCTATGGATTTGATTAATGATGACTCGATGATGATTCGACAAAGAATTGATACCTCGAAATCCTAATTGAACCTTAGGAATAGTTAGGATACAAATGTCATGACATTAGGGTTATGTGTGATCCCATGTAAGACCATGTCTGGGACATGGCATTAGCATCGATCTGTGATCCCATGTAAGACCATATCTGGGATATGGCATTGGCATCAATATATGATTTTGTATAAGACCATGTCTGGGACATGGCATCGATATGAGCCATCGTGTAAGACCATAGCTAGGCTATCGCTTCGATCTGTGATCCCATGTAAGACCATGTCTGGGACATGGCATTGGCATCGTTCTAGGATCCCATGTAAGACCATATTTGGAATATGGCATTGGCATCTTACTATATGTATGAGAATTCCCGAGTATCTTTTAGTATTCCAAGTGGTTCAATAGGTAATCCAAAGATTATGTCAAAGAGATGACAAGGTATGATAATGTTGAAAGGGTACAAGTATGTACACAAAGCTCATAAATATTGAGATTATGAATCGATGAAACCTTGGTAAGAAGTGAATGAATGAATTATGATCATGAATTTTATTGTACATTATGTAAATGACATGACTTAAAAATGTACCTATGACACTTAATGACATTGTGATAAATAATATTATGTTCTGTGTATATTAATGCATGGTTAATGTGTTAATTATTTACATGCAAACTTACTAAGCTTTATGCTTACTCCCTTTTCTTTTCCATTCTCTTATAGCATTGCCAAGCTAGCTCAGGGATTGAAGGACGTCAGACCTTGACTCGCACTATCAAACTAATCTTTTGGGTAGAGTGAATTCAAGTATTTTGAGTATGACATGTATAGAGACTTGGTCTTTTGTTATATGTCATATTGGTTTAGCCAGATGTGTTGGCTTATAATGATTTGATGGTTCATTTTGTATATGGCCATGAGATATGGCTCATATTAATTGTGGGGATGTAATCCTATTCATATATGCATGCATGTGCTAAGGCCACTCATGATGTGGTTAAAATCATTTGGCATGTATGAAATGTGGATATGATCATGGATGTTTGATGATGGAATTGTGAGTAAGTGGCATAATACAACTAAGGCATGAATGTATAAAATGGAAGTAAATTGATGTTACATATTGCATGTGATTTGGTAAGCTTAGTCTAAATAAAATATAGAGTCTTAAGCAAGTATAAATTGATAAGAAGTTGACATGCATGAGCCATGTTTATGAATGCGTAAGTGCTCATTTATGCCATGTAAGATGTCATTGAGATGTGTAAGTGTGCATGTGTTATTGTGGGTGCGCTACAGGAAAATAAGGCTTTAGCGGCGTTTTATCTAAAAACGCCGCAAAAATTGTAAACACATAGCAATAGCGGCGTTTTAGTAAAAAACGCCGCGAAAATAGAGAATTAGCAGCGCTTTTGGCAAAACGCCACTAAAAACCAGAGCATTAGCGGCGCTTTTGGCAAAACGCCGCCAAAACCAGAGCATTAGCGGCGCTTTTGGCAAACGCCGCTAAAAGTCATATAACCCCTAACCCAAAAAAATCATAAACACTAATCTATAACCCCTAAAATAATAATTATTAAAATTTATGGTTATACAATATATTAAATATTTCTTATATAATCGTAAAAGAGATAGTATTGAATTTAAAATATCGAATTAATTATCATTATAGTTTATGGTTTATGGTTTAAGATATATAGTTTAAGGTTTAAGATTTATTAGTTAACTATGGTTTAAGATATATGGTTTAGGGTTTAAGGTTTAGGAGTTAACTAGTATTTGAAGGTTTATGATGAATTATGGGTTAGGGATTATAATTTAGGGTTTAGGGGTTAGGGTTGGAGTTTAAGGTGTAAGGGTTTGGGGTTAAGGGTTAAGGGTTTAGAGTTTAGAAAAATAATAATAATTAAAAATATTTAACTTGTTTATATTTAAAAAATTAAAAAATATCAATGAAATAACATGAATATATTTATAAAAAAATTAAAACAATATCATTAGGTTTAAGTAAATTTACGTTAAGTATTTATAAATTTAATTGGAAATTTAACTTAAACGGGGTCGTTTTCTTTTTGAAATGTTTTCTTTTTCTCATGCCCGACACTAAAACCCCTAATTTTTAAAGTCATTGAATATATATTAATAAAAAACATAATTGTTTAACTTAAACATGATTGTGCTTTAAGCATGATATTAATATATTTTATTTTTATTCAAGTCTCACTTCATTCAATATATGAGCCTAAAATTTTATCTAAGTATGCCCATATTAATAAAAGACTTAACCTAAACCCAATTTAATATATATATTTATTATTTTTAATTTAATATTTAATATCCTATATATGTAATTGTATTTAATTTTTAATTTATACTTATTAAATTTTATATGTAATTGTATTAGCATTTTTTAATGTTGACATTGTTACTAAAACATGGTCCTGGTGAAGCAAGGTTAAAACACCAGTTAAATCAAATTGTTAGTTGTTAGGATTTTGTCCTTCTATAATTTACAAAAATAAAATAAAATCAAATTATCAGTATAAACATGTCAAAATTAATTCTTAATGTAAATAAAAATTAATTAACATTAAAAATTTGGCAATATTTAATAACATAGGTTATTCAATAATTATTCTTGCAAATTTGATATTTTCCCTTCTATAAATGAATAACATAATTAAATTTAGAACATATTTCTTGTGTTTCCATATTAGTTATTGTGAAAATTAATTCAATCCGACTAATTTTAATTCAAGTTAAAATAAACTCTTGCTAAAATTTATTCAAGTTAGGAATTAATATGTATTTTTAATTCACATTAAAATTATTTTTTCCAAAATTAATTAGTTAAATCGGTAATAATATGAAAAAATTATCAAGAAATTAATAATAGTTGTATTGTGTAATTTTCATTTTATGTTTTAGGATATGAAAAATGCATGTCAATGTCAATTTTTTACGTTGCCGCATCAACAACTTACCATAATTGGTTGAATAGAAGGCAACGAATTAAACTTAAATTGCACCAAATTAAAATTCATGTATACAATTACACATTAAATCAATGTTAATGTATAATTGGGTCAAACTTAAATTGCAACCGAATATAGGCCAAATAGGTTGGACACTATTGGACTGTAGCCCAAGAAGAGTATTTATATTCTTGAAATATGGGCTAGACCTGGGGATAGCAACAAAATATAATTGTTTTTTTCATTTAAAAAAATGAAAAACCCAAACCCTAAAATTCTGCGGAGAGCATCAAACATGGAAAGAGTTTTCAAATTTGCACTATTCGTACCTGAGTCAGTGTTTTTTCCTGTCTTCTTTTCATCTCTTTGTTTCAAAGAGCGGGAAACGAAGAAAGCCTAAAGTTAGGGGTTTTGTGTTTTTTTCTTCGAGTGATGGCGAATGTAGCAGTGGATAAGATCAACAATGGCTAATGAATTTCCGTTTAAGGTAAGTCGGAATCTTAGTAATGCTTTCCTTTTTATTGTGTTTCATTTATTGTTTTATATATAGTTTTTTTTATCACAGAAAAGAAGTTTGAAGTTGTTCAATGTAATGCTACTATAAATAAGGTTTCTGTATTTGTATTGATTTTAAACTCTTTTTTGGGGGGTTATATAATGTTAACTTTCGATGGTGTTCTTTGGTTTGTTCATCTTTGTTTCATTGGAGAGCTGATAGGTGAGTTAGTGTATTTTCTTTATTTTTTATGTTTATTTTATATATAATTAATATTTGAATTTCACTGTTTTCTGTTTGTTTCTCAGGATTTTGCTTCTCGGTTTTCTTCCTTCCCAAATATCATTTCTTTTTTCAAAATTTTCTCTTCTTCGTCCTCACATTTCTGGGATTTTTATTCCGTTGTTATCAGTTTTCTTTATCAACTTTTTTTAATGATTTTATAATATTACAATTGGTGTAATTAGAAGGTGGGAGCTTTCATTGTCTATCATTCACGCAACAATAGAAGTGAGGAGTTAAGAGTGAATTTTGTTTTTTTGTAGATACGTACATTTGTCACTTTTTTTTTTTTCTGTTAGCTGCAGATTTTTTATTTATTATTTTTTTATATCCAAATTTTGAATTTATTATTATGTAAGTAAAACGTCCTATAGAGCGTTTCAAGTAAACGAAAAATCATGAATGGTCAAATCAACAATCATAGGATTCTATAAATTTTTTCCTTATATAAATTTTTTCTTTACATTTCTTCTTTCTTTTTCTAAATTATTTTCCTTTGAAATGTTTAGTCTGATACTCGCCTGCTTTGATCGTAATTTTAAAACTTGCTAATGGTAACTAGTTGGTCTGCTGTACGCTAGATTAACAGAGAAACAATGTTTTGAAGTATTATTAAATAACATTGATAGATAACAAATTGCATGATGTTACTTTTAGTGTTACATTTTGAATTTTTTTGTTCATTTTTAATCAATCGTACTTTTTTTAGGTTTACTTTATAGTGAGATTTTAAGAAGCAAAGTATCGAGGAAATGGAACCTTAATTGTCAAACTTGTTGAAAAAATAATAATGTAAAAAGTGTATTTAAATATAATTTTACATTCAAAAAATTCAATAAAAACATTCTAGACGAATAGACACTAGAAGTACTTCTAACAAAGTAATGACACTAGTATCTTTATTTTATGATTATTGTTTTTCTTTTCTAAATATAAGTTGGAAAGGGGTTGAGAATATTGTGACCTTTATTTATTTTGTGAATTGTGACATAGTTTGACTCAAATATTGTAAGGTAGGATTTTACTCTGTATCCTCTAGAAAAGGATTTACTTGAATTGAACAAAAAAAAAAGAGAGAGTTCAAAACATCAATTCTTTGAATCTCTTTTCAAGGTACCATTTTACTTTGTGTGCTGTGGACCATTTTCTTTCAATTTTATGGAGGTTTTTGTCCAAGTATTAGTTAGTTTTATGTGGGTTGTTTTGCTGCAGCTTAAACCAGGTTTGAGCTACATGCAAAAGATCCAGGCTGCTGCCAAATGTCATTAACTTTCTCTTTTGACAAGGCAGAAAGTTTGTTTGCCCAGATTTACGATCAAAGATGCTGTGAGAGTTGGGTAGGTATTACGTTCATTGCGTTATGATTCTAAGCCTTTTAATTTGCTGAACCATGGGGTATCTGTGTAGGCAACTGCTGGTCTGAGGGCATTAGGAGGCGAGGCATTTGATAAAATTTGCAATCGATAATTTTATTTTCAGATACATGTTTGTTATGGCCACAACATTTACTTTACCATTTCCTCAAGCTAGTGCAATTTAAATATGTATTTAGGTTAGGGAACTTTTGAAAAGTAGAAGCACCCTTAAATCCGAGGCAAATGGGGTCAAAATTCTGGACGGCTCTCAAGAGGTTTCTTGAGTGGGTATGATATGCTGAATTTTCTTGTACTTTATACTTTACTTTTACTTTGCATACTGTAACTGGGGTTAGAGTATCTTGGCGTCCCTATATTATAGCTAAAATGCAATTAATCCTTGTATGATAGAACCGAGTAATTTAATCTTTAAACATTTGATATAGGCGCAAACAAGTAAAATTGATAACAATATTGATGTAAAATTATTTAAATGCTGATGTGGACTTTTCTTCTCAAATCTTACATAGTACATGAGTTGTACATGAGTTGAAATCTGACAATATGTATGTTCTTAATTGAAAAATGTTGCTACTTCAGTTCCATCTAGAGATCAATATTTTTGTCAGATTTCAGGGGTCTATGCTAGCTTTTAGATGGTTTCCGTTAACATTGCTATCAATTTTACTTATTTCTCCAATGTCAAACATGGAAAAGATTGAAGGGCTCAATTCTGTAATATAGTGGATTAAATTGTACTTTTGACTAAGTACAAAGACTGCTTGATATTTTAATCTTATAACTGGTCAACATGATCAGTCTTGCTTGAGATGCTTTCATGGTGGTGCCAGAGCCAATTGGAGAAATCCGAGGGGTTTCTCTGGGTAACTTAGGAAAAACTAGAATAAAGTATTTACGTGCTGTTAGGGCTAGGATCCGTTGTAATTTTTCCTACTGATGGAGCCAATGGACCTAATTTGGACTTTCTTAACCTCCATCTTCTTTTATAGGTGACAATAAATTACCTACTAGGGAATTTGGGAAGGACATATCAAGACACAGTTGGCATAGTTGATCTTGGTGGTGGATCTGTTCAAATGGCGTATGCCATCTCCAAGAATGCTGCTTCAAGAGCTCCAAGTTTACCAGCTGGACAGGACAATTATGTAAATGAAATGTATCTCAATGGATCAAAATATTACCTCTATGTACACAGGTACCCTCCATTTTAACAAAATAGGATTCTGATAATATTTGAAATTGAATATAAAGAGAAATCTTAATGGCTTGTGATTCCTTAAGCAGTCTTATCAGACAGGTCTCTATTCAGTCATTTGTATAATCTTTATATTTTAGTTATATACTTATGGCTTTCTTGTGTACAGTTATTTGCACTATGGCTTACTAGCAGCTCGAGCAGAAATTTTGAAGGCCACTGAAGATTCTGGCAACCCTTACATCTTGGAGGGTTTTGATGGTATGTTTGAATTTCTTTGGTTGCAACCAACACTATAAAGTGCTGTTTTTTAAATATATATATGTGTGTGTGTATTTGGGCTGCAAATGGCAGGCACGATTTATGAATTCAGTAACTAAGTTTATAGCTACGACGACTGAAAATGTGGTAATTGTCTGTATTTGCTTCCTACTGCTAACTGTATTCATCTCTCTATTCTGAAACTTTGAATGCACTGAATAATGGAATAGTTCGAATATTACCGGATTTAAGAGAAATTAATGTTTCTTTAACAATTATATTTGTTTGTTTGTTTTTATTTAATAGAAATTAATGCTTTGGATTTAGTCTAAAATCTCTCATTTCACCTTTTCCCACACTGTTGCTTAAATTTACTGCTGCAGCCTTGAGGAATCCCCAATCCCATCTCCATCACTCTCTATGCATTAATTCCTATAGCAATATCAAGGTGGCAAGTTTAATTGACACATGACTTCTTTTGAACTGTTTGTTTTCAGGTTGACCAGCTAATTGGAAAAGATCATCTTTTCAAACGCAGTATTATTATTTTGATCAAGGCCTGGTGCTATT